>NW_021703772.1:105646126-106220407 GCF_005190385.1 Monodon monoceros | reverse complement strand
CACACACACACACACACACACACACACACACACACACACACACACACGCACCTCCACCTTTAAATTCCTGTTTATACGTTCATACCCTGCTATCCACTTAGAACATCCAGGGCCCCTTTTTCCAGGACACAGAACTGGCCAGGATGTCCATTGCACATTAAAAATATCAAGGCTGTCAGACAACTAAACTGAGAACAGAGAGCAAGTGGGTGGCAGAGTGAGAAAGACTTTAAAGCAGACGGAGAAACAACTGGCAAGATCTGAAGCTTCAGAGGGTATGTGTGGTTCTGCAAAGGGTTTAGAGTTTGTGTGTGTGTGTGTTTGTGTGTGTGGGGGTGGTGGTGATGGTGAAGCCATTATATTTTACTTGAGAGATAAACTGGCTTTTGGAGGTCAGATTTTTTTGTTTGCTTGTTTTTTTCTAAGGTATTTTTTTTAATTGAAGTATGGTTGATTTACAATGTTGTGTTAGCTTCAGGTGTACAACAAAGTGATTTTTGCAGCAACATGGATGGACCTAGGGATTATCATACTGAGTGAAGTAAGCCAGAGAAAGACAAACATCATATGATATCACTTATATGTGGAATCCAAAATATGACACAAATGAACTTATTTACAACACAGAAATAGGTCCACAGATATAGAAAACAAATGTATGGTCACCAAATGGCAAGGGGGAGGAGGGATAAATTAGGAGTTTGGGATTAACATATACACACTACTATATATAAAATAGGTAAACAACGAGGACCTACTACTGTATAGCACAGGGGACTATACTCAATATTTTGTAGTAACTTATAAAGGAAAAGAATCTGTAAAAGTATACATATATATATATATATACATACATATATGTGTATATATATATATATGTATAACTGGAGGTCAGATTTTATACTTACTGGATTCTAGACCCTCAAGTTGCTTTACATACAGCTGTTCTCTTTTAATCCTCACAATCTACCTCGGGGTAATGGGGAGCCTCTGAGAGCTTCAAGCAAGGTAATCTATCCTCAGACTTAAAAAACATAAATCATACTGGGGGGAGAAAAAAAGGATTACACTGCAGTTTTGAAGAGAAAGTAATGAGAGGTAATGGCTCTCAAAGTTAATATATATAACAATTATCTGGAATGCGTATTTAAAGTGCAGATTTCTTTGTCCCTCTCCAGAGACTGATTGGGAAGATTCAACATAATCATCCCTATGTAAAGCACAAGAATGAGTAAAATATAAAAAGCAAAAGTAAAATAAAAAGTAACTATTCTACTGCCAATGATTTCTATGATTATGATGATACGATAGCAAATTAGGTTCTAGGAAGTGGGGTCACATCTGAAAATGTAGGACCCACACACAATGTAAGATATCTGCCAGGGGTTCTTAACCTCATTGTTCTGGTTCTCTTAAGGCAGCGTTCCTCAGTCCTGAGTGTGCCTTAGAATAACCTGAGTATCTTTCAAAAATACTACATGAAAAACAATTCAATTAGAATTTTGGGTGTGGGGAAAAAGCATTGGAATTTTTATAAAGATCATAAAGGAATTTTAATATGCAGTTAGGCTTAAGAAATGCTGCCCAAGTTATAAACTTTTATTTCACCTTTATTTAGAGCATTTGTTATAAATGTAGATTCCTGGGGCTAACCTCACATGTACTGAATCAGATTACCTGAAGGGTGTTGGTGGTGAGTGATCTCCATGTATCCAAACACCTAAGTTGGGTTTATGCACATTAAAACATAAACCACTGCTTTATACATACAGGTTGCATACAAGTAATATATCATCATCTTATCTTACTTCAAGGGAAGGGTCTCTGCCTTACTTATTCTTGAATGAATGATCTACAGCTTTTATTGTAATGCTTGACACACAGGGCCACCAGATCTTTGTAGATTACTGAATTATCTTACAATGTATTTAATGCTTTTTTATATTTAGTAGAACACAAAATAAATGCACATAGGTTCTAAAACCAAATATCACCGCTTGCTCTTTTATATAAAAACAGATGTCCAATTAATTTTGGTGGATTATTTTTATTTTGTTTTCCCTTCCTTCAATGAAAGTGGAGAGGAGAAGTGTATTCAGGAAATATTTATTGGGTGTCTACTATCTTCTAGACACTGATGCTCTGCTCTCTGCTAACACAGCCCTCCTTATGGCCATCAAGTCATAATAAATCTGAAATGTAGAATTTTCTATGGACTAGCTAAGTATACCCCAACAATAAGCTTTTTATTTATCTTTTCCATGCTATGCTTGTTTCATTTATCTTTTCCAGTTTGAAGTAGAAACTCTCGAACAGAAACCCAGTGCCTTGATAAAGGTGAATGCTTTTGCAATCATGTTTACTTCATCTCTTTGCACAGCGGTGTTGTTGCATAGATCTGGTCATTTCTTTGCAGTAGTATTTGAAGGATGATTGGACACTCCCTACCCCTCAACTGCAAGGTGAGATAATCAGACTTGTTATTAAAGTGTACACCTTTTATTATTGTTTTCTCTGTGGTTCATTAAAAAAGTACTAGGTTCTTCTTCAATTAAAGTTTATGGTTCTGGTAATCTTATCAGCGATGTCAAAGCAAATAAATGATTTAACCAGAAGGATGAAGGGACAGTCAATAAATGTAGACTGGTAATCTACCCAAGATAGATGTATGCAAGATAGATTCTTTTTGGACAGTGAATATGTTTATATAATTTTTTTTTCAGTACTAAACCTGATAAACTGCATCTTTTATGTTTTACTTAATGATGCTTTTGAGAGTTTGATGATCCATTCTGTCATATTTTGCACAAAAATCAGGGCAACAAAAATAAAAGGTTGAGACATAAAAGAAATATTTTAAGCAGCTTGATATATAACCCTTCTTGAAAATTAACCACTTTTTTAAAAGCATAGAGCTTATGATATGATTTTTTTTAGAGCTTCTGCTCACTTAGTGCCTGTGAAGAACAAATTTTTTTTTTTTTTTTTTTTTCGGTACGTGGGCCTCTCACTCTTTTGGCCTCTCTCCGGACGCGCAGGCTCAGCGGCCATGGCTCACGGGCCCAGCCGCTCTGCCGCATGTGGGATCTTCCCGGACCGGGGCACGAACCCGTGTCCCCTGCATCGGCAGGCGGACTCTCAACCACTGCGCCACCAGGGAAGCCCAGAACAAATATTTTTAAATTTGATTACGGGATTTATGAGTTCACATTATAAAGCTTTATTCATACCTACAGTGGATAGAGAAACCAGAGAAAGAACTCAAATATTCTGCCTCTACTTACTTTAACTATTGCTACCATAAGAAGAATATGTCATAGCGACCTCTCCAGGCAGGACAGAGAAGTGTGGGGCAGTGGCTCCAGTTAGCAAACTACTTCATTCAATAGACACCATCATTTTAATGCCTGGGCTTTCTATAAATGCCTTCCCAGAGGTTGACCTCAGAGCTCCCGATTATTCAAAACCCAGGGAAATGTGGATTGTAGAAGTTGATACAGAACCTTATGTTGTAGTCTTGGTGGGGTGAGGGGGGTAGGGAGGGCTGGCAGGTTTCTTCATTCTGCCCCTAGATCTCCATGTGCTTCTTCCCCTCCACCCCTGAAAGAAACCTCGCCTGCCTTTCTTTGTCTCTCTTTATTCTCTAATACATTCAGCTCATTCCATGTCCCATAGAAATATTTCCTCCAACCCCCCCGCCATTTTCCACATGTATTATTCCAGGTGTCAAATGATTATCCACTCTGCCTTGCTTCAGTTTTTAAAATTCAGTTTGTTTCTTCTCTTTGTTACAACTTATCCATGATTTTTGCCTCACTGCTGCCTTCATGCACAATTATGTACATTATGTTGTGAGAAAAAAAAGGCTTTAGGCAGAATTGCTGTCTCAATCAGTTTCCAAGCCCCTGATGTTCTTTTAATTCTTTTGTGCATTTTCTGAGCAACCTCTGTGTGCCAGGGCTGTGCTAGGTACTAGTGACTGAAGAGATGAACTCTGACCTTCAGGAGCTCAGAACAGAGCAGGAGAAAATCGTGTCCAGACACAGGGCTAGCATAGTGGGGTCCACAGAAGGTCAGAAGGCCAAGTAAGACAAGGCTGTTGGAGAAAACTCTGGAGCACTTAGTCTTGTGGTTCTAGTCTCCCTCATGAGGTTTATCTTGCCCAGTACAATTAGCAGTAACAATTGATAGCCAAGACATAGAAGCAACCTAAATGTCCATTGACAGATGAATGGGTAAAGATGTGGTGCATACATACAATGGAATATTACTCAGAAATAAAAAGGAATGAAATAATGCCATTTGCAGAAACATGGATGGACCTAAAGATGATCATACTAAGAGAAGTAAGTCAGACAGGGAAAGACGAATATCATATGATATCACTTTTATGTGGAATCTAAAAAAATAATACAAATGAACTTATTTACAAAGCAGAAACTGACTTACAGACATAGAGAACAAACTTATGGTTACCAAAGGGGAGAGGGAGGGAATAAATTACGTGTTTGGGATTAACATATACATATTATTATATATAAAATAGATAACCAACAAGGACCTCCTGTATAGCCCAGGGAACTATACTCAGTATCTTGTAATAAACTGTAATGGAAAAGAATCTGAAAAAGAATAGATATACATATATATAACTGAATCAGATGGTTGTACATTTGAAACTAACAACATTGTAAATCAATTATACTTCAATAAAAAAATATTAAAAAGAAGTAAAAATTGGACCCATGATGAACCTACTGTAAGCTTTTATGTACAACCTTTAAAAAGTATCCTCTTTCTCCTGAAGTCATTTCTGATGTGTCTGCTCCACCGAGACCAGCTTTCCCCTCTCATTGCTTCCCTACCTTTTCACCCCTTCTTCTTCATCCTTACCTTTCTCACAAAGAAGCTCAGAGGCTTCTCCAAGGGTAGGTGCCATGTTTTTGCCTAAAGACAGAGAATTGAAAGGTTAGCTGTGTTGACTTGTATCCCTTGCTGAGCTCCCATGACTCATCTCCTGCCTCTCACTGTGCACACCTGGTGCTCTAACCCTCTCAAGACAACAAGTTTCCCAAATAGGAAAAACACCTTTTGAAGCCTTTGCATGCTCTTGACATGTTTTCTTGGCTATGCCTATTATGATTTGAGACTCAGCTAAGACATCATATCCTTTCACAAGAATCCTTTGATTACCTCTCTTCTCCCAACCCCATGGCACCAGCTGCTCCACTCATCAGGGAAGCCTCCGTTCAGCACCTGTTTGCACCCAGACTTCTCTGTTGAGCTCACCTAGCTCTCCATGGTGATTCTCACTGTGCAGTCACTGCTTACCTGTGCACCTCCTGTTTCAAGGGCAGACACCATGCCTTCCACCTCTGCAACTCCATCTCCCAGTCTGGCATCTCATACACAGGAGCATAAGAAGGACTGTGAACTTATAGTGTGTACGTGTGCTACAATGATTCATTTTTTTTTTTTTAACTTTTTATTGCTTTTTAAAATGGAACTATAGTTGGTTTACAATGTACTGTTTCAGGGGTACAGCAAGTTGATTCAGTTATATATGTATGTATATATATATATATATGGACATATATATATACACATATATACATATCTATATATAATTTTTTAGATTCTTTTCCATTTTAGGTTATTACAGGATATTGGGTATAGTTTGCTGTGTTATACAATAGGTCCTTGCTGGTTATCTATTTTATATATAGTAGTGTGTATATGTTAATCCCAGACTCTTAATTTATCTCTCTTCCCACCCTTTCCCCTTTGGTAACCATAAACTTGTTTTCTATGTCTGTGAGACTGTTTCTGTTTCATAAATAACTTCGCTTGTATCATTTATTTTTAGATTCCACATATAAGTGATATCACATGATATTTGTCTTTCTCTGCCTGACTTACTTCACTTAGTATGATCATCTCCATGTAGCTGAAAATGGCACTATTTCATTCTTTTTTATGGCTTTTATGGCTTTTTTATTTCATTGTATATATGTACCACATCTTCTTTATCCATTCATCTGTCAATGGACATTTAGGTTGCTTCTATGTCTTAGCTATTAAATGAGAAAAAAAATATCCATAGAGTGAACAGTGTTTCCAGTGAAGACAAAACACAAGAATGCTGATACTTAATGGGATGAATCTAAGACAAAGAAGGGGACACAGCATGGACAGCAAATTTGAGAGGCAGCAGAAGCTGTGTTAATCTTCATTGTCTCCTGAATATAGTCCAGGACTCTGAGTGGAGGTAAAACGAAACAAAACAAAGCAACAACAAAAAACTCATTCCTTTTCATGAACAAAATAGTGACAATTGGTTATTGTCCACAGGTTTCTACAGATGTGTCTACCACGTCTGACAGATTTTTCCCTATAATCGAACCACAACATTTCCTCAGCGTTCAAACTGAAGAACCTAAAATATAACTTCTCTACGCCATTGATAAGAAGCAATACTTTCGGAGAACTTTATAGAGGAAGGAATAGACACTTCATTTACTCCTTGTGAAGCAGTTTGGTACTCATCACCAAGACCATTAAAAAAATAGTAAATTCCACATTAGAAAAAATGGTGGAACAATAAACTTCTTATAACAAAATGATATGTGTGTCAATCACAGATAAAAGCGATATGCATAACCTCCTGTTTGACCCATAATTCATAATTACTTACCCATCAGTTGGTTTACACAGAAGTGAGGAGATAAAATGAAGCCCAGTGTTAAATTTATTCACTGAGGTATCAGCAAAAGGATATAGAAATATCACAAGATAATAGAGAAGAAAGGGACTATGAAACTCTTTGGTTTCTTTGAGAAAACATGCTGCTAATGAGTTTCTAACACACCATTTTCCAAGAAATAATCAACATAACAGTCACATTTGAGTCCTTCTGTTCATTACTGTTGGCTGGCTTCTTGATTTTTGCTGAAAGAGGAAAAATTGGGGTTAGAACACTACCAAGAGTAATTACAACTCTCGAGGACTCTAGGTTGCAGCATTTGGAA
The DNA here is from genome assembly GCF_005190385.1 of Monodon monoceros. Lineage (NCBI taxonomy): Eukaryota > Metazoa > Chordata > Mammalia > Artiodactyla > Monodontidae > Monodon > Monodon monoceros. The sequence continues at coordinate 106,213,379 of NW_021703772.1, read as the reverse complement.
GGGATTTTTTTTTTTTGATCATAGAGTTCAAATATTCATTTATGTATTCTCATTCATTCTTAAGCATTAATGACCACATTCCTACTAGAGCAGGTACTGTCCATTTTAGAATTGGTGAAAAGAAGTATGAGCATGTGTTATGTACAAATGACTTAATTCAGAAAGACATCGCGGAACACTGTTGCCCGAAGGTCACCATAATCAGTTCATAGTGATTGAATTCCAGATTTACTGCTCAGCTTCTGTCAGTCTTCAAAATAACTTCAGCATCCAGGAGCTGCTTAGTTTACTGAAAAGAACCTTGAATGGCAGCCAACAACATGTGGTTCTAGTTGCTAGGCCTATTAGCCATGTGGACTTGGACAAAGTCCTTGCATTCTGAGGCTCAGGTACATAGACAGCAATACCAGCTCCACCTACCCCCAGAGCGTTGGCCTGGAAAACAAAAGACTGCATATTCCTGGGCTTTCTATATGACCACTAGAGGTTAATAATCCAATCTCCCCACACCTCGGTGAGCTGGGTTCCATTCAGGTGCAATCAATCCCTGCAACTCCTATCAATGTTTTCTCTCGAGTTATGAATATTAGCATGGAACTTTTACAAATCTTTTGGAGAGGATGAGAGTGTAGGGAAATTCTAGAATAATCTGAAGAATGCAATGAACACATCTTTCCTGAGCCCCAAAGCCAAAGGCCGGGTTGCTTAGGTAGCCCTCTTCTGGGTTCTCCAAACCTCACCCACTTTGACATGTTCTGCTTCTTTGGCCATCTCCCTCATTCCCGCATGTGGTTTCTGTTCTCTGAGATTATGTTTTGCCTTGTTCATTTTAGTGACCCCTGTTCCTCTAGCCAGGAACTTTCTCCTATCCCCAACACAACCACCATCCTGTCTGACTCCTAGTTGCCTCAAGGTTGATCTCCAGTTCTCCACTCTGAGGATCTCAGGACCTCTCAGCTTCCAATGGTTCTCTCCTCTGATCACTTAGGTCACTTAACTTCACTGTGGTTTTGCAAAATGATTGTATATTACTGTGTAATCCTAGTTATCTGTTGTGTGCATGCTTTACTCCTAGATTAGTATTAATTACCATCTTTAAGTGAGGAACTGTACCTTAAAGGTTATTTCATCACCCACAGCACCCAGCCCAGTGTCTTGGTGATAGACATATAGGAAACAGATATGATTCAGATATCATTGGTGTGCAGTTTATCTTTCAAACTTTCATTTACAGATGAGACTATTTCTCTTTTGACCACAATGCAGAAAGTAAAATGATTATAGAATGAAATTTTTTGAAATGACTGTCCTTTTATTGAAATAGAATTATATTAATGTCACCCTTGCTGATTCCTCCTAGCAGTGTATGAAAGGGATATGTACTCCTTTTATTCAAAGATCAATTTACAGGTTTTGCTCAGCAAAGGAAACCACTGATACAATGAAAAGATAATCTACTGCATGGGAGAAAATATTTGCATATGATATGACAAATAAGTGATTAATATCTAAAATATATAAACAGCTTAGACAAATCAATATTAAAAATTAAAAAAAAACTCTATTAAGAAATGGACAGAAGACCTGAATAGATATTTTTCCAAGAGACATATCTATGGCCAACAGGCACATAAAAAGATGCTCAATATTGCTAATCATCAGAGAAATGCAAATCAAAACTACAATGGGATATCACCTTACACATGTCAGAATGGCTATTATTCAAAAGACCATAAATAACAAATGTTGGTGAAGATGTGGATATCAGAAAACCCTTCCTGTACACTGTTCATGGGGTTGTAAATTGGTGCAGCCATGTGAAAAACAGTGTGGAAGTTCCTTAAAAATTTAAAAATAGGACTACCATATGATACAGTGATTCCACTCCTAGGTACATATCTGAAGAAAACAAAAACACTAATTTGAAAAGATACATGTACCCCAATGTTCATAGCAATATTATTTTCAGTAGCCAAGATACAGAAGCAACCTAACTGTCCATCAACAGATGAATGGATACAGAAGATGTGGTACACACACACACACACACACACACACACACACACACATTGCTTTAACAGTTTCCAACATGCTCAGTGAAAAGGATAGAATTACTAAATTGGCAGGCATCAGGATAAATAGAAAGCAAGCAAGTTAGGGTGTGGTATATTACACTCAGAATCAGCCGAGCTCAGACCTTTGTCATACATGTATTCATTCATCCATTTATTCATTCATGCAACACCTACAATAGGTGAGGCCTGGAGCTCAGTCTTGACATTTCAGAGAGAAACAAAATAATCTCCTTTTTCTTTTAATCTCATTAAAGAAAGGGAGTAACAGAAAGATAAATATTTATAATATAATGTGAATTATTTACAAATAGTTCTGGTAAAGGTCACATTCTCATGCAAACATGCCCTTTTCTGTTTTTCATTTACATGCACATCATTATACATTTTCTGTGCATGTATCTCTAAATAAGATGTAGAATTGCCTTATAGATTTAAGGTTTATATTCAAAGAATTCATAGATTTCTGGAATAAATGGATCAAATACTCAATTATTTTAGAGGAGTCATAGAGGCTTTCTGGAGAAGGTGATATTGAATCTGAGTCTGAAATCTTGAATTTTCTGTGTTACTATCACTAAACTGTATTTGTGGTGGTATTAATGCCACACCTCACAAGAGTAAATATTCTAAATAAATGTCCCCATGTCACACATAAAGATGCTCATATCACTAAATTATTTTGCCTTGATTTCTTTACTCATAAATTTCTGGGAACCTTAAGGCTACTAGAGAACTCTGCTGAATCAATAATTAATAACCTTCCAAAATAGAAAACATCAAGCTCAGACGAGTACAATGGTGGATTCTACCAAACATTTAAGAAAGAAATTATACTAATTATCTACAATCTCTTCCAGAATATAGAAGCAGAGGAAATACTTCCAAACTAATTCTATGCAGCCAGCAACACTCTAACAACAGAACCAGACAGACATTACAAGAAAAGAAAATGACAGACCACTATCTCTCATGAACATAGATGTAAAACCCTCAACAAAATATTAACAAATCAGTCAAAAAAATTATAAAAATAATTATACACCATGGCTAAGTAGAATTTATGCCAGGTATGCAAGGTTGGTTCAACATCTGAAAATTAATTAAGGTAATACTTTCATGTAAATAGACTGAAAATGAAAAATCTCAGGATTATATTAACTGATGCATAAAAAGCATTTGAAAAAAACCCAACACCCATTCATATTTAAAAACTCTCAGTACACTAGGAGTAGAGGGAATTTTCTCAACAGGATATAGACTATCTCCAAAAAGCTACAGCTAATGCCATACTTAATGGTGAGAAACTTGAACTTTTCCCACTATGATAAGGTACAGGCAAGGATGTCTCCTCTCAGTACTCCCTTTTAACATCATACTGGCATTCCTTGCTAATACAAAAAGGCAAGGAAAGGAAACAAAAGGTATACAGATTGGGAAGGACAATATAATATTGTCTTTTTTTATGCCAGATGACACAATCATCTATGTAGAAAATCTGAAGGAATCAACCAAAAAACTCCTGAGACTAATGAGTTATTATAGCAAGGTCTCAACATACAAGGTTAATATGCAAAAGTCAATTGCTTGCCTATATAGTAACAATGACCAGAATTTGAAATTAAAAACACTGCACCACTTGTATTAGCAACCTCCTCCCCACGAAAAAATGAAATACTTAGGTAAATCTAACAAAATACATTTAAAATCTATATGAGGAAAATTACAAAATTCTAATCAATGGAATCAAAGAACTAAATAAATGGGGAGATATACCATGTTCATGGAAAAGAAAACTCAACATTCTCAAGATGTCAGTTCTTCCCAAGTTGATCTATAGATTCAATGCAATCTTAATCGTAATCCCAGCAAACCATTTTATGGATATCAATAAACTTATTCTAAAGTTTATATGGAGAGGCAAAAGACCTAGAATAGCCAGCAGAATATTAAAGAGAAGTTGGAGGACCGACTGGCTTCAAGACTTACTTTAAAGCTACAATAATTAAGTATTTGGTGTTGGCAAAAGATAGATTAATAACAGAACAGAGAGCACAGAAGTAGCCACATGTAAATATAAGCAACTGATCTTTGACAAGGCGCAAAGGCAATACAGTGGAACAAAGATAGTCTTTTCAACAAATGGTGCTGAAAAAACTGGACATCCACTTGCAAAAATTTGATCTAGACACAGACTTTACAACCTTCACAAAAATTAACTCAAAATGGATCATAGACCTAATCATAAAATTCAAAACTTTAAAACCCCTAGAAGGTAATAGGAGAAAACCGAGATGACTTTGGGAATGGTGACTTTTTTTAGATAAAACACCAAAGACATGATCCATGAAAGAAATAATTGATAGGACTTCCTTAGTGGTGCAGTGGCTAAGAATCTGCCTGCCACTGCAGGGGACATGGGTTCGAGCCCTGGTCTGGGAAGATCCCATTCCATGGAGCAACTAATCCTGTGTGCCACAACTACTGAGCCTGTGCTCTAGAGCCCACAAGCCACAGCTACAGAGACCACACACCACAACTACTGAAACCCATGCTCCTAGAGCCCATGCTCTGCAACAAAGAGAAGCCACTGCAATGAGGAGACCACACACCACAACAAAGAGTAGCCCCCACTCGCTGAAACTATAGAAAGCCCCTGAGCAGCTGCAAAGACCCAACATAGACAAAAATTAATTAGTTAATTAATTATTTTTAAAAAGAAAAAAATGATAAGCCGAACTTCATTAAAATTTTTAAAAACTTCTACTCTGTGAATGACAATATCAAGAGAATTAGAAGACAAACCACAGTGAAAATATATTTGCAAAAGACACATCCAATACAGAAAATGTTATCCAAAATATACAAAGAAACACAAGAGGGAAGAGATAGGGGAACATATGTATATGTATAACTGATTCACTTTGTTATAAAGCAGAAAATATATATATACAAAGAAATCTTGAAGCTCAACAACAACAGCAAAAATCAGACAGCCAATTAAATAATAGGCCAATGACCTTAACCACCTCCTCATCAAAGAAGATGTACAGCTAGCACATAAGCATAGGAAAAGATGTTAAATATCACACATTATTAGGGAAATGAAAATTAAACAACACTGAGACATTACTACACACTTATTAGAATAATCCAAATCTGGCACTCTGACAACACCAAATGCCTATGAAGATGTGGAGCAACAGGAACTCTCATACATTGCTGGTGGGAATGCAGACTAGTACATCTACTTTGGAAGACAGTTTGACATTTCTTACAAAACCAAATATCTTCTTACCACGCAATCCAGCAATTTCATTCCTTGACATTTACACAATGGAGTTGAAAATTTGTGTTCACACAAAACTCTGAGCATAGATGTTGATAGTAGCTATATTTACAATTGCCAAAATTTGGAAGCAACCAAGATGCCTTTCAGCAGGTGAATGGATAAATATCTATTGTAGTACAACTGGAAAATGGAGTATTATCCAGTGCTAAAAAGAAATGAGCTATCAGACCATGAAATGACACTGAAGAATCTTAAATGTGCATTTTTAAGTTAAAGAATTCAATTCGAGAAGGCTACCTACTGTTGATTCTAAGCATATGACATTCTGGAAAAGGCATCACAACTGAGACGGTAGAAAGGTCAATGGTTGCCAGGGAGAAGGGGGGGATGATAAATAGGCATAGGACAGAATACTTTTAGGTGAGTGAAAATACTCTGTTTGAGACTATATGGATGGATATATGTTATACATTTGTCCTAACCCATAGAATGTTCAACACCAAGTGTGGACTTTAAACTATGGACTTTTGGTGATCGTGATACGTCAATGTTGGTTGATCAGTTGTAATAAATGCACCACTCTGGTGTGGAATGTTAATAATTGGGAGACTATGCATGTGTTGGGGTAGGGGACAGATGAGAAATCTCTGTAGCTTCCTCTCAGTTTTATTGTAAAACTAAACCTGCTCTAAGAAGTCTTAAAAAAAAACCAGCTGACTATATCCTAGATCCTTCAGAATACCTGTAATGTTTAGTTGTGGTACATTTTTTGTCTGTCTAGCTTTTATTCATACTCTTTAGAGGAAAGAAAATTTGTCTCTCATTGGCATTGCTGAAAGCCTTTTAAGGACACAATGTAAAACATTTTCCTTTTCCTTCTCCATGATTCTGAGTAATATTTTCTTCTAATAAAGAATGTTTTAAAGTATTTGTTGATTTTATTTTTTCCTTCTCCTGTGGCTGCTGTGGGCAAAAGCACTGACATTGATCTCATTTCAGAGGTACCTTGTCCTCAGGCTTCTAATCATCATGAAGCTGTCAGTTTGAATTCCCCAAGAAACTCTCCTGTGATAGGGCTTGATATAAGAGATGGCGGCAAGAAATAGAGAGCACAGAAAAAGAGACATACTGTATTTCAGACTCATCAAGGAATCATTTGCCAATCCAAATCTCTCATCGGGTGGCTGGGTAATTTCTCATGGGGTCTTGCAGTGTCCTTCACTAAGTGACCCCTTATTTAGGTTTCAATTTCAATTTGCTTTTCCAGATAAAACAACAAAGTCATGGTGCAATTAGAATAAGTGTAACTACAGTACTGAAGGGGGAAAAATATGACTTCATATGTCTTTTCGTTTTGTCTTAGTATCTCATTTACTACCTATCTCTTTAAAAAGAAGTAGTTAAATAAATACTTTTTGAGAACTAAATGTAGACACTAAGTGAAATTCAAACAGCTTCTGCTTTTCTTCTTTTGATGAGCTTAAGATCTACTGAGGAGGATATATAGATATGGCTATAAAAAAGTCAAAGTTGTGAAAGGGGCCCAGCACTCTATTCAGTATAAAAACTTCTGATTAATTCAGTGAAATGAGCTCATCTGGTATCTCCCTTCTTCCACTTCAGTAATAGAAAATTTAGAAAATGTTTTAAATAGAGAATCAACCCTAAAACCTAGAATGCTTTCAGTAACGTGGCACTGAGGAAACATACTCTAAAACAAGTCATATGGTAGGTGTACAAATTGGCATAACCTTTATGAAGGAGAATCTGGAAAGACTTAAGTAAATGAAAAAAAAATAACTTTTGTTCTGTATCTCTGAAGATACATCACCAAAAGTATAAACACACATATACATAAGGTTATTCACTGCTGCACTTTCTGTCGTAACAAAATATTGGAAATGACTTTAAAAGTCATTTGTAAGAAATTGGTTGAATAAACTCTGGTTCATCCACCTGTTATGAAATAATTTTCGGGAAATATTGCTAAGAAAAAAATGCAAATTAAAAAATATTGTATTTAGTGTAAGAGAATATTGGAAGTGAAAATGTGTGTTGAATTTATTTTTACTAAAAAAAACTGTAAAAATAAGCTACACATTTATGCATTTGATTACTTATGAAGGGTGGGTATGAATGGGGTAGAAATGTTGGGGGGTGGAGGAAAGTCACCTCTTTGATTATATACATTTGTATACTTTTGACTTGGGAAACCAGGTTACTGTTTCCCGTATTTTAAAATATAAGATAAAATCAATAAAGATTGGGAAGAAAAAAAAATAAAATTGAATTCAAACAAAACCAAATAATATAGCTGTGTTTCAAACAAACATTGTAACTACCCTGAATGAAAGGAGATATAAATCAAATAAGCTTTTGAATGCAGTGTTTTGACTATACGGCTGCAAACAAATTAAGAAAAAACAATTGTGAACAAATGGTGAAATCTAGTTAGAAGACTTCTTTCTCAAGTGCTGTGAGTAAGCAGTTCTGAAACTACTTCTGTGTATGATAGGCCTGAGGACAAATTAAACATGAGTGGACTGTGACATGGATTTCTCACTATTAAAGAGACTTAGAAGAGGGGGAAGAGTAAGCTGAATTATGGGAAGTTGGATTAGAATTGGAAGTAACAGTATGAAGTCAAGGTTTTAGATAGAGAAAGATAAGGACATGAAGATATAAATATATTTCTATCTATCAATCAATATTTCCTAGCTCGGGCTTCCCTGGTGGCACAGTGGTTGAGAGTCCGCCTGCCGATTCAGGGTACACGGGTTCGTGCCCCGGTCCAGTAAGATCCCACATGCCGCGGAGCAGCTGGGCCCGTAAGCCATGGCCGCTGAGCCTGCGCGTCTGGAGCCTGTGCTCCACAATGGGAGAGGCCACAGCAGTGAGAGGCCCACGTACCGAAAAAAAAAAAAAAAAAAAATTTCCTAGCTCAACTGAGTCTAGAAGAGTGGTACACTACTGGTAATGAACACACCGGAAGCTCACATCTCAGTTTCTAAATACTCTTCTTCATCGAAAGGAACCAAAGTTCCTTGGGAAAATGGCTGATTTCAGGTACAGGACAGGAAAAGCCCAAGATATCTTGTTAGGCCAGAAATATGGAGTATCTCAAGAGTGGTGGGACACATCAACGAGATAGTTCTCAATCCCCAAATGTGGGCAATTTGATTATCAAAATAGATAATGATAGTCACAGATTATAACTCATTCAATATGATGCAAATATGTGTGTTCATTTAATATAAACAGGGAATCATTTCAGACAAAACCATTAATACATACTAAAACTAATGGGTGTTTCAAAAAGAACAGGATATTTTCATGGTCTCAAAGTATCTTCCTGTAAGTTGCCAAGTAATTACAAAGGGAGGATCCTGGTAAACACCATCTTTTTTTTTTTTTTAATTTAAAAAAATATATTTATTTATTTATTTGGTTGTGCCAGGTCTTAGTTGCAGCAGGCAAGATCCTTAGTTGTGGCTCCAAGGCTCCTTAGTTGTGGCACGTGGACTCCTTAGTTGCAGCAGGCGGGCTCCTTGGTTGTGGCACACGGTCTCCCCGGCTGTGGCATGAGAACTCTTAGTTGTGGCAATGAGGGATCTAGTTCCCTGGCCAGGGATAGAACCCGGGCCCCCTGCATTGGGAGTACAGAGTCTTACCCACTGCGTCACCAGGGAAGTTCCCTGGTAAACACCATCATAACTAAGAGATTAAAATTAACATCACCAGTAATGGAGCCAACTGACATTGTGTATCTCCTCATGAAGAAAATAACATTAATTTTTGGAATGCCTACTATAACTACATAAACAAATACAATCAAGGGAAAATATCAGATATTAAAGTAATACAAGGATATTTTAGAAAATAATTGGAGAATACAGTTCAATATATCAAAATTATGATAAAATACATCTACTATATTGACATAGGTAGAAATCAGATTTCAAAATATCTAGGAGTGAAGGTAAAGAAGGGAAGATAGAGAAGAAATTTTATTCATTCATGTATCTGATCAGCAAAATTGAAAAATGTAATTGGGCCAAAGTGGCAAGGTAAGAGGAATTTTGTTTGGTTTGTCTTTATATTGTCACTCTTGGGACACTTGAACCTGTCTTGTTTCTATGTGGGTCTGTGAGATTAACAAAAAATTATTTCCTTAAGATAACCTGCTAATTAGTCATTAGCTAGTTTCTAAACCAGAAAATTTAATGGAATAGGCCATATGAGTCAAGTTTTCTTTTTGTTATTTTACGGTAACAACAATTTCCAATTCTTGGTTGCTTACCATAAAAAAGGCTAGATTCTCATTCATACCATATGCCTGCCATTGTGGGTCCCTTTGGCTCTGCTCCACGTGTCTTGTTCATTTTAAGATCAGGTTAAAGGAGATCAGGTTAAAGGAGAAGCATCTGCCAGGGACATTGCAGTTCTCAGGGCTAAGGGGACGGAAACACAGTGGGACCTCATAGAGGCTCTCAGACATTCTTCTTGGCAGGACACATGCCACTTCTGCTCTCATTCCATTAGTCAAAGCAAGTGTACACAACGAGCAAATAACTGGGGACACAAATTGCCACACTATTGAATTTTCATAAGTGTAAATATCAAAAATACTTATACTCCACATAAACATATTCACTCACACACACATTCAGATTTACAAAGGGTCAAGTTGCACACACAAATTTATATCTAACTCTTTGCATGCAAGATTATATTTTAAAACTCTCCTCAGAGAGAATGGCAAGGACATATATACACTACCAAATATAAAATAGATAGCTAGTGGGAAGCAGCCAGATAGCACAGGGAGATCAGCTGGGTGCTTTGTGTCCACCTAGAGGGGTGGGATAGGGAGGGTGGGAGAGAGACACAATAAGGAGGGGATATGGGGATATATGTATACATACAGCTGATTCACTTTGTTATACAGCATCAACTAACACAACACTGTAAAGCAATTATATTCCAATAAAGGTGTTAAATTAAATAAATAAATAGCAAAAAAATAAAAAGCTCCTCAGATCATTAAAGAATTTACAAACATAATTTTAAATGGATGCAGAATAGTCTACTCTAGTGATGTGACACTATTCACTTAAACGTTTAATATTACCTGGTATCTATGCTATTTTCTATTTTTCTCTTTAAAATAATGTCATGATGAATTTATGTGCTAGTTTTTAAAATTTCCATATATAATAATTTATTGAGGAGTAAGTTCTTATTACTGAATGAAATCTCCAAACAATTTGAAAGTTTTTTTTTGTGCATATTGTTTAAAGGCTTTCCAGAAAAGATTTGCCCAATTTATTAGGTCTTTGTTTCCCACACCTACTATTACATCCATTGCCCTGAGGCTAAATAAATTCTATTTTGTAACATTTCTTTGTCCCTGAGGTCAGACCAAAAGGTGAGGATATTCAGTTCTTCCTCTACTGAGAATATCCATACACACAAACAGCAGTACCTCTCCCTTTAAATGGATTGAACCTTTATTTCAAATTTTCCAGGAAATAACAAGTGTCTTGTCCTTAGGAAACTTTGGTTTATGTTTGCCTTAAAGATATCAGCTCTGGATTTGGTATGTTGGAGTCCTCCATGCCTCATGTTCCACACAAATAGGAGAAATATATATATCCTATATACTGTGTATCCAGAAGTCCATTCTGGATGTTTAACAAGTGTAAACATGTTTAACAAGTATAAACATGTTTAACATATTTAACAAGTATAGTGATAAAACAATGGCAAAAGCAGAAATTGAGACACAGAAGTAGAGAACAAACATATGGACACCAAGGGGGGAAAGCAGCGGGGGTTGGGGATTGTGGTGTGCTGAATTGGGCGATTGGGATTGACATGTATACACTGATGTATATAAAATTGATAACTAATAAAACCTGCTGTATAAAAAAAGTAAATAAAATAAAATTAAAAAATTAAAAAAAAAACAAAAAAGCGGTAAAGAACATGCTTCATTATCTGTGACTCTTCAAGATTTACCTAAAGGCAACTGGGATTCAACATCTATCCCTACAGCCACCTGTCAGGTAAGCAGCAGAGAAGGAGAAACGAAGAGTTTCTGATCTCCTTCTCCCAGCTCGTTACTCTCTGTCCCCCTCAAAGCAGCTGCCCTAACACTCCCTTTCCTGCTGTGATTATTGATCTCATTCATAAAAAATAACGTTTGAATGATGGCAGGTATTACATGCTGCTATTCAGTACAAGAAAGGATTTCCTTCCTGAAACTAACTGGTCTTGACAAAAGGAAGGAGATCTTATCAGAGGCAAGGGACCTAATATACTAGCTTTCATGTGAGGTACTTGAAGGACACATTTGGTTCATTAAATTGTGTATGGCTGTCATCAGGAATCTCCAAAAAAGCTCCACAAGGAAGTTCAAATTTGATGAGACTGGTATGCCCTGTGGATCTCATCAGAAGTACAAGTTTTTTCTCTTTCAGTGCCTTGGGTAACAGCTCTCAATGGGGCTTGAGGATACTTAGAGAAACACTCTTGTCTAGTGGAATATGAGCTGGATGGTTGTTTTACCGAATAACCACCAGAAGAGTATTTCATTTTTCTCTGATCTTTGTCGGTGACTGGAGAATGACACATAATTGACTACCATTCTCTTGACTAATTAAGGGATGTATAATCTCTATTTCTATCCATAATCACCATGGAGGAAAATAGTCTAACTCTGAGTCTCCGTATCAGGATCAATTTATGTCAAACTCAACAATAAGCATCTGCCCCTCTCTTGCTCCCTTTTCATATTTGCTTCAGTTCCTACAATGCATTTCTGTCAGGCTGTTTAGGCAGATCATGTCCTGTTCATTTATCTATCTTAATCTATTAGCCTGGAATCTAGCAGGAACACAGTTCTAAGAATCAATGTACTTCAAATCACTTATTTTAAGACCACCAATCAATCCATCAACACCCTAACCCTGGACAGTCAGATTTTTATACATTGAATGAGATCCAAGTAAACAAGTGTCTGTAATTTATGAAGCATCACATGAAAGGTGCTGAATGTTCAGGTTGGAACAATTTCAGGAAGCACATTACAGGTATAGGTGGCATGATTGATAATGACTGGGTGGGTCAGATACAAACATGGCCCCAGCCTATCTATCATAGATAACTATAGGATACTGAGTTGGACATTGCATGTATCTGCCAGATAATTGTTTAAAGATAAAGTGTTTGTAAAGCATGTGCTTATGAAACAAGTAGCTGACCTAGGTTGAAATCTAACCCACCCTGTTGGTTCATTGCTTGATGCTTTAATGTATGGGATTTGCTGTAAGAGGGAATATCCAAGGCAGAAAAAGCAATATAAAGACAGAGAAGGAAAATAAGAATTTCAGTTTATTTTGCCTATAAATCTGTGAATTCATTTCTATATCCATAGACATGTAAGGTGATACATCTCTTTCAACCAGTAGCAGTTAAATGGAAGAAAATGTTGGACTTTTGCAAATAATTTTTCTCACATTTGGTTGGAAAGTTTTGGTCTGGTTCCAAAAGGAATTGGAATTAGAAATACCTCTATCATGATAGAAAAGGCACTGTCATGGTAAATGAATCTGCAACTGTTGAAAAACAATTTAGTACAGAGGCTTATCCCTAGAAAATATAAAGCAATAAATGTCAACTAAATTCCTAGGGAAGATATGACACTCAATGAGTCCAAGTCTTCAGCAGCAAAGGGGAACTGGCAGAGCAATAACTGGAAGTTATTGAAAAAATAAAACCATTTTCTAATTATTCTTTATACAATGTGATGCCTCAATCAAAACACTTACACATCTTATTCCTCTTGGATTCCTAATATAGGGTGTGTATATTATTTATGTTCATAACTTCAGTGCTGAGCATAGCCCCTCACTGCACAAACTCAACACTTACTGAATTGAAAGTGTTAAAAAACAAAAGTCAACTGAGTAAATCTGAAGATATAATTGGCTTTATTGAACAATTCATGAATCTGGCAACATAACTTCTAGTAAATAGAAACGTGCTCCAAGGGGTTGTACAAAATTAGAGGCTTTTATAGGAAGAAGGATGAAGCAAGGGAGTTATTAGTGAAAGTATAGAAAGGTTTATTTTTAGGTCAGGACATCATTTTAGGAAGAAGGGACAGCAAGGGTTTTATCACACAGATTGCCTCTTCCTCTGGGAGATGGACAGGGCCAGCATGACAGATTACCTCATGGGTACTCACCAGAAATTTCCAAACTGGTTGATTAAGATCATATTTCTGCTGAAGTTCAAAACTGTCAAGTTTTGGTTTGCTTTTATCGGGGGCAAATGACCCCATTTTGCGCCTGTTATTTCTTTTTTAACAAAAGTTATAAACATTATTTCCCAAAATAACAAGCTACACCTAAGAGAACGCTTTGTGAACAATTTCGCTTGTAAAGAATGCCATGCAGCATGGGTTATTCTTGTTAACTGTGAGTTGGCAAAAACATAAGGGATGAAAAATGATAGAAAAGGAATCAGTAAATAGAAAAAGGAGAAAGAAAGAGTGGAGAGTAGAAAGAGATCAATAGGAGTTGGGAAAAGCAGAGTAGGAGTGAGAGGGGCAGAGCGAGGAAAGACGGAGAGACATGAGAGAAAATAAAGCTGGGTAAAAGACTTACAGGGTTAAAAAAGAGGGAGTAGGGACATTCCTGATGAGAGAAAGAGGAGTACTTCCACACTCAGGAGAATCCTTGGATTCTATGAAATACATGGATAATGGGATTTCTCATAGATATCAAAACAGAACCTAGAAAGCAATCGAAGAAATGTTAAGTCAGAGTAAACACAAAGGTAAGGGGCATACATAACTATGTGGGTATTGAGAAATTATCTCCCATTTCTAGCTTGTTAGTTTGTGTTTTTGTTGTTGTTGTTGTTTTTCCCTAACCACTTGGATATCTTCCAACCAAACTTGGAAAAGAAATGCTGTGAAACAGGTTTGAAGAAACTGCAAGTACATCATTTTTTGGCTAATTTACTAAAATAGCACATTTATAACTAAAATGAGAGAAAATGGTTAGAGGCAAAAAGGGAGCTATATTTCCATGGCCCTCTGAGCATTTTAGCCTGTGTATAATCAATTTACGTTCAAGAGGAAACAGTGTTCAGCTATTTAGGTGGCTCTCTATTTCTTGAAAATCTTGGTTATTTTGTGTTTTTCTTAACATAGACTTCAGGCTGTCCTAATTAAATAAGAGAAGTTTTATTATCAGCAAAAATGGCATTGGACCCAAGGTAACTTTAGATGCTAGAGCTGTTTTTCTTAGTTTGGGAAAAGTAAGAGTAGGGCTAGAAGAAAGAGGGATTCACTTTTTTTGTGTAAAGACAACAAGGAGACTAAAAAAATGCTAAAACCACCAGGTGTCCTGAGAACAAAGAGAAGTGGTCGATGTCGATGGCTACCGTGGCTTATCACCCAATTTCTCAAGTGTCCTAAGTTCACTTGTCTAGGAAATCAGCTCATCAATCACATTGCAATCAATGGTTGTCATGGTAAGGACATTCCTGGCATTATTTCCAGGACCTATTCTGGTCACCACAGCAAAATTGCTCACAGACAACCAGCTAAATGTTTCATCATGGGCAGCCTTGGAGCATGTATGGGTCATAAAATCTTAGATTTGGAGGGGATTTTAGTGATTATCTCATCATCTCTCCTTATAATCCATTAAAGATGGGGAAATAGAGAACCAGAGCAAGGGAGAGACTTATCCCCAGTCCCAGGAATTTGGCGACAGGACTAGGACAACACTCCCTGGTGGCGCAGTGGTTGAGAGTCAGCCTGCCGATGCAGGGAATACGGGTTCGTGCCCCGGTCCGGGAAGATCCCACATGCCGCGGAGCGGCTGGGCTCGTGAGCCATGGCTGCTGAGCCTGTGAGTCCGGAGCCTGTGCTCCGCAACGGTAGAGGCCACAGCAGTGAGAGGCCCGCGTACCGCAAAAACAAACAAACAAACAAACAAAAAACACACCCTTCATGCCCCTGGCTTTCAGACTGACTTAAAAGAGAAATACAAAGGAGACATAGAATGAGAAGCTTTCTGGCATTGAGGCTGAACTTCATGGAGGTAGACTAGCAGAGTGCATAAAAATGGTTGTTTTTTTCTTTTTATGTTTCATAATCCCACTGCAAATCAGTAGTTCATGTCTGTATGGTGCACCCAAGGGTGCATTTCCTGATGGGCAGTTACCTCCTATTCCCTGAGGACTGGTTCTGCATCATAACATTTATCAGAGTCAATGCACTGATCTTTACCTTAGCAAAGGTCTATCTTTAAGAGGAATAGCAGACAGTGTGAGGCAAGATGGGATAAATAAACAAATATCTGAGAAGTGTCTCCTGATCTCCCTCTTTACATCTGTTTAAACTTTTTTGGTTTATTTTCTCTTTCATTACAAACAGCAACACGCACTTCATCCTGTCCTTCCTCTGCCAATCTCTCAAAGCCATCTCAGAATGGGTCAGGATAGAGTGACAAAAAGATTTAGGATCAATTTATGAAAAACATTTTTGGAAAATGTACTCCAAAAACTGACACAAAGAAGAAAAGTCAAGGTGATCTGCGCTGAACATCTGTCTTTGTATTCACTTCAATAAATATTAACGAGGGCCCACTATGTGCCAGGAACTCTGCTAGAGCACAAATCAGGGTTCTGCTCATTGCCAGCTGTGTAAGTTTGGGAGCTTCAAACACTGAATCTGTAAAATAGAGTTAACAACGTTTCTCCCGTGGAGTCATGAGGATTAAACATGCTACCATTCTGATCTACTTTCTTTAAGGGCATTTTTGTAATTTGTTGCCATCTAGCTTTGTTCCAGTGGGTCATCTTCCAATGGCCATGTTCATGAATCTTCACCCAGCTGTACATCCCAGATGCTGAGTTGGGGAGAATGTCTGGTTATGTTAACAAATGCTCTCTTGAAGGTAATGAATATGATGGATTCTGTCGACTGAAACAAAATGCACAACATGAGAGTTGTGAGTTAAGTTTTATTTGGAGCAGAATGAGGACACAGCCTGAGAGACAGCATCTCAGAGAGCTCTGAGAAACTGATCCAAAGAGGTAGGTCAGTATATATGTGACTTTGGTAAAGGGAGAGTACATGTAATCAAGTACATATTTTTTTTGCAGAATGTTGCTGCTAATCTCATGAAGTTTACTGAAAGTCATGTGGAGTAGATGTTACCATGAAGGATTTTAGTGCTTTTCTAGGTACGAGGAGATGCAAGAATTGGGCCCATAAAATCTTCTCCTGAAAACATCTATCTGAAGGCCTGTTCTGCCAGTTTTTCCCAGAGCACAGAGTGCCTCATTCCTGATCTCCACCCTGAACTCCTTTTCAGGTGTGTTGAAGGTCAGCAGCTCATGATTTAATCCTTATAGAGGTAGATGACAAGTGTTAATTTTTAGTTTGCAATTCCATATAGAGTTGGGATGTGGCAAGGGTTTGCAAAGTTTCCTATAAGAGGTGACAGTTTATTCAAACATGGACATTCTGAAAAATAAGGTAATTCAGTTCTTACATAATGAAGGGGGTGGTGGTGCTGTAGTCTGTGCTACATCAGAGAAGATTTGAAGTGAGAAGACAACCATTTCATACTCCCACAGCTCCCAAGGATCATAAATTGGAGAAAGCACACAATTGGCTTTAATCTCAACCAGTGTATTCTGATACGTTTATAAAACAGTTCTCTGAAAATAAATAAAACACTGATTTACTGCATGTTCTGATTTTAATAGTGTAAATCATTCCACCAAGGCCCATTTTGAACTACCAGTGTGAGGTCACTCAATGTGAGTTTAGGAAGGAAAGCACCCAATCTGCCCTGTATAACCGGTGGGAACAAGCTCCAGCACATCACTGGGTCAACATCACACTGAATGTCCCTCTGAACTTGGTGAGTTAATATTTTTAATCCTCAGCCTCCTTACCCATAAGGTGGAGACTATGAAATCTACCTCAATTATTTACAGAAAGGCTAAATGAGATAATAAATAAAAGACCCCAACATGGTATTTTGCATATCAATAGATTCAAAAATACTGGTTTCTCCCTTTTCTCCTGTTGTTGAAATGTTTTCATGAGTACTCTGAAGACCCAGAGGAGAACACAGAGGAGGTATTGCCAAGGCAAGAGCAATACCAGAAAAGGGTCACAGACTTCCAAGGATTCACACTCAGTTAACTAATTCACCTGCTTAACTCCAATTTGTATTTGAACATAAAGCACCCCAGCAACCCTTTTGTTTGATGGGTCTTTACATGTGAATGTTTCACCCACCAAGATGCTAGAGTATTGTCTCAGGGTAAAGACCATGCATAGTTTTCTTTCTTAAAGATTTACATATTTTAAGTCCATAACCTATGCCTTTGAATGATTTATTAGTTGACTTGAAAAAAATTACATACATTAATACAAATATTTTATTTGGGGGCTTATTTTCTGCTTGCTTTTTTTAATAACTATTTTTATTGAAGTATAGGTAATTTACAATGTTGTGTTAGTTTCAGGTACACAGCAAAGTGATTCAGTTATAGATATGTGTGTATATATATATATATACATATATATATTCTTTTTTGGATTCTTTTCCATTATAGGTTATTACAAGATATTGAATATAGTTCCCTGGGCTATACAGTAGGTCCTTTGTGTTTATGTATTTTATGTATAGTGTGCATATGTTAATCCCAAACTCCTAATTTATCCCCCCCTGCCCCCACTATCCCCTTTGGTAACCATAAGTTTGTTTTCTATGGTATCACTTATTTGTGGAATCTAAAAAAATATGATACAAATGAACTTATTTACAAAACAGAAATAGGCTCCGCTTGCTTTTAAAATAAGACTGCCCCACTAAGACATTAGTAGCAGTGAGCTGTCCACATTGAGGGACCCATACTTTGCTCCAGTCTTGCTTTGCCCCTGCTCCATTGCCTTGTATTATTTCTCTTCACTGCTGCAGTCTTCCCATCTTAAATTCCCTTTAAAATTCACATCTGAAAACAGCCTCTCTAGACTTAATCTATATTGTTCTCTAGCAAAGAGTTGGCTTAATATGGACTCGCTTTCTATTTCTTTCTACTTATAACCAATTTAAGTATAGTGCTTAAAGTAGTTCAATGTGTAGCTAGAATAATACCCACCATGTTTCTTTGATATGTGTGCCAGGCATATAATCTCAATCAACCCTGTGAAATAGAAATTGAAAATTTACTTTACATAATTTGAAACTGAAATGCTGAGATATTAACCTCTTCAAATTCACACAGATATGTTCAGCCAGTTCTATAATATTCCACCTGTTCTTGCTTTGTCTTCTTTCTCCTCCCTCAAGATTTAAGTATGGAAATAAATAATTAAGCCATTACTTAATGACTACTAGACACCAGTCACTAGGTTAGACATTTTTGTGTAGATAAAATGGAAGAAAAGATTTGTTTTACAGTTTCCATTCTACTTGGTCTTTCTTTAATCTTCTACACTTTTCACAACTGCCTCCTTATCAAGATTTTCAATTTCCTTGGCTTTTGTAACCTACCTCTCCCCTGATTCTTCTCTAAGATTCTGGTTTTTCACCCTCCTCTCTTTGGATATTAAATGTTGGATTCCTCATGTTGCAATGTTCCTCTCTTATATATTCTTCACCTAGGCAATATCATACCATACCCACAGCTTCAGTTACCACCTATTGTGGGCTGAATTGTGTTCCCCCAAAATTCATATGTTGAAATTCTAAACCACACCCTATACCTCAGAATGTGGCTGTATTTCTAAATAGAGCTAATTAGTTAGCTAATAGAGCTAATTAGTTCTTAAAAGAACAAATTAAGGTAAACTAAAATCATATGGGTGGACCCTAATTCAATATGACTAGCATCCATCAAAGAATATGGAATTAGGACACAGACACGCATAGAGGAAAAGATCATGTGAAGACAGCAGAAGATGGCCAGCTACAAGCCAGGGAGAGAGGCAGAGAGGCCTCAGGAGTAACCAACTCTGCTGACACATTAATCTTGAACTTCTAGTCTCTACAACTATGAAGAAATACAATTCTGTAGTTTAAGTCACCTAGTCTGTGGTAGTTTGTTATGGCAGCCCTAGCAGACTAGTATACTACTTATATGTGGATGATACCCAAATGTACATTTCTAAACAAGAGTACTTCCCTGAGCCCTCTTGATCTAGTTATACAACTGCAAGATATCCCTTCTTGGATGTTTTGAAACCACATCTGCAAAACCAAACTAATGATCTCTCCCTTCCAAAGAAGTTCGTATTTCCAGTATTCTCTCTTTCCATCCACCTAGCTACAACCAAGCTTTACACATCTGTGTTACTTTCACATCTCATACATGGTCAAGTCCTGTCAATTTTGCTTCCTAATTGTCTGTTGAATCCATTCACTTCTCTCCATTTCTACCAAGTTGGTCTAAGCTAACGTTGTTTCTCATCCATACTATCGATATTACAGTAACCTTCTAACTGGTGTTCCTTGCTCTTAATTTTCAGTCTATTCTCCTTGCCACAACTCACTTACCCAATTAACACCCTTCATTCCACCCTTCCATTGATTTATAAGAGTGATAACACTGACGATGGTGTACGAGGCAGTTCTAGCCAATTGGCTGGAAAATCAGTTCACCAAAAAGCCATTTGCTGAATTATGAGCATTTCTTTTGTACTTTTCTTTTACCCCTTGCTCCTGCCCTTGTATCTGACCTTGAATC
Organism: Monodon monoceros; assembly: GCF_005190385.1. Lineage (NCBI taxonomy): Eukaryota > Metazoa > Chordata > Mammalia > Artiodactyla > Monodontidae > Monodon > Monodon monoceros. Next base: position 106,193,225 of record NW_021703772.1, on the reverse strand, counting down.
TGTCCCTACCCTTTTGTGAGCTCTTGTTTATGGCCACAAAATAACTGCTCCAGGAAAATCTACAGAAGCAGAGTAAACTCACAAGGAAGGACAAACATAGAGATGGGGCAAGGCTAAATATTCCACAGGTGAATGGTCATTCGACCCGTTGATTTAGGAGAGTTGACTCTGGGAATCAATTTCTAGAGGCTGTCTTCTTCCCTCTGTCCCCCAAAGCTCTGAAAGACATGGGTATTTCCATGGGTTTCAAGCTCATTTCATACCAACCTCTCCTCCACTGGCCTGTGAATTACATGTAAAGAGAGGAGGCTTTTTAAAGCTCTGTGTAGTTTTAGCTGGAGACGTTGGACTGTCTTGGAGACGATTCAAAGTGTGGAGGAGCATTTGGTTGTCATAGGAGGCAGCATGGGTTTGAGACTTGGGTCCTGTCCTTCCATGGATGAAGACCAGAGATGCCAAATATCGCTCATTGCAGGCGACAATTCCACCCGATAAAAGCTCTGTTTGTCAAGAGATTTGGAATGCATGAGCCCTATCACCTCAGGCCTTCTCCCTCCGATACTCTTTCCTTCTCTCTCTTTTCACCAACGTAATTTCTACTTAACCTTTAGATCTTGAATAAGTGCTACTTCACAGGAAAGTCTCAACCTCTCTAAATACTGATACATCACATTATACTCATAGCCCTGTGTGCTCACAGTTTTATGGTTAAATATTTATTCGTGTGATCATTATGTCTTCCCTGGAAGTCTGTCCAGCTTCAAGTGGACAAGAACTGCCTCTGATTTGGTAACGACTGTATCCCCAGCAACTGACAGGGTACCAGGCACTTGGAGACACTTGGTGAGTGCTTGTTGAATGTGCAAATGAATGAATGCATGAACGACACAGCCCTGATCTTAAAAGACTTGTTTTATGGCCAGAAATAGTGAACAGGGCTGATGATGAAGGACCATTGTTTTCTCTGTCTGTGGGCAAAGAAGGGGCACCAAACCAGTCTTGGCACAGTGAACCCCCTCTGTACTGAGAGAACAGCTAGAATCAAGATTTCACACAGACATGAATTTTAGTCCCTACAATCCCTCTGGATGGAAATTTTGCTTTGGAAAGGTGACACTTAAGGTGAATCACTTCAAAGAGGATGACTGCTTCAACTCTTTCTCTTAAAGGGCTCCCAAGTCAGTTCAATGTCAACCACATGCACCTTCTCTCTGCAGGGCTTGGACATCTATGGACTGTGGAATTTCATTTGCTTCTACTGCAAAGGGTCAGTGCTCTCTTACTGAACAAAAGATGAAGAGAGCAAGAGGTCAGGTCTTGGTCAGAGCAGGCTTTAGAGCTGGAGAGTGAAAGGACAGGGGATGAGGAAGAAGAGAAACAGAAGTTACTGGAGAGGAAGAAGAGCCAGGAATAAAAGCAAAACCAGCTTTACAGTTATTCCCCATGGTTGAGAAGAAAAGCCTCACCGTGCTCTCATTTGCAAAGAAATCTGGGGCAGACAGACACCTAAAGATATTCATTATTTCCTTAAATCTTTAATTGAGCACTTCAAAAGATCACAAATAAGCTTTTTAAAAATATAAAGTTTAAGTTGAAAAGAATCCATAGAGACCAACAATATTGAATCGTCTGGTCTGAACCAGTGGCCTTATTAAAAACAGAAGGGGGTGAGAGTACAAAGACACATTCCTGAGTCACTGGTTAAAGGAAGCATTCAGACTTTCCTCCCTCTGTTAATGGGCTAAGAATGAACAAGAAAAACAGGGAGAGACAGAAGATTATGCTCTATTCAACTGTAACAGCAGGATGGAGATGTGCACTCTGAGTGGCAACGCCATTCCAAATGCCTGTGAAAATAAAATCAGGGAAATTATTGCCCATGCTCTGAGCTCTGCCTCTGTGCTTGCATATTCCAGTCCTGTTAAGACATGCATTCTCTGTGAATCAGCTCACCAATCCTACTTTTAGATATTAGCTCATGCCTAACACTGGATGTGCCCCCCAGGGCCTCAGCCCTCGATATCCTGCTCAGTGCTGCCCTGTGTGGTAGCTTGCCTTGCTCCTGATGCTGTCATGTTGGAATCTGCTCTGGTGCTTTCTCACTTGCGATTGCTTTTATGACATCCACCCTTTCTCCCTGCCCTTGAGTCCCACTCATTCTCCTGAGCAGGAGTATTCATTGTCCTCCTAGTGGATGGAGCTCTGTCCAGCCTCTGCAAGGCACAAGCAAAGGAAAGGATCTCAGTCCAGCAACTTGGAATTTCATCAGTCTTCCTTGCTGTCCACTGGGTTTGCTAGTTCTGTCTTTTAACACCATCTTTGTTTTTTCGGGATTTTTTTTTGTTTGTGCTTTTCAATGTAATCAAGCCCACAAGGGGTGTTTTAGAGTTCATCTCCCCATCCAGTGCCCTAGATCAGCTATGACAGAGGCTCTGGGTTATTCCTAAAAAGGTTTCTTGGGGGGTTCAAAGTCCTAATCCTGAACGTTACACCCCAGAGCTGAGCAGTCATTGCCGTCTCAGAACCTTCTTGAATCTTTGCTGGGACTTCTACTCTTTTCTGAGGTCACCGTGCTCTATATGGGCAACCCATAGAGCCTGAGGTTGGGGTCTCATTACGCTGACTCACAGTTCTCCTGGACATCCACTAAGCCTCTTCTGACTGCCCCCTACAAGCCTAGTGCTCCCATTGGGTGGCTTTCCAACATGCCTGATGCAACTTGTGTATCTTTCTGATTTCTGAGAGACTACCCTCTCTGAACAAAGTTGTGGCACTTCCTGGGTTTCTGATAGATATTTCTTGGCTCTGTCCCAGCTCGGTTGATTACTGTATACAGACTACTTTTATTCATTGCCTCCAGCTTGTTTCTCCAGGCTTGTTTTGCTATCTCTGTTGACTTGTTGTGCTGCAGTCTATGTATACAATTCAGCACAGCTGACACTTCTGGCCTGACCCTAGGAAATTAGTTGAAAGTAGTGAAAGAAATTGTGTGTGTCTTATTTACTACTGTCTTCTCCTTCCACCAGCTGGATGTTAATGGCTCCACAGCAATAAAGATGGTGGAACCAAAAGATGGAAGTTATCCTTATAGATAAAAAAAAGGTGTTACCCATCAACAGAAACACATTCATTGAGCAAGAAATAATTGTTAGTTTGTCAAAGCATTGCAATCTTGGTGTTCACTTGTTACCATATAGTGGTTGGGATTTATTTCTATTGAATTCTACGATTTACTGGCCACTTCCTAGGAACTTTTACACACTCTCTTTCATTGTCCAGCACACTTGGATGGCAGATTATATAACTAATTTACAGACAAGGAAACTGACACTTACATGAGTTTTTTATCTTGCCTAAAGTTAAAGCAGAACATGTAAGTACCTATCACTTTAAATAAAGAGAACATTCTCCCTTCATTCCTTACCCTTCTCCTAATAAGAGAACACCTGTTTCTTTATCCTTTTGTTGGTCATATGATACAGCTTATTATGCAATTCCAGAACGAACGATACATTGGTAGACTACAAAAGTGATGAATTGAAGAATGCTTCAAGTCATGTCCGGATTGAGTGATCCCTACCTGACTATATTAGTCAGGACTGGTGCCCAGAAGAGCCTCCCTTAAAAACCTAAGTTATCTGGACTTCCTCTCCAACCTTTTCTGGACCCTGAGAGAAGGAGTAACATATCTGAGTGCTGAGAGTTTAGCAGTGTCCCTGTGCTGGGTTTCCCTACTTGATAGTGTTAAGGAAGTCACTGCTCAGGCCTGCCCAGAGCAGCAGACTTTCTTTTCTCTCCTTATCAGAAGGAAATATTCTTTCCTTGTGGTAGCCTGCCTTTCTCCATTTTCTCTGCCTATGGTTACATAGGATAATGAGATTCTGTTTAGTCGATTCAGCTGTTCCTCTTAAGGTTTTCCTGATATTGTCCTGATTTTAGCATTGAAAGTGCCTATTCTGAGAAATTCCTGGGTCCTTAGATACCGGGACAGTTGGTCACCCTAAATCAAGGTCCACTTACAAGAATGGTGGTGCACAGCCTTGGCGTGTTCTCTTCTCCTATAATTTTCAGCTTTCCGTGAATGTGGTAGGGAATTGGTCAACAATGATCAAGATGACGATGATAATAGTGATATTATTAAGAGCTAATATTCACCAAGAGCTTACAATTTTGCAGCAATTACTGTAAGGATTTTACACCTAGTATCTTATTCCATCTTTCCTAAAACCCTAACATTAGTAATAATGCAATCCCTATTTACCACATGAAGAAACATAGGATTAAAGAAGTTAGGGACGTTGGTCCAAGTCTCCAGCTGGTCAGGTAGTGGAGCAATCTAATGCCTGAGCCTATGTACTTACCAACTGGTATATTTTGATGCTTCTTCAACTGGTTACTCAAGGGTCCGATATCTCAGTTGGAGCCTGTGTGGAGTGGAAGTGGATCCTGCACAACTTGACCTCAGGCTTTTCCTTGACTATGACCCAGGACTGAGTTTCCAGTGATATTCCACAGGGTTTTCAGAAGATATGGAAATAAGTTGCATTACATGACACTTTCAGTTTGTGACCAGATCTGTATTATTTCATTATCTTTAGTCTATTAGAGCTTACTAAAGATTTGATCATCTAATTAGTATTTATCTCTTTTTAAATAATTTTTCACATCTATGACTATGTAGAATCATGACAAGATTGTCAATTTTTTTTTAAAGAAGACAATTATTACCCTTTTAAAACTGAGAAAACTGAAACCTAAGAGGGAGAATTTTAGTGGATGAAAAAGGTCTCTAAGAAAGTATTTGGACTTAAATTATCTAGACTAATGGTACATTTTTGATACAAATAAACAATGATATCTAGAGATATTAAATGATATACCTACAACCAAGTCCACATGAGTTCCCATTTCCTTCCCCACTGGATCCCTTTGAGGTTCATCTTCATTAGCTTGTATTTCTAGGATCATAACAGAGTGATGGAATGTTACAATTCTTATGTTTTCATATATGTTGACATTGTTCAAAATTGGGTATAAAATAAATTGAAGAGAAATCATCTCCAAGAACACCTCAGTGCATCAGGTTCTGGGAAATTAATCCAAGAAAGCCTTTGCCATTCTTGGTACAATCCTTTGTAACAGATTGAATTGCAACAGATCAGTTGCTTGAATAAAGATGCCAGTTTACATTAAGCTGTAGTGGTTTGCTCTATCATCTACTTAGAAAGGAATAGACCACATCATTCAACATTGGATCATCCACATGTGAGTCAAATAGGTGATGTAAAGGCATGTGTAGAATATCTGCTGAGGACCTCTTAGCTGTGCACTGGTTCTCTCATGCTTCTGCTCAGAAGATAGAGGGAAATAACTTCTTAAAGAAAAAAGAATTCTGATGAAAGCTATCTTATTTTTTAAACCCTTGTGGAAATGGCACATGGTAGCTTTCTGGTCATATATTCCTATTGCGTGGGTGTCAGTCTGGAGGGGAAGAAGAGTTTGTACTTGAAATTATGCACCTCTAACCCTCCTCTGCAGGAGAGAAGAAAATCATTATAACAAAGGGCATTAGAAAAGGCCTGTCAGTGTGACTTTCTGATGATAGAGTCCAGTAAAACTGAATGCATGGTTAGGAAAAATAAGATTCTTGTCAGTTACAGCCCTCAATACCAACATTGTCTTCTTTGTTATTAAGAACAACATTGTTTTTGTTATTATTGTCTTAAGTTTGTTAAGAAATTAAACTATGTTTCTGTAGAAGAACCCTTTGTATTTTTGCCATTGATAGACTATCATCTTAAAAAAAAAAAGAGAAAACTGTTTGATGCCCATTGAAATTCAGTAACTGGCTCAAGTCACCTTTCTAGTCTGATTTTATTCTCTTATAAATCAGATACATACCCAGGCTTGGACTCTCCTCCTCCCCATTGCCTCAGAGAATCTATGTAGGCAATGCATCCTGCTCTTCCTTTTAGCTGACTTCCAAAGCAGGCTCTTAATTTTCACTGCAGTTTTTGCCCATGGTGTTCAGCTTGGTGTTTCAGTTGGTTCTTGCTTTCTAGTAGACCAGGAATCCAGTTCAGCTTTGCACTTCCTTACAGCTGTCCCACTCAGTTCTATGTCAGCTGAAAAATCCTAGGATACAAGTGTACTTCAGAGCCCCAGAAACTTCTCTTCAAGCACTTCAAGCTAAATCCTCATCAAGCTATATTTAATTGACCAGTTATTACATTCCAAGTGCCTACTACGTATTAAGCAATTTACTATGATCCACACACAACTGTGATTTACATATACTGACTCATGGTACACTTACACAATATCTACACGAAAGATGTCATGATTATTCACATTTTCTGAAGATGATGATCATGAGGTATAGCAAGGGTGATTAACCTGCCTAAAGTCACACAGCTAGTAAGCGGCAGTACTGAAATTTGGACCTTGGTAATGAGTCTCAAGGCTCTATGTTCTTCATCATTGGACTATGCTACCCTTATATGTGTTATGATATTTTATTCTGATTTTTAAATATCTGTATGTGAGTTTCTGTCCCAATTATAAAGTTGAAGATATGACAGCTCAGAGAAATTGAAAAAACTTCTCATAGCCACACATCCAGTAAATAGCAGAATTGGGGTTTGAATCTGGATCTAACTAACACCAAGTAACATATATTTTCCATTAAAATCCAAATATATCACCTGTTGTGGTTCCGTAACTTTGAAAATCATGTCTGGTATTTACTGGACTCTGCGTTAATGGTATTTATCTTTCAAGTAAATGTTTAAAAGCACTTAGCTCTCACCCTAAGCCAGGTCCTGGATAGACAGAGAGATGGACAACTCCCAGTCACTGGCCTCTAAATATCAGAGCTATCAAAAAAGAATGTGGTTTACTGATGGACAAAGCAGGAACCCCATTTTCTAAGGGCAGTTTTGTAGGATTCTGCAGTCAAGATTTACCAGAGAGCAAAGAAGTGGAAGTTATGGCACCAAGCCTATAAAATGGGTTTACACATTTTCCTGTCCATTTATTGAATGTCTCAGAAAAAGTGGAGCTATTAAAATTTTTTTGAAAGCTGCATCTTATGAATGTGGATTTCCTCAAGTCATTGTTGTGGCTTTAAACCCAATTTTTGATGTTTTGAGGACTTTCATGATTCCTGGACCAAGAGGCCCTTAAGACTACCAGTCTATCTTTCTGGGCTCCTTGCATGCTGCTAGTTTAGTCATGTCAAGTGCTTTATAGTTGCCCAAGGGGCACACTGCTTCACATTCTGGCCTGTGATTCTCTCTTTCCTTCAGATGAGGTAGCCTTCTCTTGGCCTCTCTGTGAAAATCCAAGTCATTGATTAAAGATCAAATCAATTTCCATTACTTCAACAAGACTCCCGTGCTCCTTCATTCAGTTAGTCACTCCCTACAGATTTTGGGCCTTGTGTTTCTTTCTATTATCATATTTATAACTGGTAATGAATTCATATATACATATCTGTCTCTCCTTCTAGGTTGTTAACCACCTAGAGCATGAGATGTACTATTATTTAGTGCATTATTTGGACTGGCTGTAAAGAATCTTTGGGCTTGGAAACCTCTTTAAGACTTTAAAGTTGCCTGGGACTACAAATCTCTGGGCACAGTGAGGTCAGTTTGCTGGGTGAGAGCACCCACCAGTGTCCTGGAGCAAGAAATCAGGTCTTCTGGGACGGCAAGCCAGTCTGAAGCATGAAAGACTGGTGATGTGATTCTGAGCTAAAGTCTTCAGAGAGAAATGAGAAGCATAAGAGATAGAAACTGAAAATGGGCACCAACTATGAAGACACCTGTGGGCCCTTAATTAGGAGAGAAAATCAAGGGACTAGGCCAGATGGGAGCAAGTGTAGAAAAGAACTGGGTCAAGCAGAGGGGACTCAGGACAGGAATTACCAGAGCACACACCCCTCGTGTGTTGGTGCATACCCCTGTTGCTTGGGGAAAGTGTTGGGCCGGGGTAGGTTGGACTAACTTACAGATGGGATTCAGTACTAAAATCCTGCTGTTGAGGGAATAAGGCTTCTTTTTACATGTTCAAAGGCCTTTGCAAAATCTATATTCATCAAAGTGTGATGGGTTTTGAATCTGTTATAATATTACTACAGCCGTCTCTCTATGTGAAATGCAATATAACATGCCTTCAATGGTTAACTTTTCTGAATTCTATAGCTGATGTCATAAGTGAATGACAATAGAAAGTATTTTTGAGTACTTCAAAATATATATTTTCTATCTAGCAAATGGGATCACATAAATCCATCCCTGAAAAGAATATCAAAGGTGAAAACAGTATTTGAAATCTTTAAGATTTGGAGAAAGATTGTTGCTTTCTGGGAATGTTAAAGGGCATTTTTTTATTTTATATATTGCGGTGTAAACCTGAAAGATCTTTGTTTACATTTTTTAAAGGGATTGTGCTAATTTTTTGTGAACGGAGAATGTATCAGTGGCACATGCTTGAATCATTTTAGTTTAGGGAATTATAAGAATTAATGCCAATCACACTCACTTTCTATAAATACAGGGGAAACTGACACTCAGGATGGACGAAAATCTTCCCATTTACCACCAAATTTATACACTCATCCATAGAATTGAGACAGGCTGGGATCTGGGACCTGAGGCCATTGCTGCAGTGCTTTCACCCAGACGAACGTCTCCTTGAGCAACAAAATACAAAGAAACTGTAAGGGACTAAAAATAACTGCGCGCATACACAGTTGGGGCAAATTCTGGACAACAAGATACAAAAAGCCCAAAAACCCAACTGCCACTTCTGAAGAGCTGGGAAGAAAAGCAAGAGGTTGGGAGCAAAAGCAGGGTATTGTGCATGCCCCTTACACTCAACATCACCAAAAGTGTTGGGGGGAAACACCTAAGCCACCCCTCCGGCCCAACCCCTGGACCCACCCCTACCCTCACCCCATATAAGGAACCAGCTGCCCCCCCACACACCCCACCAAGCAAACAAGGGAAACTGTTACTTGCTTTTGTTCTCCCTCTGCAGCAGGAACCCCAATAAGGTCTTGCCTGAATTTCTTGTCTGGCCTCTTATCAATTTGTATTGATTAAGGAAGGCCAATAACCCAGGTCAGTAACAGAATGAATCTGCAGTGGGCCTGCAAAGACATGTAATTCATGCTGCTTCTCTACAGAAGAGGAAACCAAGGGCTATTGAGCTCATGTCATATAAACATGGACCTGGAATGAGAAGACCTAGGGCATAATTCCAACCCTGCAATTCACAATCTCTTTGATCATAGACAAGTTTCTTAGTATATTTGAACCTCAACTTCCTCCCTGTAAAAAGGGAAGAGTATATTAAACCTCAGACACCTTGTGTGAGCAGGAAATAAAATGACAAGAATGTGAACATCTCTGATATGTTCTTCAGCATATATATGGGGCCTTTGTGTCTACTTCATCCCAGGATGCAAAAGCCTATTCCTTGAACCTCTCAGGAGCCAGCCCATTTTGTCCGACCCTCCAAAAAGTCTTGTCCCCCTGCCCACTGAAAAGTCATTCAATCACACCCATCACTTCTCATATTTACTCGTTCTGATTTCTAAACCTGCGGGCTCTCATTTTACACTTGATACCAATATTAATTTCCTGTAGCTGCCACAACAAATTGCCTCAAATTTAGTGGCAGAGCACAATGCACATTTATTCTCTCACAGTTCAGGAGTCCAGAAGTCAGGAATCAAGGTGTTGCCAGGGCTGCTTTCTCTACAGCGGCTTTGGAGAAGAATATGGCCCTGCAGTTCTTACTGTAATCTCATTGACTGCTACTTGAGGACCAAGTGTCAAAATTATCTAGAAGACTGCTTGAAATATAAGTTTGTATTCACTATTATGAAGGACAAACTTTGCTTTGAGTATATTCTGTGCCTTAAGCAACTAGCTAATGATAGTAGAAAGTAAAAATGAGTGGCAAAACATTAAAATATGCATTGTTTACTTCACCTTTAGCTCAGATTTAAACCCTGCTGATGTTATTTGTTTTATAATACAGATAGTATAACTTGACAGTAGTACATGTTTGTTGGAGGTGCTTGCATTTGTCGTTCTGATGAGATGTGCCATCAGAAAGATTCAGTGATCATTTGTCCACCTTCTGTGACTGTAGCTGTGATTGTTTATTCTACCTTTATGTTCTCAATCCAACTTCAGCTCAATCCCTCTTAGGTCTGCAACTTTGATAATTTCAGTTACTTTGGCTGCATTTGTGTCTTTCCTTTTTGATCTGAAATAGTCTAAAGTTTTCCAGACTAACACCTCCAGGGTAGGTTCAAACCTGTTACTAGCATACACTCATAGACAGGATCCAAACACAGCAGAGTTGCAATAAGAATAAAGGATTTAAATATCAAATCACTTAGGTCAAATAGAGTTACCGTATGATCCAGCAATCCCATATATCTGGAGAAAAACATGGTTTGAAAGGATACATACACCCCAATGCTCATTGTAGCACTGTTTACAATAACAGCCAAAACATGGAAACAACCTAAATGTCCATCGACAGATGAATGGATAAAGAAGATATGGTACATATATACAACGGAATATTATTCAAACATTAAAAAGAATGAAATAATGCCATTTGCAGCAACATGGATGGACCTGGATATTGTCATACTAAGTGAAGTAAGTCAGACAGAGAAATACAAATATATGGTATCACTCATATGCGGAATCTAAAAAATGATACAAATGAACTTATTTACAAAACAAAAACAGACTCACAGACATAGAAAACAATCTTATGGTTAAAGAAGGGGAAAGGCAGGAGGAGGGATAAATTATGAGTTTGGAACTAACATATGCATACTACCATATATAAAATATATAAGCAACAAGGACCTACTGTAAAAAAAATCAGAAAAATGAAATCAAATTGATTTGAAGAATAAAAAGGAAAAAAAGTGTAGAAGTAGGGTTTCCCTTTTCCTGAAAATAGAATATAAATTCTTTAATGATGTTTAATAGGGTTCCTGCCATAAAAAGTTTGAAAATTGCTGCATATCATGCATATTCACTTACTAAAGTGCCATTCTTATTGTAAAGAAACACTGAGCATGTGCCACTTGAGTACAAAACCCATAGGACCCTACACAGTGTAGGATGTTGCAGATAATTAGGTAACCAAGAGATAAGAGACTTTAGCATGTGATGTTATGGTAATATTTTAATCATTCAGCTTAATGATCTACAGTCCCGAAATTTTTTTCCAGGGTGAGTGTTTCACTGTTCAATGTAAATGATCTTTGTTTAGTTGAAACTGTGATTGCCCTTGTATCCAATTAGAAATCTATATTAGAAAGGGATTACCACTCTTGATGATTTGTACCCAATCACTGCCCATTTGATGCCATTGCAGATCCAACAAACTCTTCCCCAAGCTCCAGTTAGCAGCATCCTGTGTGTTGGATCATGGAGAGGTGGGGCTGAGGCATGGAGAAGACAGAGTAGCTCCCCAGAGCTGATATGACTAGGTGTTTGCACAGATTTTTCACCCTGTCAATCTAAATGTGGGCTCAGACTTCAGGGCTAAGTTATGATTTTGGATTTAGGCATAAGACATATCTGTTCGAGTCTTAGTTCAGTTTCTTACTATGTGACTTTCCTAATATATCTGAGTCTCAGTTTTATCATCTATAAAAATAGGACAAATTTTTACCAATTCAATGATTGCATGAAATGACGAAACCCCCAGAAAAATGCCTATCCATGGCTTTCTTTCTTACTTTCATTTCCTTCTTATTAGATCTTCACGTTAACGGTGAACACTTGTTTTAAGTATGATACTTATTTTATTTAAAACTATTTTCTCCCATATATGAATCCCCTCAGTTTTGGGCTTACCCCCTAAACTTCCCTACCCCTTTCATGCAACAGGTAATAAGACTCTCAAGGTTGCTTTGAGAACATTCTCATATAATGGTATTTGAGGAATGATATTAATTAAAATAGCAACTATTTATTAAGACCTCGCTATGTGCAAACATTGAGCTGCTATGTCTAGTTATCCTATTTAATTTTAAGACTTGAAGACTGAAATCTAAAGAATTTAGAGTAATATTTGCATTGTTAAAATGTATGATATGATGAGTAACAATGTAAAATGTACAGTGCTTACTCAGAAATAAAATATTGATGCAATAGAGAAAACAAACAAAACTGTTATCTTAGATTATTTTATTGCTACTTGTTGTGAAACCAGTTTGACTAGCTATTTCAATGCACATTGAGGTGCTTTTGTTGTAATGTCAGTTAAAAATATTTGTATTGCAAATACTGGACTGTTTAGAAAATCGTTTTTACAATAGACAGATTTTGAGAGCTCTGGATGCCTTTGTAAGAGGTAAGTTGCAAACTGTATTGGTTGATAAAATAACCACTGAAATGTAAATTTTGAGATTTATTTTTGAATCAAGACTAGGGCGTCCTGAGCCTTAAAAAAAAATGAGGACACTGAAAATGCTAGGAAGCAGAGGCATAATTGAAAGAATCAAACCTAGTAATTTCCCAAAATGTAGAATTTGGGGTACAGGAGATGGTAGAAGATACATCTATCCTGGCTTGTTTAAGTGTTTTGATAGTACGTCAAGGGATTTAGAATTTGACATATGATGGAGACTCAGGTACATTTGAAGTACCTTGAAAATGACTAATCAAGGAAAATGCCATTCCATGCTTTACTCCTATAATGGAATGAAAGAGTAGGAATAGTCAGGAGGCAGTGATTCTTCAATATACTAGTCCCAGTTATAAATTAACAGGAGGCTTTCTTGATTGCTAATTTAGATAAATGGAAAACAAAAGATAAAGTCATTGAAAAGTAAAAACATTTATTGTCCACATCATCCTTTTCATGCATAAATAACATTTCTAGAAACTCAGAAATGAAAGTATTTGCAGATGAGTTCCAAGAATTATCACTGCTATTCTGAGCTGGACAATTTCTCAAAGGGGCCAAGACAGAGTGGGTTAATCTCCACAGCACCCCTGTACCAGATGTCGATTATAGGAAGTTCCTCTCATTGTGCTGCTGGGTTAGATGACCAACTTGTGTGTGCTTGTCTTTTCCCTGCTCACCTCACCACATGACACTCTCCCATTTGTACTTTCTCTTCTAGTCACAAGAGTCTTTGGAAGGATCCAAGAATTTGTCAAGCTCTTTCCTGACTCAGAGAGCTGCATATGCTCATATTTTTTTAACGATTTTTTTGAAGTATAGTTGATTTACAATGTTGTGTTATTTTCAGGCATACAGCAAAGTGGTTCAGTTTTATATATATATATGTATAATTTTTCAGATTATTTTCCCATATATGTTATTACAGATTATTGAGTATTGTTCCCTGTGCTATATAGTAGGTCCTTGTTGATTATATATTTTATATATAGTAGTGTGTAAAAAGACATTTGCAGCAACATGAATGGACCTAGAGATTATCATACTAAGTGAAGTAAGTCAGACAGAAAAAGACAAATATCATATGACATCACTTAATGTGGAATCTAGAAAAATGATACAAGTGAACTTATATACAAAACAGAAACAAACTCACAGACATAGAAAACAAACTTACAGTTACCAAAGTGGAAAGGTTGGGGAGAGGGATAAATTAGGACATTTGGGAATAACATATGCATATGCTTTAAACTTTGTTTAAAAAAACACTGTCCTGGGGCTTCCCTGGTGGCGCAGTGGTTGAGAGTCCACTGCCAATGCAGGGGACATGGGTTCATTCCCTGGTCCGGGAAGATCCTATATGCCTCGGAGAGGCTAGGTCCTTGAGCCATGGCTGCTGAGCCTGTGCGTCCGGAGCCTGTGCTCCGCAACGGGAGAGGCCACGACAGTGAGAGGTCCGTGTACAGCAAAAAAAAAAAAAAAAAAAAAAAATACTGTCCTGTTAATCTTATGGTTCGTGCAATTATGTCATTTAAATCTTAGCTTACACGTAGATCTTCCCTTATTATTGCCAAATCAGTGCCTCAGTTATGCTTTGCTTGGCATTTATCTCAGTGTGTAAGAATGAGTTTAACATATGTTTATCTGTTTAGACTGGGAGTGTTATGAGGTCAGGAACATTTCTGTCTCCTTCACCCATATTGTGGCAGCCTGTGCCACAATATATGGCCTGTTTTTCAATATGTGGCAGAGTAAATAAATGATGGGCACAAGAGAGAAACACACAGTCACTCCTTAATATAGATGGCAATTTTTGATTAACAGAATCACTTGGAAAATTCCTAGAAATGTGTAATTCCTGGAGCAGATTCTGAGAGATTATGATTCAGGAGTTCAGGGCTCACTATCCAGTGTGATCCTAACTCAGCAACATGCCCATCTCCTGGGGGCTTACTGGAGAAACAAGATCTCAAACCCCACCTCAGATCTACTGAATTAGAGTCTGCATTATAACCAGATTCCTGTGTGACTCCTATGCATATCAACATCTGAGAAACAACATCAAAGTTGTTTACTAAATAATCTCCAGGTGTTTCAACCAGCAGCCCTGTTTGAGGACCACCAATCAAGAATATGACCAAATCAATGGAAGTAAAACCAAAATCACCACCCGCTTCCCATCCCCAAGCAGAGCAGACATTACAATGTGCATTTATTCCTTTAACACAGCATTTGTGGGACAGAGACAAGATGGTAGAGGGAGTAGAAGGAACTTTAGCTCACCTCCTCCCATGAGGACACCAAAATCACAACTAACTGCTGAACAACTATTGGTAAAAAAAACCCCACAGCATTCATATTAAGCACCTGCTCTAATTAGGCAGCACTGTAGACTCAGAGAATACAAAGCAAAATCAAACATATTTCATCCTCCTGAGAGGATTTAGGTCTATACTTGGGAGATAGACTCACCAACAGTTGACAACATCTCACATAGGTATGGAAGCTTGACAAAAGCAAGGGAAATAATTTCAACTTGGAGCCTTATGAAAGCCCTCAGGTAAATGAACCTGGTGACACATCTTTATCCCTAAGGAGGTGTTCATATATCAGGCAGAGGTGTGGGAGATCCAGAGCAGACTGGCAGGATTGAAAATCTTCAACCCAGATCTAGTAGGAGGCAGCTGTGAGCCTGGAAAGACCATGGGATCCTATGATTCAGGGCAGAGTTTTTCCTCTGCCAGGTATAGCCTCTGCCCTCAGGAAGCCCAAAGCCCAGTAGAGGAGACTAAGTGAAAGAACAATTAAACAATAGAATAACAGATGCACAGACTTGAGACATTTGGCTAAAGGGTACCTAGATGTCAAGAAGGTTGAGGAAATGTTCATTGCAGCACATTTACAGTAGCCAGGACATGGAAATAACCTAAATGGCCATCAACAGACGAAAGGATAAAGAAGATGTGGTATATACATACAATGGAATATTACTCAGCCATAAAAAGGAACAAAACTGGGTCATTTGTACAGATGTGGGTGGACCTAGAGACTGTCATACACAGTGAAGTAAGTCAGAAAGAGAAAAACAAATATCGTTTATTAACACATATATGTGGAATCTAGAAAAAATGGTACAGATTAACCAGCTTGCAAGGCAGAAATAGAGACACAGAAGTAGAGAACAAACGTATGGACACCAAGGGGGGAAAGCAGGGGCGGGGGTTGTGGTGGGATGAATTGGGAGATTGGGATTGATATATACACATATTAAAAAAAAAGTCATTATGGCAGGTTGGTAAAGGCTAACTAAATAACCTCATCTGGTTATCTACAGCCTTCATTTAGATAAAAACAATCAATTGAAACACCTGCCCTGACAGCAAGGTTAATTTTGCTTTTCCAAATGTGTGTTATGAACAACCATACTTCCAGGAGATGCTTCCCAAAGGAACAGCCCTGGGGAAAACTAAGTATGGGAAACGCTATATGTTAAATGTATCTTATGATCAAGCACAACACATACTAGCATAGTAAAAGTTTGTAGTAAAGAAATGTTAAAAAAGAAAAAAAGAAGGTGGAGGAAAAAGAGATATTCTAGGCAGAGATTCCACCACGCTTGAAGGCTTAGAGATGAGGTAAGGCTTTATTATTTTTTTTTTTTAAGGAAAAGCAAGCACTTTTCAATGTTTCTAGTGTATATGAGTTTCTAGTGAGGCAGATATAAATCTGCAAGGTAGGAAGGAGCCAGAATATGTAGGACCTTAAACGCCATGCAGAGAGCTTGGATTTTACTGTTTGTCAGTGGAAAACTTCCAAAGAATTTTAGGTAGGAAAGCCCTATGATCATATTTGAATGTTCAGCCTTGTTAGGAAAGAATTGCAGAGGAGCAGGTAAGATGTAGAGATCGGATGGGAGGCGCTCTCAACTGTCCAGGTGGGAGATGGTGGGAATTGAATCCTGGATATGAGTATAAGAAGGAAACAGATATTACTCAAAAAAGAATTCTCAAAGTCTTTAGACAGAGACTTTTTTCCTTTGTCTGATGTAATTCATAGGAAGCTGGTTGCTGAATTCCCCACCTTATGGAATAATTTATTAAAAGCACAAGTTAAAATGCAGTGGGACTGAGTAGGGGGTAAACGCAACTGCTTATCAGCAGTCCAGATAAAAAAGGAAGAGGGGTGAGACTTCCCTGGTGGTGCAATGGTTAAGAATCTGCCTGCCAATGCAGGCGACACGGGTTCGATCCCTGGTCCGGGAAGATCCCACATGCCATGGAACAAATAAGCCCCTGCACCACAACTACTGAGCCTGCATTCCACAACTACTGAAACCCACCCACCTAGACCTTGTGTTCCGCCACAAGAGAAGCCACTGCAATGAGAAGCCTGTGTACCACAACAAAGAGTAACCCCCTCTCACTGCAACTAGAGAAAGCCAGTGCGCAGCAATGAAGACCCAGCACAGCCAAAAATAAATAAATTAATAAATTAATTTAAAAAAAAAAAAGGAAGAGGGAAAAGTTAAGAGAAAATCTAATAAGGAGAGAGATTAAATAAACAAATAAAAAGCAGACCCAGGGACTCGAAATCAGTAGTGTAGCATTTAATCTTAGGCAAACATCCCCAGATAGCTCAGTCCATCAACAGACATGGACAGACAAGAGAAAGAGATACTCCTGAGGAGCACAAGTCTCTTCAGGAAAAGAGCAAAATATGTTCATGAAGGCAGGGGTGGGCGGGAGCCTTATTTAACTTAAGCACATTTCCATTCAAAAGCTTTCAAAAAAAAGCTTATTTGGGCACTTCTAGGTACACATGGAAAGCCCTGCAGCTCTGCAGACCCCTGAGCCCTGGCCCACTTCCCTTCCCTTTGACCTTGTCAACTGCAAAAACACGCAACGTGGTATCTGTGAGCTCAGCTTTATTTGGGGACTCACTGAGGACAATAGTCCAGGAGACAGCCTCTCAATAGTGCTGAAGAGCTGCTCCAAAGAGGTGTGGGGGCAGGTCAGTGTATATATAATTCTGATGAAGGGGTGTACGTGCAGCCAACACTCATCTCGGTAGAATGTTGTTGCTTGTCACTAGAAGCAGATGTCACCATTCATGTGCTTTCCTAAGAATGAGAAGAGGCAAGAAATGGGGTTCATACAATATTCTCCTGAAAATATCTAACTATCTGAAGGCCTGTTCTGCCAGTTTTTCCCAGAGCACAGAGTGCCCCCTTCCTGATCTCCACCCTGAACTCCTTTCAGGGTATGTTGAAGGACTGCAGTGGCTGGTGACTTCATCTCCTTGGAGAGCTGGGTGGCAAGCAACATCCTTTAGTCGGCGACCCTAACTCTGGAAAAGAACATAGTATTTGGAAGCCAAGTACCCAGAGGGCTCTGCTCACTGTAGTACTCTGAGGTAAAAGCAAAGCAAGTGCAGGTTGAGATGTCAGCACAGAAGCACTATTACCCCGGTATAACCTGCTGTGATTTCTGATTACAGAAATCAGGAATGCCAGGGTGAACGAAGCAAAGAGGGCTGTTGAAAATACTGTGTCTCTGATAAAGGGAAATAGTCAAGTTGCAGCTTTTCAGCTTTAGGGTTAGAAAATAAAGACTGGTTACATAGTTTTTGTGCTTTCTCACAAGCCTGGGGGTGTGGGGGGGTATTAGTGCTGAGTTTGTTTCCTAAATTAGCAGATTTCTGAAGCTCTGATAGAGAGGTGGTGATAATTTGGTAAAATGTGTACCCATAGTGGAAGGGAGACATATTGAGGAAAAGGAGAGCAAAATGCTACAAAAATATTTAAATTACAGTTTAAAAATTTCTAAAGCTTAGGAACTGTGATCTTTCTGGGAATGTATCTCTTTTTAAAACCCTAGTTATGAAAGCAAGGGTGTAGAGGTAAATTTCAAATCCAAGAGACTATAGTAAGCCCTCTGTATCCATGGGAATAGATCTCCAGTTGGTTGAGTCTGCAGATGTGGAACCCACGGATACAAAGAATCCTGTACTGCCCCGTTTCATATAAGGAATGTGAGCATCTACGGATTTTGGTATCTGCACGGGGTGGGAGGGTGGGGAAGGGGTCTTGGAACCACTGCCAGAGGATACTGAGGGCCAACTGTATTTGGAAGGTAAATCTTCCCAAGAGGAAGTCTTGTGAAAATGTCGTCGGTTTACTAGAAAATTTGCAGCATTGCAATAATAGTTGCACACACTCCAGCTAACCATTTTGAGCATTTACTGTGTGCTAGGCACTCTGCCTCTGTTAGCTAATTTTACCTTCCCTTAAAAGGAAAGAAACATTAACTTCCACATTTTACTGATGAGAAAATTTTTGTGTTGAGGGTTGAATAACTTAAATAAAACCACATAGCTAGTGAGTGATGGATTGGTAGCCTAGCTCCAGGTTGCCTGCTGTCAACACTAACTTGGATTAGTTTATTTCTCAAAATTAATTGCAAAATGTGACAAATGCTAGGAGAAGAAAAGCTCCTGAACTTGATGTTACAATTTCTATATGAAGCTGGGAAGCACATCTAGTTAATCTGACCAAATCACTGCGGACAAAACAACCATGATCAGATTCAGTCTTCTAAAGAAAATCACTCCCATATTGTTTTTGTCCAGTTCAGAATCCCTTAACAGCTGTTCCTTCTCTGAAGGAGGAAGCACACACCCGTGAACCTGGCTTGTATTGCCTTCACAGTCTGGTTACAATCTATCCAGATTCAATCATTTGTGATCCCCTTACATTCATATATGTTCCTATACTCTCCCTCAAAATCTCTGCTCCAGCCACAGTGAATTACTACTCTCCCAAACGAACTTTGTTTGGGAGCTTGTCCACTGTCAGAATTGGGATTGTTTTTGTCGCAAAAAATACCCATTTTTGTTTCCCCAAAACATCACAGTGGGCTGGAACAACAGTGGACACAATAATTCATAGGATTGTTCTAAAGATTGTCTGAGAAGGTGTGTTTAATTAACTGCCTAGCCAACAAGGGGTGGCTGGTTATTCATAATAGTTAAATGATTTTGTCAGCACAGACTGTGTATTGAAAATGACCAGAGAATTCAGACTAAACATCTTCCTGAGCCTAAAATGTTTGGGTTTGTTTTTCACGTTAATGACATTCAGCATCTAACTGCCCTGTTGAGAGGACAATTATAATTTTGTTACCTTTTCCAGGCCAGAGATGATTCTAGAATGTCTCTAGCTCCATTTATTGAAACTCAACTGTCTATAATCCATTTATTGAAGACACAACATTAAGAACTTTAAGTGTATCGTCTCATTTAATATGCTCAAGTATCATACTCTTAAATATTATTAATTCCACATTTTTACAGATAGATAATATGTAACTTTCCCCCTGTCATCACAATTAGTATGTAGCAAAGCTAGTATTCAAATAAAGGTTTTCTAACTCTAAAATTGTGTTTTTCCAGTAAATCAGATTGTCTTTCTTTGCCACATGACTAATCCTTCATTATGTAAAGCATCTGTAAATTCTAGCTCACCCTTGTGGTAAAATAAGGCCCTTTTGACAGATTTCCTACAATGATGTTTCACAGGCAAATTGGTTTAGGTTGTGGATTAAACAGGACAGTTCCTGGGGAGATTATTCTAGCCCCAGATTTAGCATGTCTAGTTTTTTTTCCTATAAGCTTCCAAATATTAATTGCTGAATAGCCAAGCCCCAAAAGCAATGACTTGTGAATAATGTAATGTAGAGAACTAGGCAAATGCAAGTTTCCAATCCTGCTCTCTGTACATATTTCTTTCTGGTTCAGGTCCTTCTGTCAACTCCATTCAATAAATATTTCTGGAGGGCACACCTTATGCCAAACTTCTAGAAACTGAGGTTACAAAGATTAACAACACAGAATGTACTTTCTCTAGGAGCCAGTAGCATACTGAGGTGCTTATTGCAGAGACCAACCTGTTACAAAATAGGATTGGGAACAATGATTCTGCAGATGCTTCTCTGCAGGGGATTGCCACAGTCAAACTAGTTTGGAGCATGCTATGTGCCATTAGCTCTTCCTTGATATTTGTAGTGTCAATTAGCTTATTAGATATCCTGCAGTGAGGAAATTTGTTTTACTTTATTTAGGTCTGGTTTTACACAAAAGACCTATGACTACAGAGACTTTATTTTCCCCCTTGCAACATGTAGGAAAATTATATGAAATTAGAGTCCCTTCAATGCATTTTTAGGAAATAGTAACCTAAAATATTTTACCAGGCTCATAACCAATATCTCTATGTCTCATCTCCCTTATCTAAACAATCTTTTACACAGTTGTCAAGATTGTCTTCCTCAAAGAGTGATCAGATTATGCAGGTTATGATATTTGGTTTGAATATCAGATCAAGTACATACAAACAAACAACTCAGAGTCTACAGTTCTGCAATAAATTCTAACACATTATCAGAGCCTTTTAGTTTAGTTGTTTTTTTTTTTTATTTTTTTCTGTCAAAGCTGCTTCCCCAGCTTTATGTCCTACTGTTCCTTTAGTCACACAAGCTTAGTGAAATGATACTATCCTCCTTTCCCACAAATCCATCATAACACACGTATATCCTTAATGTCGGTCACTAGAATATTCCTTTTCTCTATCTCTGTCTCTATGTTTATTGCAACTTAAAGGGAGAAGAAAGTGATGCTCCAGTGTATGCTGGTGGCCTAAATTAATCTGAGGAGGTTTTTTGGAACAAATGAAATAAGATATTATTTTCTTAAAAGATGGCTAAATGAAGTTTTTACTGGGTGATTTAGTGAGACACAGAATTTTGCTTGAGTTGCTGTACATTATATTGCCAAAAAATAGATTGGAAATGTCAGTGGCTTGTTTTAGTGTAAATTCTCCACATGTTTGTTAAAACATATTGGCTTCCAAGTGACAGTGTATTTTTGACTTGATATATATCCTCAAGTCATACCTAGTAGGGACTTATTGATTGTTTTCAGGAAATACTCTGTGAAATGTTTTCTCATTTAGCTAAAAATAAAGCTCAGCTTTCAGTAAGATTTTTTTCCCCTTTTCAAGTAGAAAAATTTGTTGATCATGGTGGTTATTCTCAAAGTTGATCTTAAACCATTAGTTTTAAGTCTGTAAAATCTGGAGACCTGAGTGGAAAAAAAAAAAAAAACTTATTACAAAAGCTAATAATGCTAATTTAGAAAAGAATGTACCTTTTTTCCTACCATGTTAATATAAATACAAATATGGTTAGTATTACACCAACTATATAAAATTTGCAAATAAAAATGATGTAAAAAATTAGAAAATATGGATCAAAATTCATATTCATCAGGATTATTCTCTAATTAGTTTCCAATTTATAAAGAAATGTTTAAACAAGATTGTGGCTTAGTCCCAAGATGTGTTTGCATTGAGAGCTTTTGTTTCATTGTTTCTCCTCATGAAAACTAAACAAACTAGCTTTCATTTATGCTGTATCACTTGTTAAAAAGCTATGTTCTCTACAATGAAATAAGGTTTAATATTTTTTTTCAAATTTATGTAACTACAATTACTCTGTTTCTGACATTGTTATAGACAAAAAAAATAAATCACCATATTTAAATAAGCATGTTGGAGATTAGTCCAGTGTTTATGACAAAAAAAGTGTTTCTTACATGCCAGCATAACTCATACTCATGTCCCAAGAAAATCACAATTATTAATTCAGGATACTTTTGTTATTACATCCAACTAGCTAAAACTATGTAACTTTGTGAATTTCAAGGATCTTCTCTATATCAATGTGTAACTATGAATAGTGGAGTGATGGATACTATGCTTTTCTTTCTGCTACTTTTCTGAGCTTTCCAAATTGTCATAAGTAAGATGATGAGTAGAACCACTTTAAAAATATTTTTAAAAGAAACTAAGGTGTTACTTTTTTTTTTTAATTGAAGTATAGTTGATTTTAAATGTTGTGTTAGGTTCAGGTGTACAGTAAAGTGATTCAGTTTTACATATGTATATATCTATTCTTTTTCAGATTCTTTTCCCTTATAGGTTATTACAAAATATTGAGTAGAGTTCCCTGTGCTATACAGTAGGTACTTGTTGGTTGCCTATTTTATATAGAGAGAGTAGTATGTATATGTTAATCTCAAACTCCTAATTATCCCTCCCCCACCACCCAAGGCCTTACATTTTAATTAGGAGATATCTAGGAGATTATTCAGCATGGTTTGTCAACATACATATCATTTCTTTGTATATAACGCATATATCATTGCATGAGAAACAGATATTCTACCTATGTAATACAGCATATGTTTTCACAACTGTTATGGAGACGGAATGTAGCATGTCAAATGTACTTGCAGGACATAATAAGCAGGGAGCTAGAATTAGCATCTTTATTGTTTTAAAAATAATTTTGTAAGGGTTATCTGCCAGGCTGCTTTCAGCTCCATTCCTGACTTTTGGCTATGCTGCTCTCTATCACAGAAACCACATTTCCCTGGAGGCCTTGGCAGCTGGCTTCCCACGGGGTTCAGCTAACGGGCAATGCAGGCAGGTGATCTGAAGGCTGCCTCTGTCTGTGTCTGAGTCCATTCTGTAGAAGAGACTGCAGGTCCTCCGCTATGGCTCCCAGGCCATGTGATGGCCACATTGTAGTCCAGTTTATGCCAGGTTTCATGAAGCTGTCTCCTCTCCTGTTACCTCCATTTTTAGCACCACTGATTTACTGTTTTGTTAAAGGTTAGGTCCCTCTCTTGTCTCCATCTGGCATCCTGTGTTAAATTTCTTCTGTTTGAAGTATGTAGATGGGTTGCTATTTTCCTGACCCTGACATACACACCAATCATTTGTGCCACACTCCACAGCCACCCTAGAAATCCAGCCACCATGACTTTCTTTTAAATTTGTGAATCCCTGGTATCCTGGGTATTTGTGTTGATTACTTTAAGGCTACTATTCATTGGGCAGCCACAATGTACCAGGCATCGTAATGAATGTCTGCCAGCCTACCTGTCTCTCTAGCATCATTATCAAGAGACAATTGTCCCATGGGGCATGGGAGAGGGATGGAGTGGGAGTTTGGGATTAGCAGATGCACACTATTATATAGAGAATGGATCCTACTGTATAGCACAGGGAACTATATTCAATATCCTGTGATAAACCATAATGGAAAAGAATATGAAAAAGAATGTATATATATAAATATATATATGTATAACTGAATCACTTTGCTGTACAGCAGAAAGTAACACATTGTAAATCAACTATACCTCAGTAATTAAAAAAAAAAGACAATTGTCCTTATTCTCTTCACTCCACTCATGCTGGTTTTCTTTCAGATCATCAAATACACACATTTCTTTTTACCTCCATGCATTTACACATGCTGTTCACTGGGTGGAATGGATTCCCCCCCACACCCTTGACTCCTGAAGCCTCACTTATCTCTTATTTCTCAAGGTAAATATTGCTTCTCTGTGAAGACTTCCCTGTTTCTCTGCTGTACACTGTCATTCTACCATTTACTTTCTCCTGGTAAGACATATAAAAATAATTAATTTATGGTAGAATTTGTATCTTAATCTTTCACAATACCTGTTAAAATATAAGGTAAAGGAAGGCTAAGACCAAATCCATCTAATTTTAACCTGTGTCCCCACTAGCTGTCAAGACTCTGATGCATGCAAAATTGGCGCTTGATAATATTTGTTGAATAAATTATTTAATTTAGTCTTCTGAACATTCCTTTAAGATGGGTATTAGTCTTCCTACACACACACACACATATATTTAAATTCATTTTACAGTGTTTGAGTAGGCTGCTACACAGCATGAATTATTTTAAATGCAGAAGATAAAACAATGATCAAACAGACAAGCATCCTTCCACCATAAGACTTACATTACAGTCGGGAATATATACAATAAGTGAGTGAAATACAGAGCCTGTCAGATGATTATAAGTAATATTGAAAATAAAACAGCGAATCAGACTAGACAATGCCACATAAGGACAAAGTGCTATTTTGAATAGGAAGTTTGGGAAGACCTACTTGATCCTGGGACATGTGAGCCAAAAACTAAGGGAGATGAGACAGTAAAACAAATGGATAGAAGGAAAAGAGTTACAGAAAGAGGAAATCTCATTCATTTTAGAAACAAAAGAAATATATATTTTCAAAGAAGTGAAGTAAATGTTCTGAGGTATGCTCACAAAGCTGCCATACTGACACTGGGTTGTGGTGAAGGAAAATACAGCATTTATTGTAGAGCGCCAAGCAAGGAGAATGAACAACCCATATTCAAAAGATCTAACCTCCCTCACAGCTTTCAGGGAAGGATTTTTAAAGGCAAGGTACATCCGAAACTAACACAACATTGTTAAGCAACTATATTCCAATATAAAATTAAGATAAAATAAAGACAAGGTAAGGGAGAGGGTCGAGGGGTGTGTGATCATCTTGTGGATATCTTTCTGATGGTGCTTCGGGAGTCAACATCATCAACCTTTTGATTCCAACTGGTCTCGGGTCTATGTGCTGGTGGTCAGCATGTATTTAACTTCCTCCACCTGGTGGGGGTTTTAGTGTCTGCAGAACAGCTCAAGGATATAATTCAGGATATTATATATAGCCCTTGAGGAGGAACTAAACGCCCTTGACTTTGTTTTATGGCTAAACTATTATTATTTTGTCTTGCTTCATTGTTTTCCTTTGTTTCTGCATTTTCTCACTTCTCTGCTCTTTGGAATTCAGGGAAGGCCTAGGAAGCTAAAGATTTCCTACAAACAAGAGGCAGGGGACTTAGGGAGGGTCTGTACCTGGGAAGGCCATGCAGGGTCCTGCTCAGTTTCAGTTATAGGGAGTCTCTATTTGTAACCCGTTTAGTGTGACTCCAGGCTGGTGCTCTATTTAACCCCATTATAATTTCACATTCTGGCATCTGGGACATAAAACAATTACAAAAATTTCACCAAAGTTATATCAACTTGAGGCACTTGGCCATAGATGTATTCCTACTCTCCATGCCTGCCGTATTTCACAAGAGAAGGAGCAAGCGCACACAGCATTAAGGATAGAATTCAGCTTCTGATTTTAGGCCATTTCAGCTAAAAAAGTTACTTTGTAGGTGTTTGTTAGTAGTGGGGTTAAGACACCAGCGATGATAAGTAAACTGCTCAAGAAAGCCAGTGAATTCTGAACTGTTTCAGAGCTGTGGTCAGACCCTCACCATTGATCATGGAGGGGGCACAGAGTGTGTAGTGTTGTATCTACAAACGTCTACAATGCTGTGCAAAGAACTTAGACTCTTATGTCACCTTCATACACAGAGGCATTATTAGACCATCAAAATAATGTGTTTCAAGCCTTGACTAGTGAAAATCTTGTGTTTAGTTCTCTGTCTTTTAAG
Source organism: Monodon monoceros (assembly GCF_005190385.1). Lineage (NCBI taxonomy): Eukaryota > Metazoa > Chordata > Mammalia > Artiodactyla > Monodontidae > Monodon > Monodon monoceros. Next base: position 106,167,367 of record NW_021703772.1, on the reverse strand, counting down.
TTAACTGTGGCATTTCTTAAAATCCTTTTGATGTCTTAAGAACCACTAATGAAGACAGATAAATACAAGGGCCCCTGTAGGCACAACTGTGATGGTTTACATCAGATTGTCTAGCTGTATATTTCCTTTATTCAGGAAGGTCTTAGTACCACTTTTGGGCATGTGCTTTCCTCTGATGTCCTGGGGTCCCAAGATTAAAAGGAAATATCCAACTTAATTAAAATGATGAGGTTGTGAGTGGGGTGGAGAATTGGAATTGGTCAGGCTTGGATTTTTGATTCTAGCTCCAGCATGGACTAGTTATCAATGCTTTACCCCTCTGGGCTCCACCTGTAAAATGCAGACACTTGTATCATTTAAATTTGAAGGTTATTCGAAGGACCATATTGATGATCCATATTAAATACGTTAATTCTATGGCCATGTATTAGATCTGTGGCAAAGGGTGACGCTGTGTCCTGACATTATTCAGGACAAGCAGCTTAGTGTGGAAGAGAATCACAAGGTACTGTAGCTGAGAGAGCTAAATTATGTCTTCATTATTCCAAGAAATAGCACTGTGCTTAGGGCGCCGTAGTGCAACCTACTAGATTTATTTATTTTGCCACTGGTAATTAGGAGGCTAGAGCACAAGATTCCAAATTCCCCTTCAGATAAAAAACAACCAAACAAAAATCCCATGGTTCTCTAATTTATATCCTCTGTGCATTTGTATATTGTGACATAATGACATTTACAGGAAAATGCTGTCTGAAGCTCTTGAGAAATTCTAACATTCCACTCCAACACATAGTGAAATCAACTTTCATTAAAAAGCATGCTCCATCTGGGAAAGAGCATCATTTCCAATACTAAATCTATAATATTATCCAGATCCAGGCTTTAAAAAAAGGTAATACTTCGTCAGATAACCCAGATTGCTTTTCCCTCTGATTTTGATAAAGCAAAAATAAATTTTTTATTAAATATTAAGACCCATGAAATAAGAGCAATCTCCTTTCAGAACCAAGATTAAAAATCTAATGGGGTTTTGTCTTCCAAGTTTTCACTCAAAATTTCTATCTAACTTTTAAAAAGCCTGTCTGTATTAATGAGGTTGGAAACTTCAGACACTTTAACAATTATTTGCTGGAGAATAAATAACACTTTACTTGGGAGTTCGGTTTTTTCCTGTGTCACTGTTATACAGGTCATTTGACAGACCTAGAGATACATTCGTGTATTTCAATTATTCTCTGTTCTTACAAACACTTTACTGCCTCCTCTGATTCACTATCGCCCATAGTTATATATTTTAAAGAAAAGAGAAAAAATTATATAACATGATTTTTACTTTTACAAGAATCATATAAAAATATAAATTTCAGGTATGTGAACTCTCCCTTCGGAATTTCTATTCTTCTATCTGGCAGACTGCATGTCTTGTTTTATAAATTGAAGCAACTATATACTCCAAGCATTTATATTTGTACTTCTTCACTTTCGTACTCTAGTTTAGCTTATGTTCTGGAAAATGGGTATTCCTTAATGCTTACCTTTCTTTGCTTCTCAGTAGCATTAATAATGGAGATGTAAATGTGGCAATGAAACTTCAATGTGATTTATGACTTATATCACAGACAAAAAGTTAATGTGCCTAAGATACAAAAGTAATATTTGAAAAGAGAGAAGAATATGGTAAAAATGTCAATACTCCAATAGAAAATGGGTTAGAGATATGAGCATATATTTTATAGAAAAAGAAAAGTTGGTGTGCTTAATCATATAAAAGGATTTTGAAAAAAAAGATTTTCAAACTGGGTAATAATGAGATAAATAAAAATTTTAAATACAGTGATATATAATTTCTTATCCAACATATTGGCAAAGTCTAAAAGTTGACCACATGCTTTGGTGTTGAGACAATGGGGAAATAGTGCCAGTGGAAATGCAAAATGATCCAATGCATATAGTGGAGAATGTGGCATTGTTAAAAGATTTACCTGTGCATTAACCCTCTGATCCAACTAATTCCTACTTTAAGAATATATTGCAAGGCAGCCATGTATCATATCATCACCTGGAAGGGATGTCCCTGCTCAGGACATCTGCATCAGAGCCCCAAGCTCCACCCCGACCAAAGATCCCACTTGCACCATGGCAGTCCCCAGTCAATGGGGGAAGGCGGTGGTCTGTCCAGTGAATCTGGTGAAAAAAAAAAAAAAAAGAGAGAATATATTGCAAGGCATATGTTCAAGGCATGTACACACAGAAAACTTATTTTTTACAGCAAAAGAAAGAGATATCCCAAAAGTCCATTATAAGGGAAAGGTTGAATAAACTCTGGTAGATCTATAAAAATGAGAATAGGCAGCTATATAAAGGAATGAGAAATACCTCTATACAATCCTATGAGTGATGTCCTAAATATAAGGGGGAGAAGGAGGAAAACAATGGGGAGAAGAAGGAAAACAATTTGGAGAAAATTGAATAGTTTACTATAAATAAATATAATCATTTACTAATTGACTGTTAAGTAAATGTGTGTAGTGTCTTATGTATGTAGATACAAGCACACATACCAAACATGGTTACATTTATGAGAAAAACAATGAAAGTATAAACCATAAAATTAAACAGAAAGTTAATTTTGTAGGGAAAAAGGGAAAAGGGTGGAGGTGACAGGAATAGAAGCTAGAGTTCTCTGAATATGTAATGTTTTCTAGATTTGAATTTGTAAGCATGTGATTATTTTGCATAAGTATAAATAATATAATATACAAAATAAAGCAAAATGAAACAAACCCACCTAAACTTGTTTCAAGTTGGTGACATAATTGAATCAAGAAGAATTATTTCAAAGTATATAAAACACAATAATTTTACTGTTATCCCAGTGGATTATACCATAAGGAAAATGTAAACTGCAAAACAAAATAAAACAAAACATTAACTAGTTTAGTAGACATATTGTCAAAGGCAATGGTGGTAAAATTATCCTGAGAGTGTTGAGTATGTATTGTGAGATAAAGTAATGAGTAATATTCTTGTCATTGAGGATCAGGACAAAGTAGGTATGAGGTAAGGTCACTGAGGCTCAGTAAAGAACATGCAGTTGTGAGCTTGAATTGGGAGTACCAGTATGGACTTGTGATGTTTTAACTAATAAACACCAACTAACCGACAAAATTAGAATACTTGATTTGCAACTCCTAATTAAGTAGTGTACCATCCACAGCTGCCAACATCACCACAAAGACAATTCACTAAATTTTGCATATTTCCTAATGGAAGTATACCACCCATGTGTAAAGGATTTTTACCAAAAGCTCTAATAGTCCTATAGGATGCAAAAACCAAGTTATAGAAAATTTGGGGAAGTGAGAACACATTACATGAGATCAGAGAGATGACTATGAAAATTTCACATGACAAATATTTGATTTCTTCAATAAAAATTGCAAGGGAAAGGAAAAAGAGATAGAAAATAAATCAATAATTCAAACAGAACTTGAGACTTATCAACCAATTGCCATTTATTTGAAATCCAAATTTAAACAAGCAAACTTTAAAAAAAATGACAGGAAAATTTGAACACCTAAGTCACTGATGATATTAAAAGTCACTGCTAATTTACTTATAGGTTTGAACATAGTAATGTGGCTATTTTAGAAGAAAAAAAAGTCTTCTCTTTTAGAATACATGCTGACATGTTTACAGATGACATGGTGTTATATGCGATCTTCTTCAAAATAACCGAAGTTGTGATGAGTGGGTGATGGTATAGGTGAAACAAAACTGGCCATGACTTGATAATTTTTGTGTTCATTTATGAGTATTTAGGAGTTTATTACAGTTTTCATGCTATTTCTTATGTTTAAATATTCCATAATATAAAACAGAAAAAATAACCATTGTATCATTTTTTTGCACTTTGAGTTATCTCAAATATGGATGAAATAATCAACTTGTAAGGTGTTATGAAGAAAACTCAAATAATGATCCCCAGACTGAAAAAATTTCCTAACCACCTGGCCATGTACTATGTACATTATTTTTCCTATATGTTTACGGCTTTTTTTCTAGGAGTCCATTGTTAAAGTAAAAATCCTCCCCCAAGAAAAAAAAAAGAAATAGTCATCCCAACTTTGTGAGAATTCTACCATCAGAGTTTGCCGGTTCTAACAGCTAACGAGGAAGTAAACAGATAAAAGCAGAACATTTTGATATGAGAATGGATTTAAAACCATTGTTGTAACAGCTCAGTTACAGAAAACAGATTTTATTCTAGCTAGTTTAAGTTGGAAGGGATTTATTATAGGATGTGACATTGCTTACAGAGGGTTAGGAGTGTTAAAAATACATTCTAGGTTGAGCTTCTAAGCATTACTCCCTAAACCCCTCCACAGACCTGAGCTTCCAAGGTTGCTGCTGTATATTCTATGATAAGAAAACTTATGCAGTCAGGATATCACCAATTTGCGATGTTGCTCCAATTAGGAAACTAGCTTCAGGACCATGAGCCACATCTGTTATAATGTGCATCAGAAACAAACAAACAAACAAAAAAGATGCAAGTACAGCTGATTGGCCCAACCTAAATTAAATCTGGAACTCTAGCTAGTAAGAAAAGTCTTCCATTTGCAGCAACATGGACGCAACTAGAGATTATTATACTAAGTGAAGTAAGTCAGAAAGAGAAAGACAAATACCATATGATATCACTTATATATGGAATCTAAAATATGACACAAATGAACCTATCTATAAAACAGAAACAGACTCACAGACATAGAGAACAGACTTGTGGTTGCCAAGGGCAAAGGGGTGGGGGAAGGATGGAGTGGGAGTACGGGGTTAGCAGAGATAAGCTTTTATATAGAGAATGGATAAACGACAGGATCCTACTGTACAGCACAGGGAACTGTATTCAGTATCCTGTGATAAACCATAATGGAAAAGAAGATTAACAAAATGTATATAGGGAATTCCTTGGCGGTCCAGTGGTTAGGACTCTGCACTTTCACTGCCGAGGGCCTGGGTTCCGTCCCTGGTTGGGGAACTAAGATCCTGCAAGCTGTGTGTGTGGCAAAAAAAATAAAAATAAAAAAAAAATAATGTGTACATATAACTGAATCACTTTGCTGTACAGCACTAATTAACACAACATTGTAAATCAACTATACTTCAATTTAAGAAAAGTCTTCAAAATATAATTTTAGCTTCTCAGCCATTTTAATCCTAGAATCATACTAGGCGGAGGATAGAATCGAAGGAAAACACCAATCAACCACATCACAAGGACAACCACATTTTCTCTTCATACTTCATAAGTTAGTACGCTCTGCATCCTTCTTGTTCCCCTTACCTCTGTCAAGTCTAAACCTGAATCTCTTCTGACCACATGGCACTTGCATTGCATAAAATATGCTTTTTTTCTTATTCCAACTACTTGTACAAAATATGCAGAAGGTGTGTTTTTCCTGTTCCATTTAGTTGAGAAGTTACAACATAAACACCGAAATCAACAAGGCATTGTTTCCCAGGCCTCACTTAAGGAATGTATCCTCATAGGATAGGAAACTAGCTCAGTGTGCACCTGCACCCACTTCTCAGGTACACTATTCTTTCACCGTGAAGGTTTTTTGGAATTGATGTTGCAGAGTAGTTCAAAGTTTAACACAGGAATTTTTACATCTGTCATTCTGAAACTGTGTCATCTTATAGTTCATTTATTTGTTTACTGTAGGCATTCATCCTTCTCCAGTTCAGATTCTGTATTTAGTCCCTTTCTTCATCCTCACTGCCAATCCAGCACCTGGTGAGCATTAAGGAGGAGACACCTATTTACAGGGTGAATGCTTAGCACCGTGGGGTCGCCTGAAGAGAGAAGGAGCTCCCGGAATCCCAGCTATAGACTTCCAGGATCAGAGCTTCAGGAAGTGAGAAAAAAGCCCTGACAGGATCCAGATGAAGAAATCACACTCCAGGCAATGTGGCTGGGAAACAACCCTGTTTAGCAGCAGAGAAGCTTTTCCTAAATAGAAAAAATAAAGCCAGTTACTTGTTTGTTGAACAAAAAGAACAGAACACATATCAATATAGTAATCAAGTCTTGGTTTCAAATAATTCACCACTGTCAGGGGTAGATAATGGCATCTAATTAAGACATTAATTAAAACTCATAATACTCACTTAATTAGAAACTGTAAAAGTACTATTAGACTTTTTTCCTTTTCAATTAGCTGAAGCAGCCGATTAGCAGGTTTTCTTAAGGTAAGTTTTTTATTAAATGGAACACCATATGGGTAAAAATTAGACCTGTAAATAACAGTGTTACAATCAATCATTATTAAAAGTTTGGAGCAGCTGCTGGAGAGGTGGTGTGAGTGTCCTGGCCCCAACACCCTGGTACCTGGCCAACTATAAATGTAATTGCTTTCTGCTTACTCCCAAATCCCACTGTAGTTTCAATTGTACAAGCTCCATTCTTCAGCATTTTTCCTGAACTTTCGAGGAGTCCTTATGCCCCTTGAGTGTGTCAGAACTCAAGTTCTAAAAGGAAGAACTCAAGGGAACGATTTAAATTGGTGTGGAAGGAAGATAGGTTAAGAAAGGAAATATTGTAGTTGGCACTGAGGAAGTTAGTGAGCCCCTTTAGAGGCTGCCCTAGAAGACAAGCTATGTTCTCATTTGGTGGAGGTACTGTGGGATCAGTACAACCTGCAGTAGCTTCTCACATCTATGTCATATAATTCCTGGACACTATGCTTTATATGTATTACATCAGATCACGTTATAAAAATGCATTTTTTTTTTTTGCTTATTTCTATCTCACTGGTCAAATGAAACCTTCCCAAGAGTAGACATTAATCTGTTGGACTGTAGTGACCTTATATCCACAATACCCAAGCAAGATTGAGTACAAAGTAGGTGTTTAATAAATATTGATTAAAAATTGAATTAATGAATGAGACTACTGAGTTTTGTGTATTGTGTGCATGACCGCACGTGTGTGTGTGTGTGTGTGTGTGTGTGTGTGTGTGTGCGCGTGCGTGTATGTGTACTGCTTTTAGTATTATAAATGTTTGGCAGTCAGGTCTGTGTTTGTCATTTCTCATAGAATCAGAACCTCTGGCATGCTGGTCAACAGTCACACATTCATATAAGCCTGGATGTAAACTCCACCATCACAGAGAAGTCTAAATAAATGCTCTTAGCTGAGACTCATAAAAAGATGGCTAGGCTCAGCCATTCAATCTATACCCCATTAGTTCCTACAAACACCCAACAAATGCAGATCGCTAATCCCAAGCATCGGTATGGAAGGGAAAACACAAAGATGGTCAGATTCAATCTCCAGGATAGGAGGCCAGAGATAAGGGTGAGGCGTTAAAGGAAATAAAGTTTCATGGATATAAATTCTACGCAGCCTACTTGGTTAGGGTTTATTTATACTTGGGGTGCTGGGGTAAGGATTGAAGACATAAACAATGTCTAAAAAAGATGGCCAGGTCCAGGAAATGAAGTACCTTGACTGTATGCTAAGTGGTAAACAGCTCGTTTTACTTGACCTCAACATCAATCCTCAATGGATTTTATTTAAAAAATTAACCTGTGAAATTTGTCTTTAGAAGTCTCACTGAGAAATCCTTATAGAGAATGTACTACAGCAGAAAAACCAGAGGGTAGAAAGGTTACATTGTATGGTAAACATTTCTTCCATTTCTAAATTTTTCATATCTTCTCAAGTGTCTATTTTAATTAAATGAGGAGGACTATACCTCTTGTCCTTTTAGCTTTTTTCTTTAGGGTTTCTGTATTCTAAGCAGAAATTTTTAATCCCATTGAGGCTTTGTAAATAGAAAGTATGAACTGAGGATGGAGGAAAGAACCTGAATCTATCAAAATCAGTGAGTTCCCTGAAGTTGCTGTGAGAAGGGATGTCTGCCTTCCCAAGCCTTGGTATACGCTGAATAAAAGCACTAATGTCTTCACAAAAGAGAATATAAAAAAGCATTACCTAAAATTCCTGGGCAGCTATAAAGGAAATAAATGACTCTATTACTTTGAAATGTAAGCAAACATTGATACTAAAGCCCTGGGGAACACAGGAAGCCATTCACTATTAATAAGTGGGAGTTCTATGATATATAATATGTTCTTTATATATCACCTCATATGATATATAAAGGATACATATTTTTTCTGGGAAAGGCCATTTGAATGCTTGTGTTTGGAGTGGGATCACAGGGGTGTGGTTGTGCGGTCCATCCTTTTCCTTTGTGTCACTGGCTTCACCTATGTCCACGGGACTTGAGGACCAAAGCAGAATTCAGCATTTGCCCTTGGCCAGATGAAAAGTTTTGGGAGACCCTTTTACCCCCTGTTTGTTTGTTTGACCCCAGAGATGAAGATCCCTGAGGCTACCATACATGGTAGATATGGATTGGTACAGGTAGCTTGGGGTGGATGGAGTGGGGGAAGGGCGTTAAGCTCATTTATGTGGGAGGAGAGTGGGCTTAGAGCTTTCATCTTATATTTTTTCCTTCTGTTCCCTCCTATGTGATTGGCTAGTGAGAAAGACCTGGGATGTCCTGCTTCTGGACCCTAGAATAGACTCAAAAGAAAGGAGGCCTGGAGTTCGCAGGAGACATAAAGTGAGAGAAGGGAAATGCCCAGAGAAGGGCTCTAGGCTCCCTGTGGACAAGTGTGCCTACCTCATTCTGGCACTGTGATGGAGAACAAGATGAGGCAACTGACCTTGGAGAAAAGGAGCAAGAAAATGCATCCTAGGTAGCAAAAACTCAAATCTCATTTTCTTAAGTCAGACCTAATTGACCTTGGGTAACCTTTAATAACCTCTCTGACTCAATTTCTTCATGTATAAAATGCAAAAAAACAAAAAACCCTACATAGTATTCCATTCACAGGGGTTTGTGAACATAAAACAATATGACATATGCAAGTAGTGAAAAAATGTTAACTGTTTCTTATTATTATTTCATTACTACTCATGTTTGGTACTATTATTTATTGAGAATAATAAAAGGGATCTACAGGATTCTCATGAAGACAAAAAATATTGATCAGATGATATCACTCATATGTGGAATCTAATTAAAAAATGATATAAGTGAACTTATTTATGAAACAAAGACAGACTTACAGATTTTGAAAACAAACTTATGGTACCAAAGGAGAAACTTGGGGTGGGGTGATAAATTAGGAGTTTGGGATTAACATATACACACTCCTATATATGAAATAGGTAAACAACAAGGACCTGCTGTAGAGCACAGGGAACTCTACTCAGTATTCTGTAATAACCTATATGGGAAAAAATCTGAAAAAGAATGAATATATGTATATGTATAACTGAATCACTTCGCTGTACACCTGAAACTAACACAACATTGTAACTTGACAATGCTCCAGTAAAATTAGAAAAAAAGAAGTTGATCAGAAAGGAAACTCTATAAGGATTGTGTGCTCCAATCACCAAAAGAAACATTAGCCGGAAAATTCTGTTCAGGTATTTATTTAAACACACACATGCGCACACACCCTCATATATCCATTGGAATTTACATCGATAACTGGTGGAGGTTTTAGGATTTGGGATTGGACTTCTAGCCACACTCTATTCTAAGGTCCACTTAGCATGTAGCACAAAAATGTGAAGCAGACCGGGATCTCAAAACCCCTGCTGCATGAGAGAGAGAGAGCATCCTCCCTGCAAGTCAGGAAGAACCTTTGAATCATTGCAATATCCTGGCAGTACGCTTGGCTGGATTTGGCCTTTATAACGTGCTACCACCTCTTTAGGGACCATGACATGATGGCCGTTCTCATTTTCTTTTCTAGTGGTCTTTCTATTCCCCTGAAGCTAGAAGCTACCCAGGTTAGGTGCCCATATGATTTCCTAAATTAAGCCAATAAGCCATAATCTGACAGCACCTGATTTTAATGCAATGTCTCTCATTTAGGTGAAAAATCTTGGTGGACTTCTTAGAAGACTGATGAATTACCACTGCTGAGACAGGCAGACAACAGACTGCCTGCCTGCCAGAAGTACAGAAACATCTGGATTCTACCCGCGTGGACCCCAAACCTGAGAGTTTCTGGTGGCTGTCTCTCCTTCCCCATCAGGACACTGGCTGAGATCCCCTGGTTTAAGTGCTGTTTGCTTTTGCTCTCTGACTAGATAGAGCCCAGTGGCTGCAGGAAGAAACTCACTCCCTCTTCTACATCCTCGGCTGCACAGGCAGTCTGCTGTCTAGGGCCTTGAGCCCTTTTCTCCTCTCCTTGACTTCATTGACCTTGCTTCTCCCCTGAGTTTAGGGAGAACAAAGACACTTAGCTTCTCTGTGGAAATGCTCACTTATTATGGAATAAAGAAGTTAGTTTTAGTTGAACTCTAGCTACAAAGTCACATTACAGAGTAGGTAAATGTGTCTAGGACCCTGGTAGGAACTAGACAGTTATCCTTTCAATTACTAACTACCAGTTGCTGGTATTAAGGTTTGGTAGTGCCAAGGGAAGGTTATGGGCACAAGTCCTGCCTATGACCTTGAACTTGAGACCTGGGCTCCAGCCCACGACTCCTGGAGTCCTAAAACAATCAGCAAGATGGTACTTATTTCCTTAGTCTGCTAGTTTGTCTTCATGAATTTCCCAGGATAGTGGGGTGATAAGTAGGGTATTATCCAGGCCTTCTTGCTTCCCTCCCTTTGATACCAAATGATGCCATTAAAATCTCATCTCTACTTTTGACAGCTTTAGGGAATTACCTGTTGTGTCTGTGTGTCATATCAGCTCCACTCCTGGGTCTTATCTTTACCCCACACCCAGATGTAACAGAGCATCTGTTCAGTCTGACAAGTTTGTCAAGGTCAAGAGGTCGGGAAAAGCATGGTATATACCATTTGGGGGAAAAAAATAGTTTGCAAGAAGTCACAGGTACCTACAAAGGAGCAAGAGAAAAGGCAAGAAAAATCAGATAAACTGAGTGTTACTAAATATCAGGTGTTAAACAGGTACTTTCAAATAAATTTCATTCTGACAACAAATCTAGAGTATAGGCATTGTTATCTTCTTTATAAAAATGTTTCAATTTTGATTTAATTGTAGATTGGCATGAGTTTGCAAGACATAATCGCAGAGAGATCACACATATCCTTCACCCAATTTCCCCCAAGAGTGACAATTTGCAAATCTGTACTACACTACAGGGCCAGGATATGAACATAGATACGATTAAAATACATAAAATAATCCATCACCACAAGGATCTCATGTGTTGTCCCTTTATAGCCACATCCACTCCCCTCTTATACAGACTCCCTCCTTAACCTTTGGCAACTGATACTTTGTTCTCCATCTTCATAATTTTGCCACTTAAAGAATGTTACATAGATGAAATTGTACAGTTTGCAGTCTTTGGGGATCTGCATTTTTTTTTTCCCCTCAGCACAATTCTCTGGGTATTTATCCAAGTTGTTGAATATATCAATAGTTCGTTCCTTTTTATTACTGAGTAGTATTCCATGATATGGATAGTCCACAGTTGAAACATTCACTTCTATAAGGACATCTAGGTTGCTTCCACCTTTATACTATTACAAATAAAGCTGCTATAAACATTCATGTAGGGGCTTCCCTGGTGACGCAGTGGTTGAGAATCTGCCTGCCAATGCAGGGGACGTGGGTTCAAGCCTGGTTCGGGAAGATCCCATATGCCACGGAGCAACTGGGCCCGTGAGCCACAATGACTGAGCTTGCGTGTCGGGAGCCTGTGCTCCGCGACAAGAGAGGTTGCGGTAGTGAGAGGCCCGCGCACCGCGATGAAGAGTGGCCCCTGCTAGCTGCAACTAGAGAAAGCCGTTGCACAGAAACGAAGACCCAACACAGCCAAAAATAAATATAATAAATAAATAAATAAACATTCATGTACAGGGTTTTTCAGGATCAAAGTTTTCATTTCTATGGGATAAATGCCCAGGAGTATAATTGCTAGAGTATATGGTAATTGCATGTTTTTTAGATTTTTTGTTTTTTGTTTTTGTTTTTTAATGCCAAGCTGTTTTCTACAGTGATTGTCCGATTTTACATTCGAATAAAAAATGTATGAGTGATTTATTTTCTCTGTATCCTCACTAGCATTTAGTATTGGCACTTTTTTTTTTAACTCTTTATTGGAATATAATTGCTTTACAATGGTGTGCTAGTTTCTGCTTTACAACAAAATGAATCAGTAATACATATACATATATCCCTATATCTCTTCCCTCTTCTGTCTCCCTCCCTCCCACGCTCCCTATCCCACCCCTGTAGGTGGTCACAAAGCACCAAGCTGATCTCCCTGTGCTATCCGGCTGCTTCCCACTAGCTATCTATTTTACATTTGGTAGTGTATATATGTCCATGCCACTTTCTCATTTTGTGCCAGCCTACCCTTCCCCCTCCCCATAGCCTCAAGTCCATTCTCTAGTAGGTCTATGTCTTTATTCCCGTCTTGCCCCTAGGTTCTTTGTGACCATTTTTTGTTTTTTAGATTCCATATATATGTGTTAGCATACGGTATTTGTTTTCCTCTTTCTGACTTACTTCACTCTGTATGACAGACTCTAGGTCCATCCACCTCACTACAAATATCTCAATTTTGTTTCTTTTTATGGCTGAGTAATATTCCATTGTATATATGTGCCACAACTTCTTTATCCATTCATCTGTTGATGGACACTTAGGTTGCTTCCATGTCCTGGCTATTGTAAGTAGTGCTGCAATGAACATTGTGGTACATGACTCTGTTTGAATTATGGTTTTCTCAGGGTATATGCCCAGTACTGGGATTGCTCAGTCATATGGTAGTTCTATTTTTAGTTTTTTAAGGAACCTTCATACTGTTCTCCATAGTGACTGTATCAGTTTACATTCCCACCAACAGTGCAAGAGGGTTCCCTTTTCTCCACACCCTCTCTAGCAATTATTGTTTGTAGATTTTTTTATTATGGCCATTCTGACTGGTGTGAGATGATATCTCAATATAATTTTGATTTGCATTTCTCTAATGATTAATGATGTTGAGCATTCTTTCATATGTTTTTTAGCAATCTGTATATCTTCTTTGGAGAAATGTCTATTTAGGTCTTCTGCTCATTTTTGGATTGGGTTGTTTGTTTTTTTGATATTGAGCTGCATGAGCTGCTTGTAAATTTTGGAGATTAATACTTTGTCAGGTGCTTCACTCGCAAATATTTTCTCCCATTCTGAGGGTTGTCTTTTCATCTCATTTATGGTTTCCTTTGCTGTGCAAAAGCTTTTAAGTTTCATTAGGTCCCATTTGTTTATTTTTGTTTTTATTTCCATTTCTCTAGGAGGTGGGTCAAAAAGGATCTTGCCGTGATTTATGTCATAGAGTGTTCTGCCTATGTTTTCCACTAAGAGTTTGATAGTCTGGCCTTACATTTAGGTCTTTAATCCATTTTGAGTTGATTTTTGTGTATGGTGTTATGGAGTGTTCTAATCTCATACTTTTACATGTACCTGTCCAGTTTTCCCAGCACCACTTATTGAAGAGGCTGTCTTTTCTCCACTGTATATTCTTGCCTCCTTTATCAAAGATAAGGTGACCATATGTGGCACTGTTTTTTTTAATTTTTATTTTAGCCATTCTTAAAGGTCTATCATTGTGGTCTTAATTCATATTTTCCCAATGGCTAATGATGTTGAACATATTATGTGTTTATCTAAGTTTTATATATCCTCTTTGGTGAAATGCTTCTTCATGGTTTTCCCTGTTTTACAATTGCATTGTTTGGTATTTTAATATTGAGTTTGAGGATTCATTATATATTCTGTATACTAGTCTTTTGTCAAGTAATGATTTGCAAATATTTTCTTCAGTCTTTTGAAAGACTCAACAGTCTTTCACAAAAAATTTTAAATGTTGATGAATTGTATTTATCTTTTTTTTTTTTTTTTTTGCTTTTGGGGTAAAGGCCAAGAACTCTTTGTCTAGCCTTATTTCCTAAAGACGTTCTCCCATGTGTTTATTTCCCAAAAGTTACATAGTTTTGTGTTCTACACTTAAGTCCCTGCTGCATTTTTTGTTAACTTTTGTATATGGTATGATATTTATGCAGAGGTTATTTTTTTTCCATGAAATTACTCTGGCATCATTTGTTTAAAATGATCTACTTCCCCTATTAAGTAGCTTTTGACTTTTGTCTAAAGTGAGTTAAGCATATTTGAAAAGTTCTGTTTCTGTGTTCTTTTTCTGTTCAATGGATCCATGTATATATCTCTATGCCATTGTCATACATTCTTGGTTTCTTTAGCTATTTGATAAATATTCTTCCTCGTTCATTCTCCATTTCAAAACTGTTTTAGCCATTCTAGTTCCTTTGCTGGTTTATATAATTTTTGGAATAATCTTGTCTACTCCCACAAGAAGAAATCTTGTGATTTTGGTAAAAATTGCATTAAATATCAGTTTTAGAATAATTGGCTTTTTTACTTTTTGAGCTGTCCAATCCTGAACACAGAATATCTCTCCATTTATTTAGAGTTTTCAAAAGATTGATTTCATCACTTTGTTGTGTTTTTCAACATACAATTCATATACATCTTTTGTTACATATACATCTAAGCATTTAAGGCTGGAGTAGAGTTGTTACTGTCTACATGTTTTCTCCTTCTAGACTACCTCTTTCTTGGTTCTTTGGCTAGAGAGCAAACTTTTATCAGGACTTTTTGTCTGTGCCCTTTGGACTTTCTTTGTCCCCAGCTTCTTCCACTCCATGTCTGGGATAGAAGAAGCAAAATGAAGACCCAGGGAACTCAAGACTCTCTCTTGTGCTGTGAGGTCCCTAGTGGATCTGTCATCTTCTCTCTACCATTCAGCTTTCTCATGTTTTGTTTTGTTTTGTTTCTTTTTTTGGTTTGGTTTGTTTTTGTTATTTTATGTATGTATGTATTTTTTTTGTTTGTTTATATGTATATATGTATTTGTTTGTTTGTTTATAAACTGTGCAAGATTATTTTGTTCTTAGCAGGGGTAATAAAGGAACATATGTCTACTCCATCTTCCTGGAAGCAGAAATCATACTCTCCTCCTTTTAATTATGAATAAGTTGAGACCCAGGTTGTTAAACAACTTGCTGAATCTTACAGTAAGTACCAGTGATTGAATTCAATAACCCCTACCCTCTGTATTTTTCCCAATTCTGATATCTGTAATGATAGCTTACAGCCACATAACTGAATGTTTTAAGTGCTAACTTGAAGAATGTAGATCTCATTCTAAAAGTAACCCAGAAACATTGACAAGATTTTAGAAGAGCTGGGAAGGGCATGTGATCAAGCCTTTTGAATGAAGTTTTTACCTAAAATGAGATTGAATTCTTCTTGTAGGTCTAAGACATTTTTTTCTTCTCTGTATAATCTCTTCTAAACACTGGCTATCTTTTGAGTTGAATACCTATTTTTGGATTTTTGCTTGTTATTCTCACTGACATTTCTCAAACCTCAAAATAGACCAACTGGGAGAAGAGGGCTGTACCATGCCATGTTACAGACTCTGAGGCAGAAAGTGAGTGAAGAGAGCGTTTAGGGGTATTTTGACAGAAGTGCCAAATTAGAACAATTTTTGGAATATGTATTTATCCAGCACATATTAGTACAGCCGTTGTAAGTACCTCTAGATGGATGCCAGCATCCATCTCACAGAAGCCAGCTTCCTTGTGTTTATTGATTTGAACAGATGTGTGTATTTGTATACACAACACAGATCTCATACAGAGCTATCAATAGAAACACGGTGTATCAGATATATCTTGATAAGCTTTAAAATCATAGATTTTATTTCTCTCTCTTTTATTTGTTTTTCCAAAAGTTGCAATGGAATATCTCTTATCTAAAAAATTAAAACTGATGGTATTTGATTACATAACTCCCTTCTCACTGAGTAGATCCTGGCTAAATGAACAAAGTTCTTTTCATTTCTCTTTTCTTCATTTGAAAATGTCAATGTATATGTTCTGATCCCATGTGCTTCTCTTTGAGAATAAGGCATATCCGTCCTCTGGATTAAAGTCATTAACATCCTCCGTTAATCCAAGATTAACTTCTCCATCTAGGCATTTGTTCCCCCTTCCCATTTTCAACTCAGTGCAGATGTTGCTAAACTTTCTAAATTCACAATGCTGGTAGAAAAGAATTCCAGGCATAATGTATACATTATATAAATACGTGTTAGTTATTTAAATGTTAGTAAAATCCTCACTTTTCCAAAATCTTTAATCTTTTTATCAATTAGATCTTTTCCATAAGGACCAATACATACTAAAGACTCTCTCCATTCTAAAAACAAGAGAGAAACACTTTGGGAGAAGTTGTTCATATAAAAACCATAAATCTTCCTTGTCCTCCAATCTGAGACTTTCCATCCTTGCTCATGCACATGTCATATCTCTGCAGCTGTTGTCTTTAACACCTGAGTGGCGAGATTACAACTATAGGAAAGGCACAGCAGTCAGATGCTCGTCAGCAGGTAAGTTTCCAACCCGTTATGCTACCTGCCTCTATTGATAAGTATAAACCTGTTTGAGTTTTTGACTGGAGCAAATAAGCAAGCTCACACAGCATATCTCAGGGACAAATAGGCAGCAACCAAAAGAACATAGTTCTCATGTTGCATTATAATTCCTCTCCTACCTGCCTAATGACAGCACTTCATGACAGCACAGTGCTTCTCAACTTGATCCTATTTGGTAATAAGGTTTGCCCTTGAGCAAAAGATCTTAGAAAGTCCCCCAATGTATGCTTGCTCCTGAAAAATTGAAGGAATCTATCACTAAAGTGAAAAGCAGTTTGATGGAATTTGTGAGTGGAGGAAAATAGTTGGGTATAGGATGTTGGCCTGCGAAATAAGGAAATCTATGGAGCTGTTTTGCTCTCAGTAAATACATGATAGGGCAGAGAATTAACAGTTCATTCACACTGAATTAAACATGAAAAGTGAGAGGTCAAATGGAGCCTTGTTTAACTAATCTGCATTCTCAGCTAGGTGAGATAAAGTTGCAGCCCCTTATCTTGACAATAATTTATTGCCCAGGGGAAAATTCATTGCTGTTTCTCATTGAGAATTTTTCACCAATAAAAAATATGACAGATAGGAATAATGTTAAAATATCAGCACCCAAGAAGTTACCATCTCATTCCTTCTCGGTGGAACATGTTCTTTAAAAGGACATGCCTTGACTTCAGTCAGAAAACCTATGTTATTTACAAAGGAAGAAAAATACTAAAAAACAGATTGTCTAGAAATATGCAGTAGAGGACAGTGGAAGAAACTGTAATTTTGTCAGCAGTGCAGGGGCTAAATTAAATTATTGTGGTGCTCTCTACACACAATAGAAAACCAAAATGGACTTGGTTGAAAATTCTGGGTTCAATTCACAGCTCTGCCACTTAGTCTCAGACCATGAACAGATTATTTAAGGTGTCCTGGCCTCTACTTCCTCATCTCTAGGGGATAGGCATCTTACCAAAGAGCACTTCATAGCGTGGCTAAATAAAAGTCACAGTAACTGTCCCCAGATCCCATCCTACTCTGGAGCCTCTCACATTTCTACCAAATTATTCCTGGAGACTTCAGGGCTGTCACACGTCAGCTGATGCTCTTACCTATGAGAAGCAAGTGCCATTTTCTTCTCTGCTTACAGAGCTGACATCTTTTGTTGCTGTGAAAAACACCGGGTCTGTTAGAGCCTTTCCCGTCTCCCCTGAAGGTGCCTGATGCTGCTGTTCCCTATAGCAGAGTGTCCAGGTTAGTACCAAATATCACTTTAGTGTTTCTCATTTTCCTTAGGACTCATTCTGAGCGAAGCTCTTCTTGGCTCCCCAGGCTGTTATACTTTTCAGGTCTCAATCATCTTCCGTTCACAATGTTTTTACTGTGCTATCACATTGCACTAATTTGTGACTCACTCCCCAGCAAGTTTTGAATAAATCAGTAGGTGAAAGAAGGTGTGCAAGTGAGCGATGATGAGGCCTGTAAGACTGGAAGAAAGTAGTGGAATAGAAAGTGAGTTTTAACTTAATTCTTCCTTGGGAGTTAAAGCATTCTTCACCCAAGCCCCACATGACACAGCTTCCAAGCAATCAGTACAATTTCTTTCTTGGCTGGAAAATGCCAATATTGTTCCAGGTCAAACCTATGTAGAAATCAGCTCTTTGGGGGTTGATTGTTGTAACGATAATATAAGAGGAAATGTGTTGGCTTGGTACTCAGTCCTGCCAGACCTAGGGAGATCAACAGAAATTACCCAGCAAGAATCAGAAAGAGACAAGATTCTGTCTTGTTTTGGAGTTTATCCTCATGGCTTTGTAGAATAAAGAGAAATAGAATAGAATGAGACACATCATATTATCTACCTACATCTACATAGAACGAATTAATGAATGAACATATAGACCTCTGAATTGATGGACACATGTAGATATTCTAAAAGTTAGAACACATCATCATCCTCTTCATTACCCTGATAGAATAAGTTAATTCAGTTTCTTTTTCTTTTTTCTTTCTGTACATCCCAAAGAGCTGAGACTAGGAGAATATTGCTTTCCTTTCGGCTTGTAAGCATACAAATTGTTGATATTTTTCAGTGGAGAAGAAATTTGCCAGTGGATGAAGTTGGCAGAATTTGGCCTGAGCAATAGATGAAAGGTGAATCCCACCATCCTAATGGTAAACACACACGCACCTTACATCTCATTAACCTGTTAATAGCACTAGAAGTTTACCACTAAGAATCCAGTTTCTTGCTTTTAGGATCTTTATATTGTAACATAAATTACTTGGTAGATTATTTTCAAACATGGGGTGGAACATAAGAAGTTGGTGATGGATAGGGAGGACAGAGGCCTTTTGAGCCCGTGTCTCTGGAGAGAAGGCAGTGCACTGCCCTCATACACCCTAACACCCAGACTAGATCCGGCAACTCTATCTCCAGATCTGGCTAACTTCTCATGTGTTAACACATTTACTCCTCCCGGTAACACTGTGAGGGAGACATTATTGTTACACACACTACATTAAGGGAAAAAAACTGAGAGCAAAAGATTTAAATTCATTTCCAATAAAGCCACTAAGTAGGAGATCTGGGAATTAAACCCAGGCTATCAGAACCCATATTCTACGATATCAAATGCTGAGATAGAAACTTCTACCTCACTCTCGTCAGCAAAAAAATAGCCCTGTCTCTGATTACACAGAAATGATTCAACAACCCAACCAACATTAAATAAATAACATGTAAATACATATATATGTATACATGTATATGCATACATATGCATATTTTCCTCCTAGATACTCCCATTCTGACCTATTTTTCTCTGTTCATTTTTATCCCTAACCCTGCAGCCAACTCTCCAATTGGAGGGCCCAGATTCCCAAAATACAAATAGGCACACAAAATAGAAAGGGTATTAAATATTTATTTGTTTGTTTATTATAGAATAGCAGGGACCTCAGAGATAAAGAACTCTAGCTCTGGAAGACCTTAGAGGCTTGATTTATTTACATAGAAAACCACTGGGCCATCTTCCAGGAGATGTAATGTGTCCAGTTAAAACTTTGCCACTGTCTGCTGTGGCTCATCACTAACTGTCTAGACTTTATTTTCCTCGTCCATGAAGTGAACTACTGAGTTCTATGATGTGTAAATGTCTTAATTTTTATAAAATCTTCACCTTTTCCTGTGCTTTTTATTAATATTAAGGGAAAATGAGAGGAAAAGCTGAATGATAAAATGTTATCAGTTGTAAAGTATTTCTATAGTTATCAAATTATTGTGACTTATCAGAAGGCTTAACATACTGGACCAAAGTTTTTATTGTGTTGCTTAAATAAAGTCCTATCATACAAACCTTGTTTCATTCTCTTTCCTTAAAAGTTCGGCATCTCCTTGCATATTAACCAATCTTCTGCATTGTCTTGGAAGATA
This sequence comes from Monodon monoceros, assembly GCF_005190385.1. Classification (NCBI taxonomy): domain Eukaryota; kingdom Metazoa; phylum Chordata; class Mammalia; order Artiodactyla; family Monodontidae; genus Monodon; species Monodon monoceros. The sequence continues at coordinate 106,147,373 of NW_021703772.1, read as the reverse complement.
TAATTGAGTCTCAATTCTTTATTAACATGCTTCAGGAGTCCCTGGTTTCCTTATGACCAAATTGAAAGAGCAAAGCTTATCTCTTACTTCTACCATAGACTCCACCGCCCATCACATGATGGTAGATACATAAAAGCGATTAATAATGATAAACTACATATGTCAGATGGAGCATTGTGTTCATTGTGAGCTAAGTAAAACATCACTCCTTCCAAAATATTTATTTGTTGGTCCTAGGTGGAGTTCCAGGCTTTGAAATTTGAGGCAAACACATTCTTTGCTCTCAAACAGCTTGCGTTTCAGTGAGGGGAACAGGAAATAAATACAAATATAAACAGGATAATTTTTAGGAAGCAAAGAAAGCCATACAACATTACAACAGGGTGATTTGATAGATAGTACAAAGAATTATTTAAATTGGAGATTTTATAAGGTTTCACAGAAAAAGAAAGGCAAGAAGATAAAGATAGTATGGTCAGGTCTGTAGGGATTTAGGGCCTTGAGGGCAAAGTGAGGCATGTGACTTTCTAAGTCCAAATAAAAGTCTTCTGAGATGGAGGAAACATTCAAATAACGTTCCACCTTAAATTTTAAATTGCATTTCAGCCATCCCAGCAGTTTCATATACCCTGATACCATCTCTTTCCATTCTGCTAGGTTTCCCTTTTTAATCACATTTCTTTCTCCCTCTCCAAAGACTGAATCAACAGTTCCAAATTCTTCTCCTTTTACATCAGGTAACATTTTAGCACTACCCCTTTTATTCCCTCTTCCAAAATTAGATACTCAATCCTATAATGCTTAATAACGTAAGGGAGAATTCTTATTAACATGACTCTATCAATTCAATAGAAAAATATATATATATATTTTTTTTCTTTTTCTGTAAAGAAAGTTTCTATTGAAGTCTCTCTTGTATTGGAAGTTTCTGGACTAAGTTATCTTGTGGCTTTTCATTTAAGACTTCAGTTGGGGCCACAATGTTACTATTTTGGTTTTTCATCTTTCTTTGTGAGGTGTAATTTATTTTATTCAAATTCAACAGAGCAAGGGAAGGCATACCGTTTATTATCACCTAGAATAAAGCAACAATAGAAAACTGAGTGAACGGATCTTTCAAAATTAGCTGAATGTAATGCAAGAGTCAAATAATCCAGCTATTTTACTAACATTTTTCATTTTACTCCAGATGGTAATGGACACCCTCTCCCCCACCTTTACTTAGAGGACATGCTGCTCCTCATTTCGTTCTAGTCTTAGTGGACAGATAAGCAAGGGCTACACCCAAATAATGCTCTTAAAAATATCAATACGTATTCTGCCTGAATTCCAGTAGGATGCAACATTTGAAGTTTACAAGTTTTGGCTTCCCCTAATTAATATTTACTTTGTTCATCATTGATATACAGTGAAGAAACAAAAGAACATCTTTGGGGGCATTTTTAGGGGAATTAGTAATGTATTTAATTTAAATTCAACAGCAAGATATACCCATTTTGTTCTTCAATCAACTATTTAACCCCTTTACTACATACATCATATGTAAAGATATAGGAACTTATCATGTTTAAAAAAGCTTTATTATCTGGATACTTCACGTTCATACAAATATAAAAAAAACAGTACTACACCTTTCACATAAATTTCTCGTCATTCCACACTTTAGCTAGACATTGGTGAACTTCTCATCTCTAGTTGACGTCTCTCTGCCTTTATTCTCCTCCGTAACCTCCTCAGTTTATTGTCCACCAGCCTTCCAGTCATGGGATCCAGCTAGTTTATTCCATCTAGCTTTCTTCTCCATGGAACAGGAGGAACATATTTCTTCCAAGGGGGAAAGCTTAAGTTTTCTCCAAAGACACAAGAGTTCTTCTCCAGAAAACGTAGCAGTTGTCTTCACTTTGTGGGAAATTACTATGGAGTACCAAAAATGGAGGTAGAAACAATTAATATTTTAGGACATTTTGGAGGATGAGGAGAAAGTCTGATGACTTTCTCAGAAACATCAATAAATGGTGTGTGGAGCCCTTGACCTCATGCCAATCAACGTTGTGTGTTTCAAATAAAAACTCCACAAGAATTACTGCTTGCTTTGTTTGAAGCATGATCATCAAAATTCTGTTAAACCTCTCTGACTTGAATTTCCATAAAGAGAACAGGAAGTAGTCATACATTTTTTGATGACCATTGATTTAAATTTTTCAACTGGTTGCTTAACTCTCTCACTTGCTTAGCTTTACCTGGCGCTCCTATGTCATGATAGAAGCTTTCTGGTCCTTGGTGGCCTGCTGTGCAGCTCAACCTATGCATATGTCCTTAGGGTCCTAGGTTTAGAAAATCAACAAATACAAACCCCACAAGTTGTCTATAGAGAATCATTTGTAAATAGGCAATTTTTAAAGACAAAGTGGTCCATTAACAGAAGTGGAGTCCCCTATCTAAGCTTAAGGGAAGGGATTTAGGTTTATATCATGTATAGGCTAGTGTTCTGTGTTCTTTATTTCTCATATGTATGTGGTTTCTAGCTATATAGTCTACACTTCTCAGTGCCCCAAACTTCATAGACACAACAGAAATGTCGTGGACTTTAATATGGCCCTAGGTCTAATTTGGTAGCTGGTAGCCATCTTAACATTTTTGGTCTCATTGTTCTTTTGGCCTCTAATGATATGAAATAAAGTGCTCATTTCCAAATTGCTAAATATTGCAGGATCTTCATATAGTATCTACTCGATTAGTATTTGGCTGCCTTCTGGCACCACCATGCTCTCACCTCCTTACTAGATGTGGTATCAACAATCTGAGGTTGGATCTATAGGGTGGAAAACCACACACTATGACATAGTTTGGGCCAGAAACCAAATCCATTTCAGTTCTTTTCTCATCTGACTCCTGAGCCTTGGCTCCACCTCCTCCTGCCTGTGCACTTCTCAGCTGCTCTTGCTTTCCCTGCCTCGAAATCAGCCTTCTGCAGCAGCTTTGACGTGTTCCTTGTTTTGTTTCTTTTGTTGTCTAACACTTTAGGATGCATCCTCCATGCCTTGTTGCTCCCTCAGACCCTAGTTCTTTTCTTTAGCCTGTACCTGGTACTGCTTTAGAATAAACGGATCTCAGAGGAAACTGACTATATAAGGTTAAGGTGTTCTCAGTACCCATGAAATAGTTAGTGGCCCCAACACTAACACCTCCATTGAACCAATCATACTACCAATATTCAGATTAGACCAGCATTTATTGCAAAAGTACAAGCAGGTCTGCGGATCCAAGTGCTTTGGCTCTTCTGATACAAGGGTGTATTTAGAGAAAAAATGAGAGTTTTAGATAATAAAAATCCAATTATGTGTGTATACACATGCATTTTGATTGAAACATTACACTGAAAACCTACAGGCTTCTTTTAAAAAGAGAAAATCACTTTGAATCCAGGCAAAGTGTTAAGCTCTTCTTGTATATCAACATCTTAATGTATTTCACAGATTTTAGGAATTATCATAAAACAATAGTTGAATATTCATTTTTATATTAATCTGATGTTAGCACACATCCCAGAGTTATAGACCCTAAAAACCAAGAATAATTAATATTGTAGCTTGCATTTCCAACTCTTCATTATTGAATAACTAAAATCTAAATTATTAAACTCATCCAGTCAAAATCATGTGATTTTGCTTTCTCTTGCCTCTGTTTCTACTGAAATGATAATAAGGAAGTGAGGACAACATGTAACAGGAAAGAGAATGAGAACAGGGCTGTTAACAAATGAGAATGTTCAAGCTGTTGACAGAAGAATCACTTGGATGGAAGAAGTCTTAGCCCAGAACAAGGGCCATAAGAGCCTGCAGCAGAGAAGGCATTCATCTGAGGGGGACACCAGCAGTGGCATCTGGAAGGTCCCAGGGCAAGAGCAAGAGGTCAACCTGGAGATAAGGAGATGGATAGGAAAGCTGCCTACCTCAATCTAGGCCCCCGGTTGTCCGTAGCCTCTTCTTCCCTTCCCCTTCTTTCTACACCAAGAAGCAATGAGACACTAATATCTATTGAGAACAAAACAAAACAAATTCAAACAAACTAAACAAAGCCTTATTATCTAAATATTTTGCATAACCTATCTAGGAAAACAGGAAAGAGCATCAATTCTACCCTAACATGGAGGAAAAGCCACATAAACTTCACAATTATAACTTCTTTTGAGTCTGGGGAGACCTCCATATGATTTCCTTCACTAAAAGACCAGACCAAATAAGAACACTTCCATATATGTTCCCCCCCACCCTTTACAGTGACAGAAGCAAGTTCCCATGTCCTTTGCCTGTACGTCTATACCTCTGGCCTATATTTTTTCTGCCTAGGTGTCTAAAGTGTGTTATGTATGTCTCATTTTCTCAAGGCACTAACTTCTTTAAGGCAGAAAGCATGTTTAAAGCAACAATATGTGCCATCCACTATAGGCTATATTAGGGTTCCCTTTCATGAGTCATTTTTGTTTTCGTTGTCAGTTAATCCACTACTATGTGCCTGACACTATTTCTGTGGCTTGAGTTATAGCAATTGAGAATATAGACCTTGTTTGTGGAATTGACAGTCTGGTAGGGAAACAGACATTACAAGTAAATAACATTTGCTGAAATGCTACAAAGAAATGAACTTCAAACCTCAAAACCATCACCTCTATCTTTATGCTTTCTCTAAATCTAAAGGTCCACATTTTAAACACTTACTAGTCAATTTTATCTAGATGTTTTACCACCATCTTAAACCCTGTGTGTGCCTCAAATTTTCAATTTTCCTTCTTCTATTAATAGCCGTATCTTTGACTAGTGATACATTTTTTTGTTTAGTCTCTATATTCTAACTCGAATAGAAAGCAGCAGAGTCCTTGCCAGTAACATCTCTATATTTCCCTTTGCTTTTACATCCACTGCTATCTCTTTGGTCAATGCTCTAATCACCTCAGTTCCTCTAGTATGTTTTTGTTTGTTTGTTTGTTTGTTTGTAGTACTCGGGCCTCTCACTGCCGTGGCCTCTCCCGTTGCGGAGCACAGGCTCCAGACGCGCAGACTCAGCGGCCATCGCTCACGGGCCTAGCCGCTCCGCGGCATGTGGGATCCTCCCGGACCGGGACACGAACCTGTGTCCCCTACATCGGCAGGCGGACTCTCAACCACTGCACCACCAGGGAAGCCCTCTAGTATGTTTTTGTTAACTTCTTTTAAAATTGAAGTATAGTTGATTTACACTGTTGTGTTAGTTTCAGTTGTATAACAAAGGGATTCAGATACACATTATTTTTCAGACTATTTTCCCATATAGGTTATCATGAAATATTGAGTAGAGTTCCCTGTGCTATACAGTAGGTCCTTGCTGGTTACCTACTTTATATATAGTAGTGTTTGTATGTTAAGCTCTTGTTTCTATACATCCCTTTGATCTGCACAAACTTACCACCTCTAGTTTTATTCTGCATTTTTGGCTCTGTTAAATACGTTTAATGCTGACAATATCAATACTGACTCCTATAATCTGTAGCTCTTGTGTCAGAGAAGCCTGTTATTAGAGGAAGTCATATCTCAGTAGAGTCTAAAAGGCTAATAAGGACTCAGAAATAGATGGATAATACATTGCTGTGGGGTGACAGGGTAGAGAAGCTGAGGTTCCTATAGGAGACAGGGCTTCCATGAAGTGGAAAGTGTCTAGTGAAAGCCCAGAAGCTAATGGTCTTGGAATTCAGGGTGGTATTCAGAGGAATGGAAGTGAAAAATACAGGGGGAGGGGAGGGGTCAGGTAAGGTTGAGCAGGATAGCTCCTGCTAAGGAGTCTGGCTTTGATTTTGTAGGCACTGGAAAGCCAAGATGTGTTTCTAGCAAGGTAAGTATTTGATTGTGCTGGGAACCTTAAAAAACAAGTCATTCCAGCAGCTTCCCCTGAGCAAATCAGTTCAAACTGTTTATTCTTTTTCTGCTAGGTTAAGATCTGCCCAAGGATGAGAGCTAGGTGGTACTCAATTCTGAATCTCTAGTGAGAACCAAAGTGCCTTGTAGCAGACACACATTCCATGTTAATTGATAACAGATTGTAGCAGGAAGCCTCTTCAAGCCATTTTCCACTTAATTATGTGTTAAGGTCATCATTGAACTTCTCAACAGTGCAGATCTTCTCTCTCCAGCTAGACAGACTGCTACCTTTTTTTAAAGATAACTATCAAACCCTGTTTTATTATTAAAACAAATACTATTTACTGAAATCTTTCTCTGAACCAGAAACTATTCCAGGAGCTAGAGACACAGGGAGTGGGATAGATGGAAGAGGCCTTTCCTCTCATTGCAGATTACACACTACATCACTCATAAAGCACTCATAAATTGGAGACACTGACAGATCCCATCATTCTTTAAAAAAATAATTTAGCAGCTCTTCTCTTGTAAATCTCCCAGTGTTGTTACAACTTAGTCCAAATGATCTTTGCCTAACATGTCTGTTCTTCAAAAGGCCAGGAATGCCTCTTTTTCCTGGCTCGAGCACATCCTTTAAATTAGTTTGCCACTGGATGTGCTAATTTTGATATATTTTGAAGTAATGTGATGGATCTTGAAAAGTAACACTCTGACTTGTGTACAAAATTCAATTTGTGGCATCTGTTTCTGCTAACCTAAAACCCAAGCAGGGAAGAAGAAATAAAGCAACTTCTGTTCAGAACTATTTTCCTTAGGAACATTGATTAATAATTCACTTATTATATCAGAGTGAAGCTTGTTCCAATAAATTATTAACGAATAACTACATTTTGTGTTGATATGCAAAACCTGTCTCCAGCAATTATAAAATGTCAGAGCCCTAATGTAAGCTAAAGTGAAAGGCCACATGGGGCTAAAACTTGTATAGTAATATATATTTAGATTCACCATCATTGGGAAAATTTTATTAAGCAATTAATTATGTATGACAATGTACAAGAAAAGCACATAAGACTGATGTTTGTGCTCTCAAGAGTTGTATCCTAAAACAGTCTTTGGAATTTACTATTACTCAGTAAACACTTTCTGAGTACCGTGACAGATACTGTATGAGAACCTCAGGAGGAACACAGATCTGTCTGAGTTGAACAGAAATAAAGAATGCTTAGTGCACAACAGTACTGAAAGTGTTACCACTGTTGACCCCTATGCCTTCCTAGCCTTGGTCATTTGGGTGGTAGTTTCCTTCCCTGGGAGCAGGAAAGGCCTGGAGGAGCCCTCATCGCTCTGTTAGATGCCTCGCCTCAAGCATTCCCTAGGTTTATCCTCCTCTTAGCTGTGATTTTTCCGTAGAGAAGCCATAATCATTAGGTAGAACAAGTCAGGCAATAAGACCATTGTATTTATTTCTATCAACCCATCAAGTCATAGGCAGGCACAACAAGGAGCTTCCAAATATCCAGGACAGCAAGATCTAGTGAAATGATTCCGTAAAACACAATTCCTGACTCTTTCCCCAAAGGGAATAAACTTTAGCTGGAACTTCTTCACTCTACATTCTATTTAATATGTTTGCCTGTGACTTTATATTCTATAGCCTCTTATTTGTTTTAGTTTTTGCACAGAAGTGTATAAATAAATTGTGTGTAGGTACAATATGTTGAAATCCAATTATTTTATATGGTTATATATATATATATATATATATATAGAGAGAGAGAGAGAGAGAGAGAGAGAGAGAGGTGAGTTTCACCATTGAGAGAAGGAGTGTAAGGTGAAATTGACTCAGAGGAGAAGATACAAACAACCATCTTGAACAAACTTTCAGTGAGCTCTTCTCAGGGGAAAGAGGAGTCAGAACACCAGGTGGTAGCAGCATCTGGGGAGGATGAAGGGAAGGGAGAGGGTGTGTGTCACAGCAATATGTGTACAGGTTGAAGGTAGGTTGTTCTCCACTGTGTCAGGGGATTGAGATAAGTGAGACAGAAAATTATACCCTAAGTTTTAGTTTCGAGAGGAAGAAATTATTACAGATGTGGGCTCTTTGACTCCCCAAAGCTGAATGAAGACTATTAGACTTACATCCCTGAGGGAAAACACCACTCTCTTGTTGTCTTCTTTCATCTTCAAAAGACAAGTCAGGGAAAGATAGACATGTAAGGTTTGGGAGCCTGGACTGGGTGATTTCAGGGCAGGGCTTGCACAGTTGGGAACTGGTTGAAACCGAGCAGGGTTATCTAAGAACTTTGGATTTGTGGACGTGAAGAGAGTTGTCAAAGCGAGTATGGATTAGCAAGCTGTTAGCCTCAACAAGTGAACTAGGGTAATTAAGGTGCAGTTGTATTTTCCAGGAATAGATATTTCCTGGAGGAAGGATCTAAGCAATTTTTGCCTTATCTTTGTATTGATGAGCATAGAAGCAGGAAAAATAATCTTCATCCCAGAATTGTTTAGCACAGGAACACGAGAGTATCTTGGTTCCAGTCTCATTGAATTTTGAAGGGGTTTTAGTCATGATGTTAGGATTACACAGGGTCAAAAAGTAAATGGGCTAAAATTCCATATGTTCAAGGGACATTGAGCCCAAGGACTCAAGAAGACAGGTTCTCCTTTGCTGATTTTATTTCTAGACCCCATCTGTTAATTCTGGAAGTTCCCCAATGTTTCTCTTTCCCTTTGAAGTGATGCAAAGATGGTTTTCAATATGTTGGTGGTAGTAGTGGTTTCAATCCTAGTCTGGGACTCAGTCTGCCTTTGCTGTGATGGAGAAGAGCCACAGGAAGCAACTTCCACAGCTACTGCCTCATCAATATCAGCCTCAGGGCTCCCCAAAGCCCCAGACTTTACACATTTTTCTCTTCCTGTTCTGTGTTAATTTCAAGAGTGGGGAATGTCCTGGGACTGGAATAGACACAATATCCAAATGAATCAATGAAGGCAAGTGCTATGCCTTCAAGCAAGGTAGAGCAATTATTACCCAACATGGGTGCCCCTTCTGGTTCTCAAGGACAAGCAGAAGAAGTGAATCCATCACAACCCTGCCATTTGAGGTGCATTTTAGACGACAGTGACTCTTCTGCACAGGCATCGTTCGTTTATGCTTGGTGTCATTCTCAGCATTCTTTCAAGACTGGCAATTTGCAGGAAGGAAAAGAAGGGCTAGTGGCTTTAAAACTGAAACTGAGATAGAGGTGAAACTGCTCTTCCAGGGGAAAGAAAATCTCTTGTGTGAGAGCTTTTTGGGGGGCATTTCTAGTTAACTGTAAATCCTTCAGCCCAGCCTGGCACTGATAATTAAAATATGGGTGTGTGCGTGCATGTATGTGTGTGTGTGTGTGTGTGTCTGCATTGCCACAATACATAAAAAGGAGTCTTAGTTTGGCATTTAATTAGTCTCTGTTGAGGGATAGTAGGGTAAACACGGGAATATCCTCAAGGATATCCCATTCTGTTGTTGGAGACAGAGAAATAAATAACAATTGTAATATCAGTGATCAAATTAGCAGCATGGACAGAGGAAGGGAGTATCAGGAGCATAAAGGAAAGAGTTTGACACATCTGGCTGGACTGCTCAGGAAAGCTTCCTGTCTGCAGGTTATGCCTGAGCTGAGTTTGGAAGAACAGGGAGCAAAAAGGGCCAGGGAAGAGCATTCTGGCCACAAAGGATCATATGTTTAGAGAGAACACTTGGTGAAGGGTATTGGCTCAGGTGCATTGAGAATGAGATCTGAGAACGGCAATAGAGGAGTGATGAAAATAGAGAGAGAGGTAGGACCAGGGCAGCTGTACCTTCAGCAGAACCATGAGGGAAGATGGACCCCATTCTGGTTCTGGGAGAACAATGGAGAAGTTTTGTGCAACAGTGACTGACCACAATTCAACGGTTCCACCTAAGTGAACGTTCTAGACAAGATTTGTGCTTTTCTGTATCTAACCATTCTGCATTGGTAATTGTTTTATGCTGTCTGCTTACTGTCTTGAGTAGTGATTTTGCACCTGTCTTCCCCACCATCACCACTAGACCATAAGCTCCTTGAAGGGGTCACTTATTGAATTATTATAAGGAGGGAGTTGTTTTCATTTTTCTTTTTAGTTTGTTTTTGCTTTTTTTCATCATAGGACACAGTTGGGATTTTTCATATTAGAAGTGCTCAAGATCATAAGTCCTGGAAATGGCAACCTTCAGAAAGCAGAAAACATGGTCAGGACACCTTAGCTTGATGGCTGAGCTTCTTTATCTGCTCCCAGACAGGTGAGGTCTGGGAGTGTTTCAGGGAGCCTGCCTCAGAGGAAGAGCATGGCAAGTTCTCAAAATGTAGACCAGGAGGACAAGGGAGACCTCAAGAGTGCTCATCGGTGTATTTGGATTGAGCTCAAAGCAGAAAATCCTTGGGAAACCTCCATGTTGAAGAGTTGGTCAATAAAAATCAGAAATAAGGTATAAATGTTGGAAATATGAAGCTGGAGTCATAGCTTGGAGGTGGTAGAATTTAACAGAATTTAATGGTCGTAATTCAATCTGAACTGAAGGAAGATTTAGACATCAAAGACTCAGAGAGAATAAGGAATTAGAACCACAAAAATCTAGATGAAATTTTAAGTGTACTTCCTTGCCATATCAGAAAGGAATGGAAGAGAAAATGCTACTTGATGCCTGCAGGCATGTTTGCAGGCATTTGCAGATTACAAAAAGGACATAGGGTCATATATTGCCCCCAAATATTCAAGACTAAAGATGTCTATTATTTAACTCTAAAATGCCTAAACCTCTCCCTCCTTTCCAAAATCTATTTTACTAAGTATCCTTATATTTAGAAACTTGATTAAATAGTGTGTAAAGCAAGAGTAGTTAGGGTTTGATTGAGATTCTGAAGATGGGACAAATATCATTGTTTTCTCTTTGCTAGATGGGCAGTGGTGTTAAGTGCATGTCATGTAGTCACCAGTCAGTTTTTTATGATGTTAAGCATCATGAACAAGACAGTGTCATAGAAGTGTCACCAGAGTCATTTGCCATGGTAGACAGCAGGTATGAAAAATCATGGTATTTGGATTCAGCCATAAAGGTAGTGGTAGGGAATTTTCACAATAAGTACCTCTGTTGTGCTGGCAGAACGCTTAGAGAAATGTTTTTGCTATGGCCTAAGGTTGCTCCAGTGGCTGCCAGAGGGATTCTGGCCTGTTAAACAAGGGTAAGTCAGACTTCCTGTGAAGCCACATTCTGTCATGTGAAAGGGCCCACTGTGGATCTTGATTTGTCTCCCCTGCCAGCAGGATCCTCCAAATGTATATCAATCTATTGCAGACACATATAAATATTCCAAGGTTGGATTCCAGGCCCTCCAAATTATCTCTTTTAAAAAAAAATGTCAAATATGAAAAGCTATGGATTCACACTTAGAAGATACAGAAAATTATCAAGCAGAAGAAATGCAATGACCATTCAGAGATAACAACTTGGCATTTAGGCAAAATTTTTTTCTATGTTTTTCTTGTATGTATGTAGTCATACATGTTTAACTTTGTATGTACTAAATTGGAATTGTGCTGTCCTCTTGCTCAACAAATATCTTTTGGTGAATGTCCTTTATGCTTAGGGAGAAAAATAAATATGGTAGCATTTGACAACTGCTGTAATAGAGGTACACAGGGTGCTACAGCAGTATGTGAGAAACTCCCAAACCTGTCTGGGTGAAAAGGGTTAATTACAAAAGAGATGATACCTGATAAGAATTCTAATGGATTAGTAGAAATTCTTCTGGTAAATGGTAGGAGGGAGAACAGGAGAACAGGAGAGTAAGTTGTTCAGAGTTACAAAGCTAAAGCTTGGTTGCAGCATATCAGAAAAACTGAAAGTGGCTTGTTATGGCTGGAGCACAGCATTAGGTGTGGATATCAAGGAAGGGTGAATGAATTATTAGAGAAATCAGTTAATGGAGTGTCAGACACCCCTGTTTGTTCAGTATTTTGTGAAATCTGCAAACAGTTAACTGAAATACTGTCTTAAAAATACAAACATTGGTGGGAGGATGGTGGTCAGTGAAAGTGCCAAACTAAGAACCTCCAAAAATGCAAAAACCTGCTTCATAAACAACAACAACAACAAAACTGGAAAAATTGTCAGAATAATTTTAAGGAGTCTGGAAATTAACCAAAGGCTTGCAGCAATCCAGGGAGTACTTATTCAAGAAAAGTGACTGAACCTCAAGAATAACTATGAGCTGCGGGGCTTTTTAACTTGTGCTCTTTTCATTCCACATCTCCAGCTCCATGGTAGCCTTAAAAATGAGCAGCCAACAATCATGGACAAACCTGCAAGATGGCTACTGGAGGAGGCCAAATGGGATTGGTGCTCCTTCAAAGCCCCATTTCCAGGAATTGTTAAGATTGCCTTCTCTGGCTGTTTCCTACTCATTTGTCTTAACTTGGAGCTCCCTCAAAGTGAATAGCCTCTTCCCTGGGGCATTTGTTTAAAAAAGAAACAGCAATTGTTTAACATTACAGCTGCCTGAGGCAGCAGATTATATTTTGAACAAATAATAGCTACCCAGAAGGCTTTAAAGGAAAAACTTGGGAATGAGATATTCATAGGAGGCTGTAAAAATCTCTGACATGTTCCTGGGATTATATAAGGCCACGTGCATGTGTGGGGCTCTGCACTTGCCCAGGGTTATGCATGGGGTCAGAAGAGTCATAAGGATGTTCTTACCTCTCATTGCTAAACTTGAGGACCTGCACAAGAGGAAATAAAGGCAGAATTAACTGCCTGGCCTAGTGTTTAAGGGGTGCCCTGACACACACAGAGCCTATTGACAGAAACTGGGAGACTTGCTAGTTCCAGGCAGTTAAAGAAATTTTCATCTAATCATTAGGTGACACTAAGATATCCAGAGAGAGACTTCATAATACATACATTTCAAAGAATACAGACTTCGCAGAGTTAGTTCAGAAAAGTTACTAAACAAACATACCACAATAAATAGAAACAACAACAAACCCTGAGTAGGGAAGAGAATTTTATTTCCAAAGTTACAACATATAATTTAAAATAAACTAATTCAGAAAAAAAACAAAGTTAGACAAAAACAAGAAAGTATGGCTTATATTAAAACAAACAAACAAATAAACAAAGAACATTGAATTGTACATTTTAAATGAGTGACTTGTTTGTTCCATGCAGGGGGGTAAAAACTATCAATGGGAACTACCCCTTAGGAAGTCCAGACATTGGAAAATTTATGGAAAGATTAAGATGAGTACAAATTAAGAGAAAGATTTTAAATCAGCCATTTTACATATGTTCTAAGAAGTAAAGGAAACTATGTTAAAAGAATAAAAGGAAAGCATAACTGATATCTAATCAAATAGAGCATACAATGAAAAGGTAGAAATTTTAAAAACAAATCAAAGAGAAATGCTGAAGCTGAAAATTAAAATAACTGAAATGAAAAATTTACTAGAGGATTTCAGTAGCAGATTTAAGAAGGCTGGAAAAGGAATCAGCAAACTTGAAAACAGGTCAATTGATATTATGCAGCCTAAGGAACAGAAAGAAAAGAAAAGTGGTTAGAACCTCAGAAATCTATGGGACTGTCAAGGGCATCAACATGCACATAATTGGAGTCCTAGACAGAGAGGAGAAGCGGAGGCAGAAAGAGATTGAAGAAATAATGTAGAAAACTTTCCAAATTTGATCAAAAGACTAATCTACACATCTGAGAAGCACAATGCACTCAAAGTAGGGATAAGAAAGTCATGCCTAGACAAGCAATAATGAAACTGCTGCAAAACAAAGAGAATCTTTAAAGCAACAAGAGAGAAGTGACTATTCACATATGAGGGATCTTCGCTCAGATTAACAGCTGATTTTGCATCAGAAACAGAAGGATCCCAAAAGGTAGTGAGATGATATAGTCAAAGTTCTAAAGGAAAAGGAATGTTAACAAAAACTTCTAGATCCATCAAAACTCTCCTTTGAAAACAATGGAGAAATTCAAGCATTTCTAGATCAAAAAAAAAAAAAAAAAAGAAAAGCAGAAAATTTGCCAGTAGCAAATCTTCCTTACAAGAAATAATAAAGGGAGTCCTTCAGAGGAAGAAATAAAAAAACAGTAGACAGTACTTAAAACGACATGAAGAAATAAAGGTAACTGGAAAAGGTAACTGCATACATAAACATATAACGTGTGAATGCGTTTTTACTTGCAACTTTTTAAGAAAACCTATCTGATTAAAAAGAAAACTCTAGTAAGTGATAATTCTAAATCATGGTGATTAAATTTTATGTGCCTACTAGGCTACAGTGTCCATTGTTTTATCAAACACTGATGTTACCGTGAAGGATTTTGTATACATGATTTTCTTCTATAGTCAATTGAACATAAGTAAGGGTTATTTTCTTCTATAATGTGAATGGACCTCATCTGATCAGTTGAAAGCCTTAAGAACAAAAACTGACATTTCCCATAGTAAAAGAAAGTCTGCTTCAAGACCGTAACATTGAAATCCCACCTCTGTCTGCAGCCTGCCAGTCTGCGCCTACAGATTTCAGACTCAGGAAGGGAGATCAAGTCCTTTTGATTTTCCAGCCTAATGGCCTGCTCTATGGATTTCTCACTTGCTTGTTCCCACAATCGTGTGAAGAAATTCCTTACAATAAGCATGTCCTGTCGGTTCTGTTTCTCTGGAGAAACATGGCTGAAAAATCATGCGAGGTATACAGATACACAGTCAATTCTCATCATTCATCATAGATATGTTCTACAAAACACCGAGTTAGTGAATACTGAACCATTGTTCCTTGGGAAAGTCATAGTTACAGATATAGACACAGATATAGATATAGATAGTATATTTATATATATGTAATCAATCTCATAGATTATAATATTAAATCCTAAAAACAACTCATCTTGGTGGATTCTGTTTTCTTTATTTCACAAAGGAGAAAATGAGATTCAGAAGTGATAAGTGACTTGCTGGAGGCCTCCCCACTAACAGGTGCCAGAGTTTAGATTCAAACCCCATCCAACTGGCTCTAGAGGGAGAAATTCTTGCAGTGCCCCACACTTCTCCATGCCACTTCCACCCCTTGGTCATCTTTGTATGAGAGCTGAAACAACAAGGCAGAGCATTGCTGTGTTTGACCTCAGATGTGAATGTACGTGCTGGGTAACTCAGTTCTTTTTGCTATCATGTACCTGTCCTCAAATCACCACAAAAGTGTCACTAGTATTGCTTTTGGAGTTACAAATGTATTTTAGCATGTAGGGAAATATGGAAATATAGAATCCATGAATAATGATGTGTGTTGACAATAAGCACCAAAAAAGGTGGAAGAACTATAGCTATATAGGAGGAAAGTGTGTGTATTCTTCTGAAATTATGTTAGTATTTATGCAAACTAGATTACTGTAAATTAGGATGTTAATTGTAAACCCCAGGGAAACCATTAAGAAAATTATTAAACAACAATAAGGGAAAAAGTAAAAGAATGGCAAAGTAATTAATATGATGCAATATTATTAAACACAAAAGAAGACAACAATGAAAGAACAGAGGAAAGACAACAAACAGCATAAAACATACAGTTAACAAATAGCTAGCCAAGTAGCAGATGTAACTTCTGCTTTATTGTTAATTACATTAAATGTAAATACATTAAACATTCCAATTAAAAGACAGAGACTGGAAGAATGGATTAAAAAGAAAACAAAACTTGATCAAAACAAATTGTTGCCTACAAGTAACACACTCTAGATTGAAATACAAATAAATTGAAAGTAAAAAAGAGTGAAAATAGATATCCTAGGTAAACAGTAACCAAAAAAGAGGTGGAATGGCTGTACTGATATGAGAAAAAAATAGAACTTAAGGCAAAACATTATTAGAGATGGAGGATAATACTTATCATGATAAATGTCATTTTTTGAAGAAGATATAACAATATAAATATGTACCTAACAAGAAATTCCCTAAAGACATGAAACAAAAACAGACAGAATTGGAAAAATAGACAATTCTGCAATAATATAGATGTCAATAACCCACTTTTAGTTACAATGATGTTTTAGATAACAGGTTTTCACAAGTGTGAATGAATTATAAACACTCCTTTCATCCTCATCCTGTGAGCCTCTACTCTCCTTCCAGGTCCTGCTCCAAGCAGCTCTTTATCAAAGTTTGGCCTGTGTGACACTAATTTTCCTCCTGCATCCATTTGAATTTGGTCTTGGCTCACACTATTTTTGGTTCTCTCATAATCAGGTATCTTTTCTTTGCTTCTCAGTCAAGAAGATGAACTCCATGAATAAAGAAAGCTCATTCTTGAGTATATGCTCTGCTGTAAGTGTATGTTTTATAAAATGAAACTGGGTCATTTGTAGAGACATGGATGGACCTAGAGACTGTCATACAGAGTAAAATAAGTCAGAAGGAGAAAAACAAATATCGTATATTAATGCATATATGTGGAATCTAAAAATATGTTATAGATAATATTATTGCAAAGCAGAAATAGAAGCACAGGTGTAGAGAACAAACTTAGGGATGCCAAAGGGGAAGGGTGGGTGGGATGAATTGGGAGATGGGGATTGACACATACACACTATTGATACTATGTATAAAGTAGATAACTAATGAGAACCTACTGTATAGCACAGGGAACTCTACTCAATGTGCTGTGGTGACTTAAATGGGAAGGAAATCCAAAAAAGAGGGGATATATGTATACATATAGCTGATTCACTTTGCTGTACAGTAAAAACGAACACAACATTGTAAAGCAACTATACTCCAATAAAATTTAAAAAATAAAAATATTTGAAAAAATGGAATGAATATCCATTAAGTTTTTTCAGTTTGTACTAAAAGGTGAGACTGGCTGAGTTATATAAAGATCAACACAAGTTTGAAGGGATTATTATACTAATAAGAAGTTTGAAAACAATTCTGGAATTATTCATTAACTTCTAGGGCTTTTCCAGTAACTCTATGACCTTTATTAATATTATAGGCTGATGAATAAAGGCTAAATATGCTTTCTATTTTCCAGAAATTATCAGTATTAACTTTATTGGAACTTCCCTCATCTAACAGTTGGTATTTTGTTTTAATTGTCCCATATGATTATTCAATAGCTGTGAAGTCGGAAATTAATAATTGAAGATGTGAGGGCTAAGCTATTTGGCCCTTTTCTTCTCAGATGGAAATTTACAAAGTTTTGTTTTCAAAAGTAAGGAAGGTTGAAAAGCCAAATGGATACAAGAAATCCCACAGAGAAACAAATAGAAGGATTGATACAAAAATCTCTGTTGTTCTCTTCAAACTTCCTGAAGAGTATGTGTGTGTGTGTGTGTGTGTGTGTGTGTGTGTGTGTGTGTGTGTATAAAACCCAGAAACAATTTTATATCTAACTGGATTTAAGTAATAAAGGATAAGGGTTTGAAACAGCTGCAAAGAGATTAGAAACATTGTTTTCTCAGGTAATAATAAAAAGGTCAAATGTAGATGAATAAAATTTCCTTATCTCTTTTTTTTTTTTTCATGGTTTATTTTCTCCTTTCTGTTGGTTATAAGAACTGCCATTCTTATCCTGGACCAGTTATTGCAGACATTTTCAAAAGAATCTAGTTAGTAAAAGGAAACTGAAGCAGTTTCTGTAAAGGGAAGGGCCTCAATTATATGGTAAATGGATTGAGGAGAAGGGCAGGTGAGATGGTCAACATTGTATTCATTTGCCAATCACTTAATCATTCTGGGCTGAGGGGAAGCAATTAGAACTCTGAATTGTTTTCCACCAAAGACCACTAGGAGCTCTTCCCCACTGTCATTTTGATGCAAGTGTGTGTGTGCACACTGCCTGTATTCTAATTTATACCATGCGTTTTTTTGTGTTTCTTTTAAAATTTGGAAGATATGGGTAAGAATAGGTTGCATTTCTGAATGCTTGACAATTGCAAAGTTTTAATAAAAAGCAATGCAAATTTTATTCATTCATTGAACAATTTTTCTTTTTTATTCTAGGCACATGTTCTGTTCATCCTGTCTTAGAAGATTTTGGTCCAAAATTATACAAAACAATATATTTCATTCAGAAAGCTTTTTTTAAAAAATAAATGGCCTAGTAATCTACTTCACACACACCTACCTCTCAGAGCTCCTAAAGGGTGTGATATCTGGTGAGCTTCAAGAAAGATTAGAGAAGTGATTGTCATGGTGTGGTCTAAAGACCAGCACTGTTCCATTACCTTTTGTTATGGGTCTGCAATAAGATAAACACAAGCATTTAAGTAAGAAACTTACTTAGAAATTTGTTATTGCTGCAATTCCCAAGCATTGGATATTTTTTCCAAATTTCTTTTTAATTGAAGTATAATTAACTTACAATGTTGTGTTAGTTTCAGGTATTCAGCAAAGTGATTCAGTTATATATATTCATATATATACACACACACATAAATACATTCTTTTTCAGATTCTTTTCCATTATAGGTTATTACAAGATACTGAGTTATTGTTTACCTATTTTATATATAGTAGTGTGTAAATGTAAGTCCCAAACTCCTAATTCATCTCCCTCCCCCATAACCACGTTTGTCTTCTATGTCTGTGAGTCTATTTCTGTTTTGTAAATAAGTTCATTTGTATCATTATTTTAGATTCCACATATAAGTAATATCATATGATATTTGTCTTTCTCTGTCTGACATACTTCACTTAGTACGATAATCTCTAGGTCCTTCCATGTTGATGCAAATGGCATTATTTTATTCTTTATGCATTTCTCTGTTAATGGACACTTAGGTTGCTTCCATGTCTTGGCTATTGTAAATAGTGCTGCTATGAACATTGAGGTGCATGTACCTTTCTGAATTAGAGTTTTCATCTTTCCCAGATATGTGCCCACGAG
Source organism: Monodon monoceros (assembly GCF_005190385.1). Classification (NCBI taxonomy): domain Eukaryota; kingdom Metazoa; phylum Chordata; class Mammalia; order Artiodactyla; family Monodontidae; genus Monodon; species Monodon monoceros. The sequence goes on along the minus strand of NW_021703772.1, from coordinate 106,128,512 downwards.
TGGGATTTCTGGGTCATATGGTAGTTCTAGTTTTAGTTTTTTTAAGGAACCTTCATACTGTTCTGCATTGTAGCTGCACCGATTTACATTCCCATCAACAGTGTAAGGGGAGGTACCCTTTTCTCCACACCTTCTCCAGTATTTATTATTTGTGGACTTTTTTATGATGGTCATTCTGACCAGTGTGAGGAGATACCTCATCGTAGTTTCAATTTGCATTTCTCTAACAATTAGCAATGTTGAGCATCTTTTCACATGCCTGTTTGTCATCTGTATGTAGAAGCACACAATTTATAATCTGAGAACTATAAAACATTGTTGAAAGAAATTGTACAGATCTCGATAATTGGAAAAATTATCCTATGTTCATGGATCAGAAGACTTAATAGTTATAATAACTATACTCACCTAACTTATCGAAAGATTCAACACAATCCCCATCAGAATCTCAGCTGACCTCTCTATAGAGATTAACAAGCTGATTTTAAAATTAATATAAAATGCATGGGACTCAATATAGTTCAAATATTCTTGAAAATTAAGAAGAAAGTAGGTGGGCTCATACTTCCTGATTTCAAAACTTACTTAAAAACAATGGTAATTAAAAAAAAAGTATAGAACTTGCACAAAATAGAAACATAGATAAATAGAATTGAGAGTCCAGAAATGAAACGATTCATCTATTGTCAAACAACTTTTGATAAAGATGCCAAGACCATCCAATGGGGAAAGAATAATATCTTCAACAAAATGTTGGGGAAGAGGGACAATTGGTAACCACATGCAGAAGAATGAAGTTATACTTTTACCACACATCATATACAAAAATTACAAAAATGAGTCAGACCTAAATGTGTGAGCTAAAACTATAAAATTCTTAAAGACATAGGAGTATATCTTCATGACTTTGTATTTGGGAAAGGATTCTTCAATATGATACCAAAATCACATGCAACAAAAGAAAATATAAATAAATTGGACCTATATATATAAGAAACACATGCTTCAAAGCTGTCTTCCAAGAAAATAAAAAGGCAAACAGAAAATGGAGGAAAGTATTTGCAAATCATATTCTGAAAAAGGATTCATTTCCAAAAATATATAGATAATGTTTACAAAAATAATTAAGAATTAAAAAAAGACAATTACAAATGGACAAAGTATCTGAATTGACATTTCTCTAACATATACAAATCTCCAAAATATATGAACAGCAAATAATTACATAAGATGCTTGAAATTGTTAGTGATCATGGAAATGCAGATCAAAACCACAATGAGATGCCATTTCATACCCACTAGGAAGGCTGGCATCAAAAAGTCTATAATGAGTGTTGGTGAGGATGTGAAGAAATCTGAACCTTTATGCACTGCTGATGGAATATTAAATGTTGCAGCTGCTTTGAAACAGTCTAATAGTTCCTCAAACAATTAAACCTAAAATTTACAATATGACCCAGTAATTCCAGTCCTAGGTATAAATTCAAGAAAAGTTAAAGTGTACCTTCACACAAAAACTTGTAAATGGTTATTTTTAGCAGCCCAAGTGTCTATCAACTGATGAATTGGTAAAATAAAATGTGGCATATCTATACAATGGAATATTATCCAGCCATAAAAAGAATGACGTACTGACACGTGCTACCTAGATGAACTTTGAAAACATTATACTAAGTGAAAGCAACCAGTCACAAAAGCACACATATTTTATTATTAAATTCATATGAAATGTTTTGAGTGGATAAATTTATAGAGACAAAGTAGACTAGTGGTGCTTATGGCTGGAGGAGGAAGATGGGGGAAGGTGGTGATAGCTAAAGGATACAGGATGTTTTTTAGAGGTGATGAAAATATTCTGAAATTGACTGAGGTGATGATGGTTACATATATTTGTGAATATACTATAAAAACAATGCATTATACTGTTTAAATGGATGACTTATATAGTATATGAACAATGTACCAGTAAAGCTGTTAAATATTTTTTTTTAAATGTGCTTCTGATGAAACTCTGCCTTTGTATTTTCATCCATATATTCAAAAGGTATTAAGAGCCCTGTTTATTTCATGTACTTTGGAAATAACAGAGTGAACAGAACTGACAGAACCTCTACTGCAGTGCAGTCTGGATACATTTCTGCTTCTGCCAGAAGGAACTGACTCAGTTAATACAACAGATGTTTGCTGAGCACCAGCCATACACCTGATCTTGAGATGTCAGGGACCAGAGCCAGTGTCTATGTCATCAAAGCAGCTCATCTTTTAGAGGGTAAGACAAAGAAATGGTGAGGAGATGACACAGGGCAGGAATTAAATCCAGCCAGAAAGTGTCAGGTCATAAAGGTTTCTGAAACCTTCCTGAGACATGTCACAGCTAAGTGGGCTCGGAACTGTCACTAGGTGCTAGCCATTCAGCTGAGGAACAAACAGAGGGGCAGCCACCCTAGGGGACTGACAGGGCAAAGGCAGAGACAGGAAGAGAAGCTTAGATGTCTGAGTCCCCCCCACCTTTAAAGAAAGATGATAGAGGATTAATGGGGAAGCTTCTGTATCACTTCTCCATTGTTGCCTAGGAAGTAGAAATGAGCCCTGCTTGAGGTTCAGGAAAGAATCACTCCCAAGTGCTGAGGAAAGGTAGAAGTAGTGGTAGCCTGAGGCAGAGGAAAGATTAGGAAAAGAAGAATCCCTCAGTGTATTAATAAGTATCCAGTGCTATGAAACCCTGCAAGTTTAAGGATTTCGGAAACTTGAGTGGACCATCAACAGTTTAGCTATCTAAGAATAACACCTGGGATTTATAGAGCACATTGACTTCCAAAGCACATTCCCATCTCTTTTTCCCTGCTCTCCTCCTGGCTGTGAGCAGGGGGCACGGGGCCTGCTAAGCGAAAAACTCAAGGGCCTCTCTGAGCTTGTGCCAGGGACAGAACCCTCAGTGGCCCCTTTCCACTCTTTGCAGCCCAAGAGGTTCTCCTGTTACCGTTGCAGTAAGGGAAAATCATTTTCTGAATCTTTGCTGAAATCTAGACATCATGTTAGAGGCTCAAGAGGCATCTCATCTTCACAATAATCTCTCGAAATGTGAATTTTAGCCCCCATTCCTACTGAGGAAGTTGCGGGTCAGGAGGGTTAAGTAACATGCTCAAGGCAATGCAGCCAACAAAGTGCAGAATTGAGGCTTAACACCTGGACACGGCTGTGTACTTTCCACTGTAGCATGCCACTTCCGAAAAGCAAAGCCTGGGTTTCTGCTGAAGACCGTTGCATTTCCAAAATTGCTAAAATTTAAAGGCGGATTATAAAATTTTTGGACAGGTGGTAATTCTTCCCCAAACTATGTGAACTTTTCCCACATCAGGAGGTCTTTGAAGGCATTGTTATGTATATAAAAGTACACTGTAAATGCATATAATTTATACAATATATATATTTATATCATGTAAAATTAATCTGCATAATCTACATATCCATATAATATTCATATAATAAATGTAAATATACATGACACACAAGGAGTCATTGCCGATACCTTAACCTGCTGTCCTCTGGCTGACCAGGGAAAGCCTGCTGAAAAAGGGCTCAGTCAGTTTAGAGGGTCAGAGCAGCAGCAGTTAAGAGATGTTCACCTTTGTTAAGACCTTCACTGGTGGCTCTTTTGTATCCTACAGTATCAGAAGCTGTGTGTCTGTGTCTGTGTTGAGGGGTATTGGAAGGAGTCGAATAAATTCAGACTCCAAAGACCTTCAGTAACACAGAGGATAATCCTTAAGGTTTATTTGTTAGGGTGTTTGCATGTTGACATGCATTAAATTAGAAAGGTGACTACAGAAATGAAGCCCCCTGACTTAATATTACATGTGAATTGCTCTGAGAGTTAAATCAGCACTTTTCCTGCCTTCAGCATATATTTGAAAGGAGCGTATGCCCTTTTGGAGTAAACCAGTGAATTTAAGCGAAAAAACAAAGGTACCCTTCTAGGAGGACATAATATATAAAGACAAAAAAGACATCAGCTGCAAATCAATGCATATTGATTTAAATAAATAGGATCATTGACCTCTGGTAAACCTGGCTCAGAGGCTAAGCCAGCAGTATCTCTTGCTCAGAAACCCACTGGCTTTGCATTTCTAAGCAGAAACCCAAAGGGGCATTTCCTCCAGGACCTAAATTACCTGTACTATCTTACAGTTTCTGATTTTATCCAGGTGCTATGCATATCCAAACAAAGCTGCACAGAGGCACTGGGCTATGGGTAAGAAGAGATTTGCTGGATGGTATCCATGTCTGTCTTAAATCAAAATGAGGCACTAATGAGACACTTCCACAGAGGAATTAAAGCAGCTGACCCAGGAAGTACAAACAAGGAGCATTTCTGTGTTGCTGTCCTGCTTGTCCCATAGCCAGTGCCTTGCCAGCTCCCAGTGTGGTCCCAGATATTGTGCTCGAGATTTACCTATATTAATTTTTAATTTAATCCTTATAATAATAACCTGATGAGGTAGGTTATTATTATAACCCTCTTGCACCGTGCTTCTGGCCAGCAAAGTTAGAGCAATATATTGTGACATATGACCACTTCATCCACAATCCCCCAAGAATCACTCAGCTCGTAACAGAAGAAGCTGCAGTAGATGAGTCTGGGAGTCTGGGAATCCAGTGTTAATCTTCCCCATTATTAGCTCTGTGATCTGTCATTAATTAGCTATATGCTCTTCAGGAAGTCCATTTTTGCTTCTGGGCCACAGACTCTTTCACTGAAATGTAAGGATGTAATTTTCTGGCTCAAAATTTCCCATCTATTACTTTCCTTTGATTTGGGAAAAAGACAAAACCCAGCAGCAGGGGAGGCATTTGGGTTTTGGAGCAAAAGACTTAGATTCAGATCTAGCCTCCCTTTTCCCCAGCAATGTGAAATTAAGCCACTCGCTAAAGCTCATGCTTCCGCCTTGTGAAATGGTAGTTTGAAAACCTGGTTGTCATTCGAGTTGACAGTGCATTTAACCACAGTCTCGAAATGCTAAAAGGGAGCTCACAAAATGTAGTCAGATCATTGAAGGGAAAGTTCAACTGAAAGGTCTCATGCCTTGCAAAAATCACATGTAGGAACAATGAGAAATTTCGGGCCATGGCTGCCACTCCCCAGAAGTACAATTGTGGCAGCGTAACAACAAAAAGGCTTCCATCAACTCTGCTTGTTCCAATGGCTGGTCACACAGAATCTTCTGCCCCTAATATTTAATAAAACTTCCTCTTTCAAATTGTTTCCAAACAACTTTCTTGACCCTTTGTAGCCACCCAACTGCCAAATGTACCTGCAGACAAATTAGAGAGTCTCCTAAAATACCAACTTAGTACAATGCTTGCCCTTTAGTGTTTCCCCTTTTTACCTTATAAAATTAACTTTGCTTTCAGATATTTTTGAGATATTGTTGAAACAAAAGTGACAGTAAATGGGTTCTTTTGCCACAAATTGATGAATAAACAGCCTTTCTTAATTTTGTCTTAAATTTGGTTCTGTCTCTGATGGCAGGAAAGGGTTGAAGCAGAGAGGAAAAGTCCAACGTGTAGGTGCTGGCTCTTTCCTACAGTCTAAATAAATAAGAAAATCTGTAGGTCAATAAACAAATACAAACATCATCAGTTCAGGCTTTCAGCATGTTACAATTTATTAGTGTACTACCTAAACATGGAGTCTTCTGTTCTTCAGTGTTTTCCAAAGTATTGGTACATTTTGACTTGTGGATAATTAGATTAGTGCCTTGTCTCTGGAGGATGGTGATTACTGCCTATGACAAAGCCTCAAAGTTATGCCAGGTACTGAACTAAGTACCTGTATCAGGTACTAAACAGGGCATAAGTCTTTATCTAGTTGAGATGGTAGGACTTTCGTCAGTCACAGAAATTGACTTGCCAGTCTCCAATGTTAACAAACTTTCTAAAGCTTTTTCAGTGTGTCTTTGTTTAGCAGAAAACTCACCTTTCATGCAAATCCCATTCTGTAATGAATTCCACCCAGACATTCATTTTTATAGACTTTTTTATACAAACATACTGCAAAGGTGTTTCACATTGTGCCATATAAATCATAATGGTGGGTTGATGGGTTTCTTCCTAGACACTTTGTCTTTTCTCACACCTTTCCTATTGTTATTAAATCAAGCAAATGTTTACACATTTTGATGGAAATACCACAAAAAAGACAGGATACCCTTGTGTATGCTAAGGGGCTGGCTAAATGAATCATTAAGATCCAGCCTTGTGGACACATTCACACTGCAGGCAGATGCTGTCTGCAGTGTGAATGGGAAGATAAAGTTCGGAATATACATATGTAGATTATGCAAATAAACCTGCACCATTGCAATATTCTTGTTGAAGTCCTAAAAGGTTAAATACTATTTGTTTAATTTTGTTTTTGAAATGGAGTTTGCAGAAAACTTCTGCCTATTTTGAAATTTTGAAACTTCACAGCCTGCATTCATCAAGGGTGCACACATTGGTAAGATAAAGAAAAGTCTGTAGATTGGACTAGCCCTTTTTAAAACAGCGGGGTCAATGAAGTTTGCTCTTAAAACCTTCCAACTAATTTTTCCTTGGTTCTTTTGTTTCCCCAACAGGGTAAGGTGATCAAGAAGATTTCACTTAGCAGATAACTTGGCAATTGTGATTTTAAAGACCAGATGGATGCAGATACTTAATGATCTGAAGGAAAATTACCCTTTGCAGACATAGTGCAGAGAAAAGTATTAAGGCACTGTTAAACTTAGCAGGTTAAAGAAACAGGAAGAAGGGGCAGGTGATGATACGGAGAATACAATAAGAACAGGTGGGAGGGATGGGGAGGCGCCAGACATGTAGGGATTTCAGGGACAAGATCAGCATTGGTATCAATAGTTTATTCTAGATGCAATGGGAAGCCACCAGGGACTGTATTAGTAGGGTTTTCACTAGGAAATATATAGCACCCTTCAAAGTGTTCAGTTCAAAAGAAATCAGTGAAGCGTTTTGGGTTTTTGTTTTTTTTTCTGTTTTTTTGTTTTGTTTTGTTTTGTTTTTGTTTTTATTTTACAGTTGTGGAAAGAATCAGCTAGGAAACAAGAAGAGATTTTTGGGGTTCCAGGGATTAGCAATTATTGGAAGTTCTTACCAACCCTAGGCCTGAAGACAGAAATGAAGTGGTCAATATTATCATAGTAAATTAGACCCGGAGGCATGGATGAAAGACTGCCAGCTAGGGCTATGTACCTAAAGAAACACAGCTGCCCCTAGAACTAAGTAACAAGAGACAGCAAGGGAAAAATGCCACAACCTCTCATTTCTCTCCTCCTCTTTGGTTTCTGGTGCCAGAGAGCATGGCAGCCTCAGTGATGCAGCTTGTTCAGGTCAAGTTCACAGGGTGCAGACTAAAGCAGAGAAAGATGAGGGGTAGGGGTGGCAAACATAGATTAACCGCATGGGGATTTTTATGGGACTCATAGAAGAAAGTGTCTAGGACTTTAAAGAATTTTTAAGCTAAAATGAGCAGTGATTTTCCTGAAAAATAAAATGGTTTGTGATTTTATTTGGAGCACAATAAACTAAGGAAGTGTAAGAACAGCTATGCAAAACCAGTGGAGCAGTTTCTACATCATGGCATTTCTGTGGAGCAGTTTCTACATCATGGCATTTCTGTCTCAAACAAGCAACACTATCTTTGGATGAAAACTCACCAAAGACAGAAAAAGAGAATATTCAAAGGCTGAGGTGCACCAAATCTCTAATTGTAAACTGATTGTAAAGCATACAGTCATTTCAAAACCAGACTGCATAAATTACTTGATTGGTTCTAAATAAAATGCAGATTACTTGAACCCTCTCAGACATATGGAATATTTTTATGATCTCTCCAAATAATTCTGATCAGAGTCATATTTGGGAATCACTGATATAGTTCATGGAAAGCAAATTTTGTCAACACAAACAATTAGGGTTCATGCTGGGCCCTATTGATGCTGTAGTTTTTGTGATGTTCACCTCTTTGATTCTCATTGCCTTTTTATTAACTGGAGGTAAAGATATTACTTACATGGTCATTGCAAAGAATTGAAATATGAAATGTAAAGTAAATAGTAGTATTTTGCATATACTAGGTCTCTGTAAATGTTAGTTACTACTATGTCTATTAGCATTAAATGATAATAAATCAAACAGTAAAGTAAATAGAACATGTAGTCTTTTGAATTGTACTTTACATGGTTTCTCATGATAGTTCTTTGGTGAAAAAAAAAGCTTTAAAAATGGAGTAAAAATTATCTGGTACATCAACATGTTATTTAGTGAAAATACAGAAAAATACTAAATAGTACTGGTAACAGTCAAGAAAACACTCTTCCAACAGCTTGCCTCAGGATAAGACAATGTCAACCATGTCCTGAAGTACATTTTTATTGATGACTTGAACAAAATTAGGGAAAGCACATTCAAATTATTCCAAGGTGATGCTGAGCTAAGGAATGAAAACAGCAATCAGGAAAGTGGAATAGATCAATGAGCCAAGTTAGGCAAACTATAATCTAACTTAAGATATGTATGAAGTTCAATACTCGGGTCCAAATAATCAACTATAAACACATCATAGATGAAATTTTGATAATCAAGATAATTTAATTTAAAATTTATAAAGTTACATCTGGTTTTAGCTTCAACAGATAAATAACTTAGAAGCTGTCACACCCATACTTGAAACAAAAGAAAGTTGAAAAAAATTGAGGAACAGACTTATTTTCTTGGGCTCACCAGAAAACTGAGGATACAGGACAAACTGTCACCTTGAAATCTGGAGAGATAGCAAATCCAAAGATTCACAAAGACCTACTTAACTGGAGATGCTGAAGCCATAAACTGGTAGGAAGACTTAAATGGTACTAATGGCAAATTGTTGGAGGTTGAGTATGATTAGTATAACAGTGGAAACATTGTTGGGCCCTCCACACTTTCATAAGTTTTACTTCCATGACCCCAAGATGTCCTCATGAAGTAGAGTTAGGAGATATACTTAGGAGGTATACCCCTGGCTCTGACAGAAGAAGACGAAGACTAACTCTGGTCTAATATACCAAGAGCATTATTCATAATTAAACCTACTTTACAGGGAAAAGGACTTTGTCAGAGTCTTATTCCAGAATTGTAGATGAGAAATATGTAGGGAAGCCCAAAGTCAACATGGGGAGAAGGATGAAAACAAACACATAAGGATATTAGAAGAATTTGAAAACTATGGCAACTAACCCCACCCCTCCCCCCCAAAAAAGCTCAAAAACCCAACTCTACTCCTAAAAAAATTAACAAAAACCTCACACTAAATGGTTATTTACTCCAGTCCCTATAACATGTTGTATCATGTCAGACTTTTGACAACCAAAAATTACAATGTGTGCTGGAGGCAAGAAAAAGTACAGTCTGAAGAGGTAAAGCAAGCACCAGAATCAGAATCATACATGACAGATATTGTAATTATCAGAAAAGGAATTTAAAATAATTAATATGTAAAAGACTCTAATGGAAAAAGTGGATGAGATGGGGCTAATATAAGAAGAGAGACACTTTAAGAAGGGCCAAAAGGAAATTCTGAAAATAAAAAATAATGTAACAAAATACTTTTGATGGAGTTATATGTAGATTGGATATAGGTGAGGAAACAATAAGTGAGTTTAAGATAGATCAATAAAAACTTTCTACATGAAAAGAGAAAAAGAATTTTAAAAAATCAAAATGAAACATCTGAGAACTATGATATAATTTCAAAGGTTCAACACACACATAACTGAAATACCAAAAAGATAAGAAGATTAAAACAGAAAAATTATTTGAAATAATAATGTTTGAGAAATTTCAAAAACCAAACTACAGATTCAGGAAACTCAGAGAACACCAAGCAGGATTAAAACCAAAATGCCTCCACCCAGGCATATTACATTTGAACTTCAGAAAAACAAAGACATAGAGAAAATCTTGAATAAAATCAGAGGGGAAAAATCACATTATCTATAGAAGCAAAGGGTAAAAACTGAAGATTTCTTGTTAGAAATCATGCAAGCAAAATGTTAATTGAGTAGAATATTTAAAGTACTTAAAAAATAAAACACAGAATTCTATATCTTGTAAAATTATTCCACAAGAATAAGAGGCAAATAAAGACTTACCAAAAAAAAAAAAAAAGACTGAGGAATTTCATTGCCAGCAAAACTGTGACACAAGAAATGTTAAAAGTTCTCCAAAGAGAAGAAAAATTATATATGTCAGAAGTCATTATCTTCATAAAGAAATGAAAAATATCAGGAAAGTAATAAATGAAAGTAAAATAAAATCTTTATTTTATTGTTAATTTATCTAAAATTTAATTGCTTAAAAATATAATAGTAATGAGACTTTCCTGGTAGTCCAGTTGTTGAGACTTCATCTTCCAATGCCAAGGATGCAGGTTTAATCCCTGGTCAGGAAGCTAAGATCCTACATGCCTCATGACCAAGAAACCAAAACACAGAAGCAATATAGTAACAAATTCAATAAAAGACTTAAAAGTGGTCCACATCAAAAAAGTCTTAAAAATAATATAATAGTAATGATGTATTAAGTGATTATATCATGTGAAAAAGTGAAATAACTGACAGCAATGTCATAAAGGATGGGAAGAAAGAAATGGGAATACTCTCTTATACAGTGTCTGCAATACATGATGTGAGATGAGGCTATATAAAGGTGGATTTAGATAAGTTAAAATATATATTTCAAATTCAATCAATATTATGATATTTTTAGTTTTGAACTACATTTTAAAATTTCCTACAAGATTTAAAAGTCAAAAGCATAAAAAGTATGAATCTGAATTTTTGGGCACACATGCATAAAGATAAATTTTTTTACCACAATAATGTTAAAGCAGGAAAGAGTTGTATAGGAGCAGATTTTTTGGTACCACATTGAAGACATGTTACTATCAATTCAATTAATTGTTATAAATTTAAGGTGGTAAATGTAATTCCCATGATAACCACAAAGAAATTATTGACAGAATATATACAAAAGGAAATGAGAGGGAATAAAAATGTATCACTATAAATAATGAACTAAAAAAAAGAAGAATGACAATAATGGAGAAAATCAGGGACAGAAAAGTTATAAGACATACTGAACAGAAATAGAAAAAAAGACAGAAGTAAATTTTTCTTATCAGTAATTATTTAAATGTAAGTAGATTAAATTTCTAATCAAAAGGCAGAAATTGCAAGAATGTATATTTAAATATACAATCCAACTATATGCTGACTACAAGAAACTCACTTTAGATACAAAGACAAAAATAGGTTGAAAGTAAAATGATGGAGAAACATATCCAATGCAAATAGTAAAACAAACAAAAAAACTGAGGTAGCTACACTAACATCAGGCAAAATAGACTTTAATTCAAATATTATTACAATAGATGAATAAGAAAATTATATATTGTAACATGGGCCAAATTTTCAAAGATGAATAGCAGTTATAAATATGTATGCAATAAACTAAACAGAGTCCTAAAATATATAAAGCAAATATTGACAGAATTGATGTGAGAAATAGACAGTTTTATAATAATTGTTCGAGACTTTAATACTCCACTTTCAGCAAAAGATAGAACCTCTAGACAGAAGTTTGGTAAGGGAAGGCTTGAATAACACTACAAACCAAGTGGACATAACAGACATATAGAACATATATGTGGAAACCCAACACTATCTATTGAAGAGACTATTCTTTTACTATGCATGGGTTTGGCAATCTTACAAAATCCAATTGGTCATAGTTGTATGCCTTTTAACACTACTATTAATAATCTCCTCAGCTAGATAACCAGTTTTGTCTATTGTAAGTTCTACCTTCCACAAAACACTAGAATACAACTCAGCTAAGTTGTTTGCAGCAAGTACTGCCTTTCCTCTAGATTCCAATGACTATTTTTCATTTCCTTTGAAGATTTCACCAGAATGATTTTCAACATACCATATTCCTACCAACTGTCCCTTCATAAAAATCTAGGTTTCTCCAGAACACACATCAAAACTCTTCCAGCTTCTACCAATTACCCAGTTCCAAAGCCACTTATACATTTTTAGATATTTGTTACAGAAACACCCCACTCTGGCACCAAAACCTATATTACTTTGTTAGGACTGTCATACTGAAATGTCACATACTGGGTGCTTAAACAACAGAAATTTATTTTCTCATTGTTACTTACTTTCTCAGTAAGTCCTGGGACATAACAGGACTAAGATGCCAGCAAGGTAGAATTAAATCTGAGGGCGATTGTCTTGGCTTATATGTAGTCATCACTTCACTCTGTGCTCACATGGCATTTTCTTTGTGTGTGTGTGGGAAGAGACAGAGCAAGATTGAACAAAAGAAAGAATGAGACAGTGAGTAAGTGAGGTAGAGAGAGAAAGCAAGCTCCCTGGTGCCTCTTCTTTTTGTTTTTGTTTTTTTTTTTTTGGTGCCTTTTCTTATAAGTGCACTAATCCTATAGGTTCAGTGCTCCACCCTTATGACCTCATTTAACTTTAATTATTTTCTTAAAGTCTACCTCTTCAAGTATAGTTACACCATAAGATAGGGCTTCAACATATGCTTTGGGTGGGGAGGGCATAAACATTCAGTCACTAACAACAAGTAAGAATTGGCAAGAATGTGAAGAAATCAGAACCTTCTACATTGCAGTGTAGCTGCTATGGAAAAGAGTTCGCAAGATCCTCAAAAAGCTAAACAAATAATTACCATATGATGTTGCAATTCCTCTCTTAGATATATATTCAAATAAAATGAAGGCAGGGACTTTGATCCTTGTATGCCTTGTATGTGTTCATTGCTATGTAATTCACAATAGACAGAAACTAAAAACTACCTGACTGTCTGTGAACAAATGAATGGGTAAACAAAATGTTGAATACACATACAATGGAATATTATTCAGCCATGAAAAGGAACACTGTTCTGATACATGTCATGGCATGGATGAACCTTGAAAACATGCTAAGTGAAATAAGCCAGATACAAAGGACAAATGTATGCCTTCACTTATATTAAATTTCTAGAATAGGTGAATTCATAGAGACAGAAATTAGATTAGCGTTCTCCAGGAGTTGGAAGTATAAGGATGGAGAATTACTGCTTAATGGTTATAGTTTCTACTTTGGTGATGAGAAAATTTTTCAAATAGTCGTACAATATTTTGAATGTAATTAATGACACTGCATTTTACACTTTAAAAAGATGGCAAATTTTACATTACAAATAGTCTACCAAAACTTAAAAGTTAGTAGAGTACCCAGAAACATTGAAATGCACACTTTAACTGGATGAATTTTATGGTATGTGAATTATATTTCAACAAAGCTGTGAAAAAAAGAGATTCATAAGATAAGCTACAAACTGGGAGAAAACATTTGTAAAACACATATCTGATAAAGTTCTTATATCCAAAAAGTATACATGCAAAGAACACTTCAAACTCAACAGTAAGAAAATAAACATTTCAATTGAAGAAAGAGGCTAAAAATCTGAACATGTTTCTCACCAAGAAAATATATAGATGGCTAATAAGAATATGAAAATATATTCAATCATTTGTCAATAAGTAATTGAAAATTAAAACAATGGCATGCCATTATACAACTATTAGAATGACTAAAATCCAAAATACTGAAAATACCAATTGCTGTCAAGGATTTGGAGCATAAACAACTCTCATTCCTTTCTGATGGGAATGAAAAATAGTACATATTATCCAGCAGTCATGCTTTTTAGATATTTACCCAATTAAACTGAGAACTTATGTCCACACAATAACCAGCAGATAAATGTTTATAGTAGATTTATTCATAACCACCAAGTCTGGAAGCAACCAAGGTGTTTTCAAATAATTGGGTAAACTGTGGTATATCCATAAAATGGGATATTTTGAGCAATGAATATACATGAGCTACACACAAAAAGATACAGAAGAGCCTTAAATGCACATTCTTATGTGAAAGAATGTAGTCTGAAAATACTGTGTAGAGTGTGATTCCAATTATATGACATTCTGGAAAAGGCAAAATTGTGGTTACAATATAAAGTTCAGTGGTTTCCAGAGGTTTGAGAACAGGAAGTGTTGAGTTATTGAAGCACAGAGGATTTTTTTTTAGGGCAGTAAAACTATTCTACAGGATACTGTAGGCAGATATTGGACATAATATCCATAGAGCTGTAAAGCTCAAAGTTAAATCCATAGAGCTGTAAAGATCAAAGAGTGAATGTTAAGGTATCTAAATTAAATATATATGTTTAAATATACATAGTTAGGGGATCTCAGGATGGAATGTGAATGTGACAAAATAATCTAACCATACTATAAATGTATGAAAAAAATCTCACTGAAATGGTGGGGAAAAAAGTGCTAACATAAGTAATATTGGGGATGAGCAGAGTCTGTGAAACTAAAGGTGAAGGAAGCTGTATATAAGCGCTTTTCCCTAAATGATAAAGTTATTTTATTTTCTAATTCCTTTATTGGATAATGAATTTCTAAAAAGGAACAAGTGTACAGTAAACTTCATATTATGATAAACTACTGTTCAGAAATAAAATGACATGGGTTTATACTCTCATCACTTCTAGTAAAAAGTATACTGAAAATACTAGATATTGAAATAAGAGAAGAAAAATAAGTATATAAAGACTTAAAAAGAAAAAAAAGTCAAACAGTTATGCATTTCAAATGTGAAAAATTCAGGATACCAAGAAAATGGACCATTTGAAATGCTGGAGCCAACTGGATGTCTTTTAGTGAAGACACCACGTAATAAAGTGAAGTTCTTCTAGCCTCCATTAGTTGTCAAAGCATTCATTGCTCCAGAGCAATGACAAGGTTAGTAAGAAATACTGAAGGTGGCAAGCTTGTGTCCTTATCAACCTATATATATAGACTCTCTGTAAAGCTAGATATAAAATAGTCAAGAATTGTAAAGAGTATGCTGAAAATTACTAATCTGTCAGAAAGGATGTCCTCTCTACATTTCAAACTTTTGTATCTTGGTGCATCTTTTCATTCTTCCTCATCTTGGTTTGTAGTTCAGTCTCAAATTTTACATGATCTCAAAGAGGAGGGGATAAAATGTCCCATGATTATTTTCTCCAAATCAACTTCTTACTGAGTAATAAGAATATACATTAGAAATAAGTGAAAGTTTTATATTTTCTTAAATATTTATCCAAGTATGTAGTAAAAATATTTTCATTAATTTCCCAAAAGATTACCATATTCTCCAAATTCATATTCATTAGGCTTGTTATCAAATCTCTGACATTCTATAATTATCCAAACAGTTATTCATTTCTGGCATGAACTAATTAAATCTGGAATAATTAATGAGAATGTGTATTCATTTTACTGTAAATAATGCATCACCAACAATTATTAATTCACCTTTTTAGCACTTAGTTAATGTGATCTAAACTTTCTTCTTTTTTTTTTCCCCCTGTTAATTTTCACTGAACTCTCTCTTATTCTAGCAATTAGTAATATTTATTTATGGGTTCATGAATTAATTGAAAAAATCCATCTCACTAAGAGATGAGTTTCATTTAAAACTGTACTTTTATGTTTAATAGTGATTAAATTTTTAGTATAAAGTCATTTTAGTCAGTTGTGTGCTACTAAGAAATGTAATGATAGCTTAATCCAGAATGAAAAAAAAAATGCTTAATGCTTTTCAGTCACAAGAAACACAAAGAAATATAAACATCTAAAATTTAAATACAGAGATATTTTATGGCAGTGATGCATAAGAAAGTGATAAGTAGAAGATTTTCAAGGATAAAAATATATTACATTAGGATTAAATTCTGTGCACAAATATGGAAGGAACACACAAAGTTAAAGAGAAAGTAGAACACTGTAAAATGTATGACTTTTGAAAAATCTTTTTAGTTTTAAATAAATGGTTGTAGGTGTCTAATTGTTATGGTATTTCTACTTTACTGTATATGTTTATATAACAACTTTATTTTTAAATGTCAGTATCTTAAAAAATCAACATATATAACATTTGTAACTACAGTATTTAAACATAAGATGAAAATGTTTTAAATCAGTTTACAATTTGTAAATATATTCATATTTCTCACATTTTCTTTTTCTCTTTTTTTTTTTTTTTTTTTTTGCGGTATGCAGGCCTCTCACTGTTGTGACCTCTCCCGTTGGGGAGCACAGGTTCTGGATGCGCAGGCTCAGCGACCATGGCTCACGGGCCAAGTTGCTCCACCGGGGCACGAACCCGTGTCCCCTGCATCGGCAGGCGGACTCTCAACCACTGTGCCACCAGGGAAGCCCTCTCTTTTTAATTTAGAAAAATTATTGAGGTATTGTTGATTTACAATGTTATAGTAATTTCTGCTGTACAGCAAAGTGACTCAGTTATACATATTTATATATACTTTTTCATATTACTTTCCATTATAGTTTATCACAGGCTATTGAATATAGTTCCCTGTGCTCTACAGTAGGACCTTGTTGTTTATCCATCCTACTTATACTAGTTTGCATCTGCTAACCTTAAACTCCCAGTCCATCCCTCCACCACCCCTCCTCCCCCCTTGGCAACCACAAGTCTGTTCTCTATGTCAGTCTCACATTTTCTTTAGAGGGTGTTACAGCAAAAACATTAATGATCACTAAGCTAGACCACTTCTCAGTTCCATTGAAAACTGAGACTTGACTTTCCACAAACTTATTCCAGGTCAATTTTAAGATCCAGTCTATGAAACCTGGGGTGAAGGAATGAGGAAGCATCCCTGAAAGTGCAGACAGCAAATTCCCAGGCAACAGGGACATCTAGCTCAAAACTCTGGGGAAAGTCCCCAGGAATAAAAGGCATTTAACCCCGATCCAGAGAATTCTAGGCAGTAGCTTTGGCTGGTGGCAAGAGTGATATTGGGAGCTGAAGCTGGGTTACTTTTGAAGTGGGCTCAGGCTTTTGGGATCCACCCAAGTCTTGAGGCTGTGAAGTTCCTGGATAACTCACCAATCCCTCCAGTTTCCTGGACTTGCTTTTCCTCCACACTGGAGATTAAGACACTCACCCTGCTCTACTCACCTCTAGTGATAGCATAGACCTCTCAACCTCTTAGGTTTCTTCAGCTCTAAGAGTGAACCATAAGAGGGATGTTGTCATTCCACTTCTGCCTTTTCTAGCTCTCCAGAAGCCTGGACTTAAGCAGCCAATAACTCATTTGTTACCCAACAGGTCTTCAGAGTATAGGAAAACAATGCAAAGATAAGACATACCTACCCATGGTGTGGTATCATTTGCTTATACTCAGGAACTCCCTTGTTACAAGTGGAGTCTTTTTCTCTTAGAATTCCTCAAGATTAGTTGATCCCCATTTCATGGGATCCTGGAGAACAACATTCATCAAGGCATTTTCTTCTAGAGTGTATAAATGTCTAGAGGAGTTGCATGTTAGGGGCAGTTTTGTCAATACAGATTTTTTCCTTATTTGCGATGCCAGGATTCTCTCAGATGCCTCTGTACATCTGACAACTGGTAAAAATGCCTCTCACTGCCCAAACCCAGCTTGTGCAGAACTTCTATCCTCAGATGCTAACCCTCACTGTGCTCTTCCTCACTTTCCCTCGTACCTAGCCTATACAACCTTATTGTAATTAGCTTATCATACTGTAAGCCACCCTTTGCAGGAAACTGCCCTCCACAGGGAGCCTCTTTTCTTGTCACTTTAGCAAAGCTACACTGTAACTAACTTTTAAGCAGGCACCTCCATGCTCTACTCATCTCTGGACCAAGCACACCTTTCAAATTATTTAATCAGGCAATACTTTTCCTAACTTGTGGGTTCTTTACATAGATCAAAGAAGTAGAAATGAAGAAAAGAAATTAACAGATGAATAGATGTCTTCCCTAGCTTACTCCTCAGTAATCTCACAAAAAATTGTGTGACCAAACTGTGTTAATAAGATAGCATCTACAGGAAGATCACGAGGAGTTGACAAGCCTGCATGCAGTGGGGGATGGTGATGACTCTGACCCTCCCCCATCTCAATGATTAACTGATATTTCTTCACTGTTTCCCTTTAAAAATTTCATGGTTGAGCAGAATCTTCAGAGGTGGTTTTCAGGGGACACTGACTCCATCATCCCCCCAGATTGCCAGCATTCTGATTAAAGGCCCATTTCTCCTCCATCATTTATGAGTATGTAATTGATTTTTTAAGCAGCAAACAGCGGGATTTGATCTATTCAGTAACAATATTTCAAAAATCTGTGTTCCTGTCCGTCTACTTTATCTTTAGTCTTGATTTACAGCAAGATACGAACATAAAGTGCTCATTCTAAAGATGCTCATCCACTCTTCTTTCTCTCCAAACTGCTCAAATTTTCTGAGCATGTCTGAAAGAGTATATGCAATCAAAGTATTTGAAGAACACAGAGCTCGTCCATCTACTAAACTCAAATTTTAATCTAACTTGATATCTAGCCCAAAGCTTTGAAGTCAGAGAAAGGAGTTGGAAACAAATCCATGGAAGTTCGGGTAAGCGCCTTAGGCTTGTAAGCAAGACACTGTCCATAGATCATTCTGTTTAACCCTCATAACAAGACTATAAGATAGTTATTACTTAGACCACCTGATAGATTAATATAAATGAAATTCAAGGGTATCTTACACAGAGTGCCACAAATATTACAGTATATCCAGGGTTTAAGACAACTCTTTTCATCATGCCATGAGAGTAATGTGGGATTCATTACTTTGGCAGGGTAAAATAAGTAGTTTAAAAAACTTTGGACATGCTACGTGTCCAGGCATGCTAAGTGACATCAATTCAGTGAATGCAACTCTCCATTTGATCTGACATTTCACAAAGTCTTTAATCCATTTTAAATAAATTCATCTTGTTAACAATGAGAAGGGCTAGGAAATTATAAAAAAAGACACTTTTTCTTCCAAATACTTTATATTTTACAGAACAAGGAAAAATCTTTAAAATAATTTAAAAATATGTCATCCTAAAATTGTCACTCTTCGAATGACATAGATTTCCACTTCTTTCCATAAAGCCAATGCCCATAATTTAACACATTTATTTTTTCACTAGTCTTGAACTGCAGGCATCCTGAAACATTGTAGAAACCTTGAAGAAACTTTTTTTTTTTAACTTCTCACAGAAGACAGATACACACCAAGGATTTTTTTTCAGGACTTCGCAAAGTCCAATTTAGTGTTTTATCAATTCTTATTTAACTTGTTCCCAGTCCGCTATGCAGTGATTATTGATAGAACTATGCCACAGGTTTTATCAATACTAATAAAGCCGTCACATATTTGTACAGATATTTCTATAGACATACTTTAAACACAGTATCATAGGGATAAATTAATCTGTCACCAGATTTCTTTTGCAGGAACCATGTGGGCAGTGCAGGTGAAAAAGTGATACCTCCATTGTTGTCCGATTTTCCAGGTAAACTGCTACCTGAAAAAACCCAGCTTTCAATTTGTCTTCTACAATATTTTTTTTACAGTCTAGTATATCACATAGATGCATTACAATGTAATTCATCCATTTGCATGTCTGCCTTCTCCATTAGAAAGATAAATTCTGAGAAAATGGATCGTGTCTGTTTCATTTTAATATTCTGTGACCTTCCTTGGGTGATTGTAAGTACACAGACAAGTCCCATGAAATTCTGAATGAATAAATGAATGGTAGCTCAGGGTTTCCTGTCTCACTAACTCCATGTATTCCCCTTTTCACTCATATTTCTTCTTAAAAGGGAATGCTTTAATCTAACAGCCCTTTGAAGTTAAGCTATGAGAAGCAATGTGTGTTGGCAGGTAGAAAGTTTGTCTCATAGAGGATCTATTTTTGGCCAGTCTAAAATAGCTACTCTTTCTTCCATGGAGAATTGTGAGCCTACACATACTATGGAGAACTCGAAGCACATGAGAAAGAGGAATGATACCCCAGTAGTCTTGATCAGACAGCGCTCAGCCAGAATGGGACAGGGACAGGGTGAGTAGCAGGAAGAAAGGTAAAAATACAAAAATAGAAACAGGGAAACAAACACAGAGGGAGAAAGTTCATCCGAGGTTGATTCCATAGGAGAAAAAGGATGATGCAACTGTAAAATTATACACTCTGTATGACTCTCTAGACTCTGTATATGTTTGATGAGTTAGCTGGTGTTCTGTTCATGGACTGTGCCTGCTTGCCTTTCTGGACATTTTGGGGGTATAATGTTGGGATCACAAAATGAAACAAATTATAGTTGAGAGATATAAAAGAATTAAAACTGTTTCCAGATAATGTCCTTATTTCATAAAAATATCAAGGGCATTCACCAACTACCCATTTCACTAGTTCACTAAATCCCCCACATGATACCTCATTTCTCTGGAAAACAATACTGTATAAAGCATCCTTTCCATGCATTTCTCCAGATTAAAAGGCCCATAAACCACCCATGTTTACCCATTCTATCTTCCAGCTCCCACCTAGCCCATTGACCTCAAGCACTGACCAGAAATAACTGGCTTCAGTTATTCTGGAGGATACTCAAGTGTGTATGTGAAATACAGTCTCAGAATGTTTTATTTTCTATAAGGCTCTAGTGGGATTTGGTTTTCTTCTCCCAAATCTAAATAATATGTTCAATTTACTACAACATAGTCAGGAGTGAGGCACATAAAGAAGTTGTTCTCAATCAGGCACATAAAGTTAATATAAACAGAATGAAAAAGGAATATGAAAAGGCAAAGAAACAAGGGGAAAAGACTTTCACCAGAGTGATTTCATCAAACATTGATTATCTAAATTGTAATTTATTCAACAAATTAATATACAATGAGATCCAGCAAATAAAATAGAGTAAAAATAACTAAAATTATAGTGTTCAAAAAGTATGTGCATACACCATTTTATATTTCTATCAAAATATACAAAAGGTTCTGTTTCATATACATACTAACTTTGCTACAAAGAAAATAGAATGGTATGTAACTATAAAGCAGATAAATGTAACAAATGTACTTCACTGGCCAGAAGATGAAAAGAATAGTTACAGTGGATCATTTCTTAATCTGGGGAAAAAATAAAACAACAAACATAATTGTTGCTGAGGTATTGGAGAAAGTGCTGATTGAATAAAGAAGGGCATACTTTAAACTTTTCATGTAGTCCAGCAGACAGACTTCATGTTCTCCTTCTCTTTCTGCTTTTGCTCTTGAGAGTTATCAAGTCGCGAGTATGAGAAGGGGCCATGGAAGAATACCAACACCTTGGGCAAATGTAGTTCTCCTGCGCAACAGAAAGAGATAAATGAAAGGATGAAGCATGGTCATCCTCAAGGCAAACCTTGCCAGCTGTCCTCAAGGGGTGAGACACTCCAGGGCTTAATAAAATGTAGAGGGGCTTTTCATAACTGATCCTCACACTACTTTGTTTAGCAAGCACTTACTAGTAGTGGTACTACTACTATGATGCATTTGGCCTACAGGAGCAATTTTATGAACAGAAAAGATGATTTTAAAAAATTCATTTAGTTAATAAATATTTATTGCAAGCCAAATGTGTGTCAGCCACTCTAGGAGAATTTACCAGTACTATGGTTAAAAATACGTAATCTCGGGGCTTACATTCTAATGAACTAACAGAAGTTGGCACAGGCCAAAATGCACTATTTAAAGAAATTTTAAAATATTATATATATATATATATATATATATATATATATATATATATATTTATTTATTTATTTATGTATATATCTTAGAGATACTTTTTAATGTTTGCCATTAACAGTATTTTCTCTGTATTAAATTTATTTCGCCTACTAGTGGTCATTGGAGAGAAATATGAGCAGGGAGTAATATTTGTAGAAATAAGTTTTTAAAGTAAAAATTTGAAAGGCATGTTGAGAAAATTAATTTGTACTATTGATTTTCTTTTTTGTTTTTCCTTTTCTTTGAATCAGAAAATGACCACCATTATTGTATTTAAGTAAAGGAAAACCTTAATTCAGCTGGGAGAAGCATAGTTTGAGAACCACTGATGTAGGAAAACTCTTGAGTCAAGTGGAACTTGATGACTGAGCAAGAATAACAGTTATTAGAAATGATTAAATGTTCAAAAGCAAAATCTGAGCTTCGTAAAAATAGAGTTACCATATGATCCTGCAGTCCTACTCTAGAGTTTCTGGAGAAAACTCTAATTAAGAAAAGTACATGCAGTATTCACAGCAGCACTTTTTATAATAGCCAAGACATGGAAGCAACTTAAATGTCCATCAACAGATGAATGGATAAGAACATGTGGTACATATACACAGTGGAATATTACTCAGCCATAAAAGAGAATGAAATAATGCCATTTGCAGCAACATGGATGGACCTAGAGTTTATCATACTAAGTGAAATAAGTCTGACAGAGAAAGACAAATATATGACATCAATTACACGTGGAATCTAAAAAATGATACAAATGAACTTATTTACAAAACAGAAACAGACTCACAGACACAGAAAGCAAACTTATGATTACCAAAAGGGAAACGGGGGGAGGGATAAATTATGAGTTTGGGCTAACATATATATGTGACTATATATAAAATAGAAAACCATCAAGGACCTACTGTATAGCACAGGGAACTGCACTCTACATCTTGTAATAGCCTATACTGGAAAAGAATCTGAAATATATATATATATATATCACTTTGCTGTACACGTTAAACTAACAAAACATTGTAAATTAACTATACTTCAATTTTAAAAAACCCTGAACTTCTTTCAGGCAGGAACCCAGAACTAAGGTGTTCCCTGAAGGTAGCTAGGGACAGTCCTCAAAATCCAAGTGGGCAGCAGAGCTATGACATGACAAGAGCACTAAGAACAGGAAGCTAAACATGTTTTGTGCAGCCCAAATCCAAGGTGCAGAGACAGGTTCAGGGGTGGGGCTACAATATGAAGATCCTGGGACCAGGAGGAAACAGGAGGGTCAAGACAAAACCAACTGGAGGAAGAGCTTCTTTGTGCTGTTTTGAGAACTGAATTACATGGGATGATAGCCACTTCCCACAGGCAATTACTGAGCATTTGAAATATGAGTAGTCCCTAGATGTGTCATCTGTGTAAACTACATATTGAGATTCCAAGATATAGTACAAAATATATAAACCAATGTAAAAAAGACCATTAATACATTTATAATTTTACATGTCAAAAGGATAAAAGTTTATATATGCCACAGATCTATACATATGTGGCTTCTAGGAAATGTAAACTTATAAATGGTGTTTATATTTCTACTGGACAGCATATGTTTGGAGAGTGGACTCTCAACTTTCTTGAACACATACCTCTGTCAGTAAACACAATTTAAATGCATCTTCTACATTTATTTTTAAATGATAGATCTGCCAAGCTCTATAAAAATTTGGTATATTTTTGTAAAATGTGTGGAGAAATAGAAAATTTAAACAGGTAAAATAAAAATAGAGATAGAAATTCTAACACTTTCTTCCAGCTCTAAGTAGATCATGTGATACACTTTTGGAAGCTAAAATCTTTTATTTCTAGGAGGATTATAAACCAACTAAACAATCTTATGTGGATGATCAAGCCAGGCTTAAAGGACCAGAAAGAGAGAATCCAAAATACGTGTTTACTTATAAGTACATTTTAAGTCATATTTCAAATGTTGTGTTGGGTTGAAATGTAACACTATAGTAAATTTATTTTATGTATATGCATAAATACTAAATTACCATAAATATTAATTTTACATAAAATAAAATATGATTCTTTCATTGAACAAGTCTATGGAAAATCAGAGTGCTGAGATGGGCAAAACCATAAATATGAGAATAATGTCTACCTGCTGGCTGATTTCTCTAACTGTGAAGGAAAAAAAGTAAGAAAAGATGAAAAAAAATACTTATAGAGGATAGGCTGCATAAGCTTTGATTTATTAAATGGGAATAAATGCCCAATTATCTCAATTACATAGTAATGTATCCTAAGCGCATACATTATTTAATTCATACAAATTAGGATTACAAGCACTCAAAGCTGGCAGGAAAATCAATAAACATCCCTTCCACTCTTTAAAAGTGAACATGCAGAAGCCCAAACTTCCAATGATGGGAAGAAAGCACGTGGTGGAGAGTCATGGGGGCTAAGATCACACCCTGGTGCCAGACCCAGACTCTGTCTCTTTCCCGGTCAACATCATCTTCTGAGTTCACAACTATAGCACCCTATACAGAGACAGTTTTAAGTCTGGTTTGGTTTTGAGCCATGTTTGATTATTCTACCTTCCCCTTTCTCATGGACAATACTTTTATAACTCATAAATAAAGATATTGTTTCCAATTTTTTCCTAACTCAGAGTCAAATGTTTGAATAACCTTAATTTCCAAACTGTGTAGGGTCTGAGTTAATAAGATTTTACTGAATGTCACAGCAAGGGAAACAGCTCCCAGGTCTGCAAGTCCATTCTCTACACACGTCATGCTTTTACTTTTGTTGTGATTAAATGAAACATTATGAATTCCCCAAATAATCACAATATGTTTTTATGATAAAGTACGCCATTATGTTCAAATATTTATCTTACTCAGTGTAACAGTAATGATGTGGGCAACACTTAATATTCTATTGCACTTTCCCTCTTGATATTCTGGGTTAGAGTGGAGCAGATGTTCATATATTATAAACCATATTTTAAAGTGCACATGTGCAAGCATCAATTTCCTTGTGTGTTAAAAATCAACATAGCATTTTTGAATATGAGAATGTTAAAGAAAGGAGAAGCAAATGTTTGGTGATTAGGGCTTTTACCATTCACAGGCTAAATTTTATATGCTTCCCTTTGATAAAGATTAAACTTATAAAATGAAGAAATTATTAAAATATTTCTGTTTTTTGTATTTAGTCAAATCTGTTGTAATTATGTCTATGTACGTTTTAGAAAGAGAAGAAACTGTCGATTGTTACCTTGCTGGTATACAGTTTTTCTGATCGAATTTTGTAAGAAAAGAACATGCTACTACAACCTTCGAGTGACATTTTAGTTTAGCACGCAACCAGAAAGAAGATGAACTTTGAAAAACACTTTTAGGGTTTTCCAAGTAGTGAAAAATATCTCTTAATTCTTCGATAGTTAATTAATTATCCCTTGAAACATCTATATTAACTTTAATTTTTAAATGTTACATGCTTCAACATTTCTGTGAATTTGCTACATAAACTTTGATGTAATTTGCTATCTACATGGTATCATATTACATGATTTCACAGCATTTAATAATTAGTATATTCCAACAAAGTTACTGATGTGATGGACAGGAGAGATATTGATGATGTAAGACTGAGTGAGACTATTTTTATAATTAGCATATTTCTGTAATGGATATTTTTCTGATCTAAAAATGTTTCTCTTTATAAGTCTCAACTTCTGGGATTCTGATAGAGCAGTGCTACTCAGAGAGTGGTACCCACATCACAGGGAGTTCTGGACCTACTTGATACTGATCAGCTAGGAGACAAAGGCAGGGATTGAGAGTTTACATTCAGGAAGTCTTTGAACACTTCGGCATTGCCACAGCATCCGGTCCCTGCCTGGTGGGACACAGCAGAGCCCAGTTCAGGTGATGTCAGACTTGTGTAGGTGGTTCGCATGGGTGCTACTCATGCACAGTGAGACCGTGTACTGGGATGTACCATGAGCTGGAAAAATTATTCAGAAAAATAAGTTTCCTTTACTTGTACCTCAGCAAGGTAGCTAATTCCTGTGAGCCCTCCCTAAGAGCAGAAATATGTATCCTCTAGAGCCGTGTGGCCCTGTGTGGTAACCACTCACCACCTGTGGCTATGGAGCCTCTGAAGTGTCCCTAGTCCAAACTGAAATGTGCTGTACTGTACGTGTGTATTATACACCATGTTCTGAAGCCTACATAGATAAAAAAGGAAAAAAGAAAATCTCATTAGTAATTTTATATTGAATTACTGTTGAAACAATAATTCTTTTGATATTTTGGATTAAACAAAATATGGTATTACCCTTAGTTTCATCTGTTTCAGTTTATGCGGGTTTTTTATGCGGCTATTCAAAAAATTTTAATTTAAATGTGGCTTGCATTTTATTTCTATTGGATGGTACTGCTCTAGATTATCTTCATCAGACTATGACATCTAAGCTTTGCGGTGAACACTAGATAAAAATTACTCTAATCCATGATGGTGTTTGACTCTCTGAGCCTTCCTTCATATGAAAAAGTTACCAGAGGGCTTCCCTGGTGGTGCAGTGGTTGAGAGTCCACCTGCCGATACAAGGGACATGGGTTCGTGCCCCGGTCCGGAAAGATCCCACATGCCGCGGAGAGGCTGGGCCCGTGAGCCATGGCCGCTGAGCCTGCGCGTCCAGAGCCTGTGCTCCGCAACGGGAGAGGCCACGACAGTGAGAGGCCCGCGTACCGCAAAAAAAAAAAAAGTTACCAGAATGCAGTGAATGAGTTTAACTGCATGAAAGTTTGATTTGGGTTGGTTAGGGTAGAAGTTGAGTGTGTTGGAGGATTATTTTTAATCTGTTAAAAGATTTTAGCTACAGCCCACATTTACTTATAACAACACATTTATTAAATGCCAGAAGAAAAAATAGAAAATAAAAGTATATAAAATAGATTTTCCAGGTACTAGCCAATACTTAAGCATTGAAAATCATATTTTTAAACTTAGAAAAAAGTGAAGAAAGAAAGAAAAAATAAAGTAAGCATTCATAGAGCCTTGATCTTAATCACTGTACTGTATTAATGTAGGTTATAATATTGTGATATCAAAAATGAATAGGAAAAATCTCATACAAATAGAAAACATTCTGTTTACTGCATGTGCCCAGAAGGTCCCTCAGGGCTGAGTTCCAGGGATAGTGTGTTTTTTTGTTATCCTAACAGTACTAAACATTTGAAAATGGGTCTATTTTCCTCTTTGTTTTCATCATTGGGAAGCTGCGAGGCTTTTTTATGGCCCAGCTTGAGCAGCTCCCTAAGAAGCCCTGACTCTGTAATTGTAATCTCATGGTAGATTTAACTAATTCTTTTCCAATTGTGTTTCTCTAACTCCAAATCTTGGCTTAGAATGATAAGAAAAGAAAAGAAAAACTCAATAAACGGTACTATCTCTAAAATATTTACTGAACAACTCATGCCTATAGTGGTTCTTCCATGCTTTGTGTCTTCCAGACACATATTAGCAGCTCTTTTGCCTCTTCCTGTTTGTCTATTTTTGTTCCCCTTAAACCTTAATTATAAAAATGAGATCACCATGCAACATTTAACCTAATTCCTGACTTATGCTCTACTAAATGTACACAATGCCTTACCTAACCAGTTGGCTCCTTTTTTGGATTAAAAAGAGTAAGAATGAAGAATTAAGTAGTTAAAGAATGAATGACTCGCTGATCCTAGTTTCCCCTGAGTAAATCTGCAGGTGGACCCCACAGACACAGGCGGACCACGTGGGCATGACAGCATCCAATTGCAGGCAGACCACATGGGCAAGACAGCATCCAAAAGAACATCAGGAGAAGTCAGCAGGTCTGCACGCAATGGAAAAATGATGAAGAATCTGACCTCCTATCTCAATGATTAACTGAGATGGCTACCACTTTTCCCCCTTAAATTGTTGTGGCTGAGCAAAATCTTCAGAGTTGGTATCTGGACATGAGTCTACCTTCGCCCCAGATTGTTGGATTTTCTGAATAAACTACCTTTCTTCTCTACCAACACTTGCCCTTTGATGACTGGCTTTTCAGCAGGGAGCAGCTGAACCTGAGTTCGTAACACAGAGACAGCCCTGGCAGGAAGCCCATTTAGCTCTATCATACAATCAGGACACCTGATTAAGTCAATACACACAAGAGAGATGGGTAGCCATGTATGGGCAGCAGGGGATGTAGGACCAAATGCTCTTGTGTGCTTAGGAGCACAGAGAACATCCCACAGAATCATTTTCAACATGAAAGCAAAGATTTGGTTTTATACTCAAACATAAAACTTAAGAAGCTTTTCCCTCTGAGAGAATAACCACTATAAGAGGGCCACAGAAGCTGCACTAATTAGGAATTGTGTATCCTAAGGCTACCTCATTAACTGCTTTGTGCCTCTCTTTCTTCCTGAGTGAAAAAATAGTGCACACTTTTCAGAATTCTTGTAGCTAAATCTTGGACAATCAACAAGCCATATTTATTATTATTAAGGTAATAGCCAGTTGTTGATAACTTTACAGGTTGCAAAAGAATACTGATCCCCAGGAGAAGGACAAGCACAGAATAGGAGAGCTTGACTGTGCACAGGATAAACTCCACTGCTTTTCCATTTTGACTTTTTGATGTATTGGGTTGGCCAAAAATTTTGTTCGGGTTTTTCTGTAACATCTGTCCAAAAACCCGAGCGAACTTTTTGGCCAACCTAATAGTTAAATCTCCATTGTTTCTGCAGCCTCTAAAATTCTGTTGTTCGTGGACCTCTGACTTGGAAGAGAGGCAACTGAACACCTGGCAAGGATGCATAATACTCAAAACATAAAGTTGCCTATTTAAATATCTACACTTTCCTTTCATTTATCCTCTCAGCTCTATAACATTAATTATGAAGTCTTGGAAGCCTATTCTAATTATTTGATGTTGCAATTTTGTTTACTTTAGACAGTTGGAGAGAAGATATTTCTCAATTAAATATCAGGAAAGTAGCTAAAATATCTCACTCTGTGAGAAACAGTGTGGTCTGTAATATCTATCAGTTAGGTCTCAAGATTTCAACAACTTGCTGCTTTTACGCATATATTCTCTGCTGGGAACTCAAAGACCAGCAAATAGTGCCTTGAAATGATAAGCAATTAAGAAGCACAGGGAGAAGTTTCTCAACCAAAAGGAAACAAGTCAAGGAACGTGTTGAGAAGCAGAAAGATCTATCAATAGGTAAGAACATAGTTCTCAGCTCCAGTGCTACCTCAACAAGCAGCTATGCTGGAAACAGCCTCCTGATGTCCTGAAAGTGAAAGCAAGACATATGTTTCTGGCAGGAAAGGATATAAAAGAGTTATTCATAGGCTGACTCTTGAAAGAATATATTGAAGGACCTTATTTTTCTGTCTGGTAAACAAAAATCTTTAATATGGTCACGTAGTAAATAATAGATTAATTGTGATTGTGAATATTGCAATCCCACCACAGCTAGAAAGTTCTGGAAGCCAGTTGATGTTTCTTTGCCTCTTGACAGATGCTTAACATAGTCATTTGTTCACTCATCCATTAATTCATCCACATTTTCAAAAACTGTGTGTAACAGGTTCACTGCTGGGGATAAGAAAGTAGAAAAAAAAAATCACTGTCTTCGCAGAACTTACAGACCACAAAATGTCTCTCCCTTTTGTAAAGAATAACAAAGGAAAGAAAAAGATCAACAACCCCTTGGAAATCAGCTCTTAGTACATTTTTATATTCTTGTAATTCATTCTACATTCTCTATTAAAAAAAAGAAAGAAAGAAAGAAAGAAAGATAGAAAGAAAGAAAGAAAACATTGGAGTTTAGAAACAAATTGATCTTTAAAAGGCAAGAAGCATATGTGCCGTTTTCTGCTTAGCTTGAATTATTGAATTATGGGACCAGCCTCCATACTGGTCTTAGAGAAATGCTTCTTTTTTCAAAAACGTGGCAGATCATAATACAACCTAGTATCATTATAATAGATTATGAACCACTGGACTATAACCTTGAATAAATTGTCCTGGAGTTGATATCCAGCAATTTTTGCCATGATCACTGACAGAAAAGAGGAAAAGTTGTCCCTTCCTTGTTGAAAGACTAAGGACTCAGACAAGAAGAGAGAATAATGGCCATTTAATGATAAGCTGTCAGCTTTATCTAAATCTAAAAATTTGGTGGGAGGTCTCTAACAAATACACATTTGGTCTATATTAATTGATTTTCTTTTACATAGTCCAAATAACTTAACTACTATTAGATAAGAAACAACATGGGCTCTGAAAAGAGCCATGGCCAAAAGGATAGAAAGGATTTAACACTGCTAATAAGCTTAATCACATGTAAATATTTGCACTGATCAAATAGAAACTATGTATCATTTCAAACATACATGGAACAGCCAAAAACACCCACAACAAATATTAACAAGTTTGTTGTAATACCAGTAAGGTTTTCAAAAAAAATAGAACTCAAATCCAAAATCACTGATCAGAATGCATTCAAATTAGAAATAAATAGAAAATAAAGGGAAAAAAATCTGTAAACCTAAAAAATTATGCAATATCTTTCTAAAGAACTCTTGGCACTACAAGGAATTCATAAATAAGTGATGATAAAAATATTAAATACAAATCCCTTCATATACAACCAAAACATAATCAGGAAAAACTGATAACCTAAAATATTTTCAATAAAAATCCAGAAAAACTGAAAAAATGTAAATTAAGCTTCAACTGAAAAAGTTGCATCATTAAATAATAAAAACAACTAAAAGGGTAAGAATAAATTTTTCTAAGAAAAAAGCAAAGATTAAGAAAATAGTAGATTTGGTAAGTGCGATATGACTATATATTTTACAAGTTCAGAAAAAGGCAAAAAAAAAGAAGACAATTAAAAGTACAAATAAATAGGAGTAATACATTAAACATATACATTCATTCTTAAATAATAAAAAATAGAGAATATTTAAACCATCATTTATTAGATGCTTATGATAATAATTGATAAACTAGACAGTACACAAAAAACTTTTCTGAGGAAGTATAAAATCTTGTCAGGCTGATAAAATAAATTTCAGTGAATGTTCTATACTTCTATTTTACACACACAGAAGCACATACATGTGTACCAGCCTCTCCCCCATAAGTTTTACCTCTCATGTTCTACTCTGGCATCAAGAAACAGATAATATGCATGTTATATATCCTGTTTCAGAGCCTAGAAACAAATGCACAGCTAACTAAATCATTTCCTAAGAACAATGTAGCACTAATTCCCAATGTAGAAAGGGAACATGTAAGATAATTCTGGACAACTATCATTGTGATATCATCAATATCAATGTTAATAAAACCTTGGCAAATTGAAACCAGAGAATATCAGATGAAGTCCTTGGACAAGCCATGCTAGTATTTCCTGAGTCACCAGGATATTTAATATTAGAGAAAAAATTAATGCAAACCACCATATTAATACATTACAGGGAAATATCAATAAAACAAAACTGGTAGTTAAACAAATCATAATGATTATAATACATAATTCCAAACTAAGTTCCCAAACTCAGTATTCATAGCAAATAATTATTAAAGGAATCACTCTTAATCTATTAAAGATAGTTCACCAAAAGAAAAAATTCTTGGTGATGAAATATTAAGAGACTTCTTATTAAAGTAATGAATAGGGTAATGATGTCTGCTAATACCCCTATGAGTCAACAACCAGAGCTCTGAAGGAAGTAAAATAATATGAGACATACATACTGAAAATTAAAAGTTAGAGCTGTCATACTTCCAGACGTTATCATTATCTAGGGAATCTAAGGGAAACAATGGATAAGAGTACAACCAGAAAGAGATTTAAAGTGAAAAAAATTAAGGAGAAACATCTTCAAAATGCCAAAGTCAAAGGTTTTCTTTATACTGAATACTCTTTTGCATACCAAAATACTACTAAAACTAACACCCAAAGCATAGAAAATCATGTTGCCTCCTCTTGACCATCATATTCAAAGTGCTGCTTCATGGCAGCTTGCCGGGTCAGCTTAAGCCATGCTGAGCCATCAGGGAGACACTCTGTGTTTCAGCCTCCATGTTTTTGTTTTCGTTTTTTTGTTTGGGGCGGGGGGGTTATGGGTTTTTGGACCTGCCAGGTCTGCAGTTCCCTCTTGATGGCTACCTGGGTGTACCTGATATTTCCTCTTCTTCCCTCTCCACAAACATTTCAATGGTTGAACCTCTTTTTCTGCATCCTTTTTCTCAAACCAATGTTTGTATATGCACAAAGTATCAGAAGATGTTACCATTGACCTCATGTTGAAATTAAGTAATCATCAAGGCCATTGTTCATGAGTTTATTTCCATTCCCTTTCAGAGTTTGCCATGCTCTTCCAACATGTTTGCATGTGTATTTCTCCAGGAGAAATTCATTTTCAAATGGTCTACAAAAATCTGACACATTGAGATAAGCTTTAAAATATACCATTAATCTTTCATAAGGAGATTATTTGAATGTGGAAAATTATTTATTTTGTGTTTGTGTGTGAGAGTGGGAGACAGAGGGGTAAAGACATAGAGACAAAGAGACAGAGAGACAGAGAGAGAAATAGAAACAAAGAGAGAGAGAAAGAGAGGGAGAGGGGGGAGAGAGAGAGAGGGATGGAGGGAGAGGGAGAGACAGCTGAAGAGACACTTGTGAACTGAGTTATCAAACAAGTAAGCACATTTCCGAAACATTTTAAAATGTACTATCATATTTTAATTCAGTTCCTAAAAATCATTTGTTTTATTTTCTAGTATCATCCTGATGTATAGTCTTTTCACAGAAAGACCATAAAACTCATAAATGCTTGATTTTTTAACTCATATATTAAGCATGTGCCTTGTTGCTTTATTATTCTCTGTTGACTCACTTTTTCCAGAAGCAGCAGAAAATGTCAGTCAAATATATTGCCATAATATTGACATACATTTGACTTTTTCCTCTTAAATGTGTTTAAAAATAATTGTGCTGTGCTCAAGAGCATCCATTCCAACCTTCTGCCCATTACACCCTTGAGAGAAGCAGGTCCCTGAGTTCGCATACAACTGATTTAATAAATGCATCTTATTTCCTCGACCTTTTTGCCATCTCTTACTCCTTGACCTAAAATATTAAAATGATATTCAGGATCCCCAAAATGGTTAAGTATTCTTTTTTTTTTTTTTAACGTCTTTACTGGAGTATAATTGCTTTACAATAGCGTGTTAGTTTCTGCTGTATAACAAAGTGAATCAGCTATAATTATACATATATCCCCATATCTCCTACCTCTTGCTTCTCCCTCCCACCCTCCCTATCCCACTCCTCTAGGTGGACACAAAGCACAGAGCTGATCTCCCTGTGCTATGCGGCTGCTTCCCACTAAGTATCTATTTTACATTTGGTAGTATATATATATGTCCATGCCACTCTCTCGCTTCATCCCAGCTTACCCTTCCCCCTCCCTGAGTTCTCAAGTCCATTCTCTGCATCTGCGTCTTTATTCCTGTCCTGCCCCTAGATTCTTCAGAATCACGTTTTTTCTTTCCTTTAGATTCCATATATATGTGTTAGCATACTGTATTTGTTTTCCTCTTTCTGACTGACTTCACTCTGTATGACAAACTCTAGGTCCATCCACATCTCTATAAATGACCCATTTTTGTTCCTTTTTATGGCTGAGTAGTATTCCATTGTATATATGTGCCACATCTTCTTTATCCATTCATCTGTCGATGGACACTTAGGTTGCTTCCATGTCCTGGTTATTGTAAACAGAGCTGCAATGAACATTGTGGTACATGACTCTTTTTGAATTATGGTTTTCTCAGGGGATATGCTCAGGAGTGGGATTGCTGGGTCATATGGGAGTTCTACTTTTAGTTTTCTAAGGAGCCTCCATACTGTTAAGTATTTTTTTTTTATTTAGATTTGACATAAGAGTCACCATCTTCTATTCAATACCATCTGGCATATGCAATTTACATATTTAATTTGTAAAAGCCCTTCTGTTACAGGAATGATCCAGTGCATTCAGAGTTCTTACCTTCAGGGAATAAAAGTACAGCGCACATTAAAACACAAAAATAAGTAATACTGAAATACTCTGACCACTTAAATTGTGTATGTGTGTGTGTTTGTGTGTGTGAGACAGAAAGACAGAGAGAGAAGCTTATGTAATTACCAAGAAATGACCTGGATCCCTTTTCAAAGATGATTTGCAGAAAGCACTGGTACTGGTATGAAAGCAATGTGTTGCCTAATTCTGTTGGATTGAGTGTTTTCATTGTAATCTAACTTCATAATGACATATTTTTAAAAACTATCTCTTTAAGGGTGGAAAAAAGGGGGATGTGAACCAACAAATCATGCTGTGGATGTAGGGTTACAATAACAGTTTTTGACTAAATTCAAACTATGCTTTATAGTACTGTAATTCTATATAGTAGGGTATACATTATATAGTATATAGTAGGAGATTATCTATCTAGAGACTTCATTTCATTTTATAACTTTCATTATTTATTTTCCTTCCTGATCTTCCACCTTTCCTGCTTTTATCATTTTCTTTCTGTTTAGAATACTTCCTTTAACTATTATTTAGAGTAGCTCTGCTGGCAACAAATTCTCTCAGTTTTCTTTCACCTGAGAATGCCAAGGTTCTCCATTCATTCCTGAAGGTTATTTTCACTGCATTCATTATTCTGGGTGAAAAGTTATTTTCTTTCAGCATCTGAAAAATACTGTGCCATTTTCTTCTGTCCTCCATGGTTTTGGATGAAAAATCCATTGTCATTTAAATGAATTTTCCTCTATAAGTAACATAATTTTTCTCTCAATGCTTTTAAGTTTGTTTTTTTTAATTTGCTTTTAGTTAAAACTATGACTATGATGTGTCTTCATGTGGATTTCTTTGGGATTATGTTATTTGGAATTCATATAGTTTCTTAAATCTATAGGCTTTTGCCCTTTCCCAGATTTGGAAAGTTTTCAGAGATTATTTCTTTGGGTACTTTTTCAATCTTACTCACTTTCTCTTCTCCTTCAGGGATTCCAATGACATGAGTGTTAGATCACTTATTACAATAATACAGGTCTTTGAGGCTCTGTTCATTTTTTTTTCTTTTCAACCTATTTACCCTCAATTGTTTAAATTGGACTGTGGCAATTTTCCATCTTCAAAATCACTGATTTTTTCCTCTCTCCCCTCCATTCTCTTCTTGTGCCTTTCCACTGAGAATTTTATTTTCTTTATTGCATTTTTCTCTATTAAAATTTCCATTTGAGTCTTCTTTATGTCTCCTCTTTCTTTGCAGAGATTATATTCTTTTTATTGGTTTCAAAGGTGCAAGCAATTTATCATTGAAACATTATGATTATTGCTTTAAAATCTTTGTCAGATAATTGTAACATTTCCGTATCTCAGTGTTGTCAACTATTGTCTTTTCTCATTCAGTTTGAGATCTCCCTGGTTCTTGGTATCGTGGACAATCTTCTTCGGGAAGATGGATATATTGGTAAGTATACTATGAGCCACTAGATCTTACTTAATCCTTCTATTTTAGCTGGGTTCCTCTGATGCTACTCCTTCAAAAGAAGGGAAGATACTGCTTGACTTCTACTAAGTGGGGGTAGAATGCAGAGTTCCATGTTCCCCACTTGGTCTCAGTTAAGTCCTCCACAGGGTTGTGAGTTCCAGCTCCTGCCTACACCTCCCATGAGACTCCTGCAGCCGAGAGAAGTGTGAGCACTCCCCACATGAGCTCCTTTGACACCATGATGGTGAGGAAAGAAGGCGGATTAATTCCCCCAGGAAGTATTGAAATTCCTGACTCTCCCCTAGGTCTCCTCTGACACCACCTAGTAAGAGAGGGGGACAGTCACCTTGTTACTGCTAGATGGGGATAGAAGCCAGTGCTCCCAGCATTGTCCCACTGACACTTTGGGTGAGAGGTAGACAGATGTTAGGATCTCCATTACTTCCTACTGAGGAAGAAACTCCCATCTCCATAGTAAGTCCTCTGGCACCCCCAGAGGGGACAGGAGGGTGAGAGCTGGGGTATCTGTTACAATCTTGTGAAGGTGGGAGTAGTCTATACTCACCACTTGGCCTTTGCTGGCTGTTGGGAGTGTTTTCTGTGGCATTTAACTGGATTAGAGCAGATATGTCTATAAGTTTTCTGTCTCAGTAGGTTGCCCTTTTGCTGGTACTTTGTCTAGAGAAGGCAGTCTTTTTGGTGGCTTTCCTCCCCACTCCCCACCCTCCCCACCCTGCATCATTGCCAACTTTGTCTGCTCCACGTCTGGAATATATGAAGTAAAAAGAAAACCCAGGGAGCTCATAACCCAATCATTTCTCCAGCCCTGAGGTCTCTAGTCAGCCTGCCTTCTTTCCTTCACCTTTGAGAGTCTTTGTGTGTGTGTGCACGCGTGTGCGCGCGCATGTGTGTGTGTGTGTGTGTAGAGAGAGAGAGAGAGAGAGAGACACCAAGATTTTCATAGTAGTTCAGAGAGAAATAAGGCAAAGTACAAAGTGCATCTTCCAAAACATAGTAGTTGCTTTCTTATTTTATAAAATATTATTTCTAAATTGTGCATACAAGACCTATTTGACTTTAGGTACTAAAGATATAGTTTCCTACTCAAGGGTGTGTTTTTTCACTCTCTCAGTGATGTCTTCAATAATAGCTTCTCTTAATATTAATACTATATAATTTAACAATATTTTGATTAACGATGAGTACCTTTATGATTTAAGATTTTCATTTGCCTAAATTATGAAGATATGATCTTATGTTATCTTGTAAAATAAATTGTTTTTGTACTTTTCCCATTATTATCTCCAACTTATTTAGAATTATTTATGGAGAATCATGTGAAATACAGATTCATATTTTTCCCCTATGGACATTCAAAACAGCATTAAAAGAATACCCTATTGCAGTGCAACAGCAACTTTATCATAAATCAAGTGTTCATATGTTTGAGTATTTTTTTAGGACTCTCTAACTGGTCTTTTAACTTATTTGCTCAGATTTTTGCAATAGAATAATCTGTTAATTAAAATAGCTTTGTAATCATCCTTGTTTCTATAAATGCAAGTCAGGTAATCTTACTTGTTTTTACATACGTGTTTTGGGTATTTTGTTTATCTTGTCAATTTACAATACATACCTACACTCCTAAACACATACACACTGGCTAAAATTTTTATTGGGGTAGTGTTTAATGCATAGACCAGATGTGGATTTGACATTGTTATAATGTTGAATCTTCTAATACATGAACAGAGTATAATTTCTCATTTATGTATGTCTTTTGAAGTTATCTCGATCCTGCCTTACATACTGTACTGAGGTCTTTCACACCTCCTTTATATCTGTTCTTTGGTATTTAACAATCATAGATGTCATTATACATGACATCTTATTTTTCATTTCTTTTTCTACTATTTGGTTGTTGGTATAGGACAACAAGGAGTTTTGCATGTGGACTTTTTGGCAACTTTGCTAAAAATCACTTACTAATTTTAATAGCTTATACATAGATCATTTTCAATAATCTACATAAACAATTACGTCATCTGTGAATGAAGCAAGTTTCATTTCTTGTCCCAGTCCTTGTACCACTATTTAGCTTTGTCAGCTTATTAGACTAGTCAGAACCTTCAATAAAATGTGGTGTAGAAGCTATGATAATAGGAATACATCAGGATTATCACCTGGTTTTTGTTCTGTACTATGTTAACATGTTGACTTACATTGATTGATTATTTCACAGTTTCCATGGGTCAAGAGTGTGAGCACAACATAACTGGAGGGTCTGCTTAGGATCTTATAAAGCCAAAATCAAGATGCTGTGTTCCTTTCTGGAGGCTCTGGGGAGGAAAACTTCCAAGCTCATTCAGGCAGTTGAATGGTACAGAGTTGAGGTCCTCCTTCTTCCCTGCCTGTCAGTCAGGGGTCTGTTTCAGCTTAAGACCAACTTCCCTTCCTCCCCACAATTCCTTCTCATATGACTGCTTCATCTTCAAACCAAAAAACAGTGTGTTAAGTTGTTCTCACACTTCTCATCTCTCTGACTTCCATTTCTGCTTTGTACTTCTACCTTCTTCTACCTTTCTGTTCTGCCACTAGCCTGAGAAAGCTAACTGCTTTGAAGGGCACATGTGATTAGACTAGGCTTACTTAGATAATGTCCCTTTTCTTAGATAAGCTGTGTCATATAACACAATCACAGTAGTGATAGCTCATCACTTTCACAGGTGCTGGGAATAGGGGGCATAGAATTTCAAGAAGGTGAGCTTTACAAGCATTCCTAGAAATTTTTCACACTACAGATAATATTCTTTTCTTGGCAAGAGATTTCTGAAAAATTCTGTGCAAATTTTGTGTTAACTTCTCTCTAGATATTCTGGGAGTGGGTTTTCTTTTTGAGATGTGTACTATTATTTTATTTAAAATTCAATTTAGTAATTTTTTCAGAATTTTTGCTTATTCTTTTATCAGATCTAGTAAGTGATTTTTCAAGGAATTTATATATATCATGTAAATTTCCACTTTAACTGGAATAGCATTTTTGAAAATTTGCTCTAATATTTTTAAGCTCTATAATCTGTTTTTATATCCTATTTTATTCTTGATATTAATCTGTGACTTCTCTCCTTTTTCTTTTTCATGCTTAGTATATAAGACATTTCAAAGGACTAGCCTTTGAGATTGTTAATTTATCTTTTGAAAGGTTTTTCCTATTTTATTTATTTCTGCTTGATTCTTTTTTTTTTCTTTTTCTTACCTGTTTAGATTTATTTTGTTTTCTTTTGTCTTCAGGTGGACACCTACCATTAATTTTCCACATTTTGGTAGTGTATATATTTAAGGCTAGAAATTTCCACTGACCCATTAATCTTTTATCTTCATCCCCTTAATTATACATCTAGTTCAATTTTATTCAGTTAAAATATTTACTATTTTCCACTGCAATTTATTTTATAAAAACATACTTTATATTTTAGAATAGTTTTATATTTATCAAAAATTGAGTAGATAATAGAGAGAATTCTCATACCCCCATACAAACACACATATACATAGTCCCCTACTATTAAAATCTTACATTATTATGAAAAGCTTGGTACAATTAATGAACTAGTATCAATGTGTAATTTTTAAGTCAAATCAATACTTTTTTCAGATTGCCTTAGTTTTTACCTTGGTTTCTTTTACTGTTCCAAGATCCAATTCAGGATACCAGACATTTAGTCATCATACCTCCTTAGATTTCTCTCAGCTGGCACAGTTTCTCAAGCTCCCCTTGTTTTGGATAACCTTGGCAGTTATGAAGAGCATTGGGTATGCATATTATAGGATGAACTTTCATTGGAATTTTTCTGATGTTTTTCTTATAATTAAAGTGGTTAGTCATTTTGGAGAGGAAGATCACAGAAGTAAAGTGCCATCTCATCATATCGGGGAATAAGCCATCAGCATGATTTATGACTGTTGATATTGAACTTGATCACCTGGCCAATGTAGTGTCATCTGGTTTTTCCACTGTAAATTTATTCCGCCTGTCTTTTTCAGACTTAACTCTTTGGGAGAAAATCTCTATGTACAACCCACATTTAAGAAACAAGTAATTTCTTTTTTGTTTATTGAGAGTCATTTTGTTTAACTTCAAAATGTTTAGTAATTTTTCTGGCTACCTGTTTTTGCGACTGTTTTCTCTTAATTACTAGCTTAATTTCACACTGTGGTCAGAAAACACAAACTGGATTATTTCAGTTTCTTGAAATTGTAGAGATTTGCATTACCACTCATTCCATAGGAAACTTTTGGTAAATGTTTTATACATTCTTGATAATAATGTGTATTTTCTAATTGTTGGGTGCGAAGTTCTATATATGTGAATTATACAAATTTGTTAAACTTATTCAAATCTTCTAAACCTTTAGCAAATTTTTATCTGTTTCTGTTATCAGAAAAGATATATTAAAAACTATTTTCAGCATTTGATGGAAAAAACTGAGCAACAAAATAAAGTAATATTGGATTATAACCCAAAGTTTAAAATAAATACTCATGAATCCATTCTGATATAAATAAATGATTGCATAAATAAACAAATGGGGGAGAAGGGACATATTCCTCATGAAAAAGAATTCCAAATAATTGATGTAGGTATCCTGCCCTCAAGGAAAGGAAACATAACAGACAAACATACACAACTGATAAACACTACCTCAGGCAGGTGATCAAGGTCAGTAGCCACAGTTGTAAGTCATGTTTATAGTATGTACCTTTGATAAGATGTGATGAGAATGGCATTTCACCTCTGTGGTCTTATTCCAAAAGATCATAACCCCAGCCTAATCATGGGAAAAATATCAGCATCTTTGACAAAAGTCAGACAAATAAGACTAGGAAATATCAGGATATATGAAACTTTTTGGAGTGAACCATATATTTAGAGGAGTAGGGTTTCTTTGGGTGAAATTTAGGGGGTGATGTGTATTTGGGAGTTTGGTACAACACACAGAGCACACTACATGGAAGACACAGATATAATAACCTGTGTCCCTTTTTTCCACTCTCTTACAAGAGAAGTAGTGGAGAGGGTCCTGATAAACAAAAGGAGTTCCATGGAAAGAATTCCAAAATCAGGAGTTTTAGAGTTCTAAACAAGCTGGTTGCCTTTGTGGATAAAATAAGAGTTAAGATCCCAGATTCAGGAAGGGCTGGAGCACAGGAGAAATATGCTACTTCTTGGGAAAAGAGGTGTTACGTGATTGAAAAAAAGGAAGCCAGAAAATAAGGAAAAATGGAAGGAAGGAAGCACATTATGTTAGAAAAGAACAAATAAAAGGAATGAAGAACAGAAGCTAACATTTTATTGAACATCTACTGTGTGTAAACCCTTGTATTTGACCCTCCTCTGTGTATTATTTCTTTTAATATTTTCATATAACTCTATGGAGTAAGTAGAGGAAGGAGTTGTTAGGAAATTAAAAAAGAACAAAAAGAGAAGATGGCAGTGTGGGAAGATGCCGAGTTAGCATCTCCCCACATCTAGGGCACCTGCTGGCCACTGGTGGGGCACCCTGCCACCCAAGGAGATGGGAGGAACCCCCAAGTGAACCAGTAGGATATGGGGGGACTGAGGGGGGAGGAGAAGTAGAGGCTGGAGAGGATCAGTGCCCCTGGGGCCAGGGAGATCAGGAAAGGCAGGCAGGAAGGGCCCTCCAGAAGGAGTGGGAGAGGAGCTGAGGGCATATGCCCTGCTCACTTGCACCCAGAAAACCTGCTGGGCTCCCAGGTGAGGTCCCCAACCCTCTGAGACCAGGGTGGGGGGCACACCTGGGCCCCTTCTGTTCCTTGAGCCTAAGCCCCCACCCCCCAGAGCTCCCAGGGCCTTTTCCAGCCCTGTGAGTCCTGAGCATTGGCCCTGCCCACCACCCAAACCTCACCCTTGCTTAGGTCCCACACTACACAGCCAAGGCCTTTTCCCCCACTTTTTTTTTCTTTCCCCTCCTCCTCTTTTTTATTATTGTGGTACTGCTTACCTTCTGGTTGTTGATTCATCTATATTTTTATTTTTATATTATTTCTAATATCTTTTAGTTTCCTAGTCTAATTTTAATTTTTACTTTTTTATTGTTCTCTCTCTTTTTTTTTTTTTTTTTGCCACCCCACATGGCTTGTAGGATCTTGGTTCATGAGTTGGGGGTTGGGCCAAAGCTCCTGCAGTGAGACCTCTGAGTCCAAACCACTGGACTAACAGAGAAACTCAAGCCCCAGGGAACATTCATTGGTGTGAGGTCTCATGGAGATCCTCATCTCAACACCAAGACCCAGCTCTACGCAACAGCCTACAAACTCCAGTGTTGGAAACCTCAGGCCAAACAACCAGTAAGACAGGAACACAATCCCACTCATAAAAAAAAAAAAATGAGACATCAAAAAATCTGCCACAGTTGAAGGAGCAAGGTAAAACCCTACAAGACCAAATTAATGAAGAGGAAATAGACAATCTAACTGAAAAAGAATTCAGAGTAATGATAGGAAAGATGATCCAGAATCTCAGAAATAGATGGAGGCATGGATTGAGAAAATACAAGAAATGTTTAACAAAGATATAGAAGAACTAAAGAACAAACAGAGATGAACAACACAATAATTGAAATGAAAAATATACTAGAAGGAATCAAAAACAGAACAACTGAGGCAGAAGAGCAAGTAAGTGAGCTGGAAGAGAAAATGGTGGAAATAACTGCCAAGGAGCAGAATAAAGAAAAAAGAATGAAAATAATGAAGACAGCCTAAGAGGCCTCTGGGACAACACTAAACACACCAACATTCAAATTATGGGGGTCCAAGAAAAAGAAAGGGTATGAGAAAATATTTGAAGAGATTATAGTCAAAAACTTCC
This sequence comes from Monodon monoceros, assembly GCF_005190385.1. Taxonomy (NCBI): domain Eukaryota; kingdom Metazoa; phylum Chordata; class Mammalia; order Artiodactyla; family Monodontidae; genus Monodon; species Monodon monoceros. Next base: position 106,086,234 of record NW_021703772.1, on the reverse strand, counting down.
CTAACATGGGAAAAGAAATAGTCACAAAAGTCCAGGAAAGGCAGAGAGTCTCATACAGGATAAACCCTAGGAAAAAGTCACATATTAATCAAACTAACAAAAATTAAATTCAAAGAAAAAATATTAAAAGCAACAAGGGAAAAACAAAAAATAGCATACAAAGGAATCCCCATAAGGTTATCAGCTGATTTTTCAGCAGAAACTCTGCAGGCCAGAATGGAGTGGCAGGATATACTTAAAGTGATGAAAGAGAAAACACTACAACCAAGATAGTTGTAGTTTGATAGATTACAATCAGTTGTAATCTGGCATTCCTATACACCAACAATGAAAAATCAGAAAGAGAAATTAAGGAAACAATCCCATTTATCATAGCAACAAAAAGAATAAAATACCTAGGAATAAACTTGCCTAAGGAGACGAAAGACTTGTACTCAGAAAACTATAAAACACTAATGAAAGAAATCAAAGATGATGTAGGGCTTCCCTGGTGGTGCAGTGGTTGAGAGTCCACCTGCTGATGCAGGGGACATGGGTTCATGCCCCAGTCCGGGAAGATCCCACATGCTGCGGAGTGGCTGGGCCCATGAGTCATGGCTGCTGAGCCTGCATGTCCAGAGCCTGCTGCTCCACAATGGGAGAGGCCACAACAGTGAGAGACCTGCGTACTGCATTAAAAAAAAAAAAAAAAAAAAGAGATGATGTAAACAGTTGGAGAGATATACGATGTTCTTGGATTGGAAGAATCAATATTGTGAAAATGACTATACTACCCAAAGCAATCTACAGATTCAATGCAACCCCTATCAAACTACCAGTGGCATTCTTCACAGAATTAGAACAAAAAATTTTACAATTCATATGGAAACACAAAAGACCCCAAATAGCCAAAGCAATCTTGAGAAAGAAAAGTGGAGGTGGAGGAATCACCTTCCCCAACTTCAAACTATACCACAAAGCCACAGTAATCAAGAAAGTATGGTATTGGCACAAAAACAGAAATATAGATCAGTGATTCAGGATAGAATGCCCAGAGATAAACCCACACACATGTGGTCACCTAGTTTACAACAAAGGAGGCAAGAACATAAAATGGAGAAAAGACAGCCTCTTCAATAAATGGTGCTGGGAAAACTGGACAGCTACATGTAAAAGAATGAAAGTAGAACACTACCTAACACCATACACAAAAATAAACTCCAAGTGAATTAAAGAACTAAATATAAGATCAGACACTATAAAATTCTTAGAGGAAAACATAGGAAAAACACTCTTTGACATAAACCACAGCAAGATCTTTTTTGACCCACCTCTTAGAGTAACAGAAATAAAAACAAAATAAACAAATAGGACTTATTAAAATTAAAATCTTTTGCATAGCAAAGGAAACCATAAAGAAGATGAAAAGATTACCCTCAAAACAGGAGAAAATACTTGCAAATGAAACAACAGACAAAGGATTAATCTCCAAAATATACAAAAACAGCTCATGGAGCTCAATATCAAAAATAAAAAAAAAGGCAATCCAATTAAAAAATGGGCAGAAGACCTAAATAGACATTTCAAAAAGGAAGACGTACAGATGGCCAAGAAGCACACGAAAAGATGCTCAACATCACTAATTATTAGAGAAATGCAAATCAAAACTACAATGAGGTATCACCTCATGCCAGTAAGAATGACCATTATCAAAAAATCTAGAAACAATAAACGCTGGAAAGGGTGTGGTGTAAAGGGAACCCTCCTGTACTGTTGGTGGGAATGTAAATTGATATAACCACTAGGAGAACAGTTTGGAGGTTCCTTAAAGAAACAAACATAGAGCTACCATATGACCCAGCAATCCCACTACTGGGCATATACCCTGAGAAAACCATAATTCAAAAGAGACAGTTACTACAATGTTCATTACAGCACTATTTACAATAACCAGGACATGGAACCAACCGAAATGTCCATTGATGGATGAATGGATAAAGAAGATGTGGCACATATATACAATGGAATATTACTCAGCCATAAAAAGAAATGAAATTGAGTTATTTATAGTGAGGTGGATGGACCTAGAGTCTGTCATACAGAGTGAAGTAAGTCATATAGAGAAAAACAAATACTGTATGCTAACGTATATATATGGAATCTAAAAAGAAAAAAAAAAGGTACTGATGAATCTAGCTGCAGGGCAGGAATAAAGATGTAGACATAGAGAATGGACTTGAGCACATGAGGGGGAGGGGGAAGCTGGGACAAAGTGAGAGTAACATCGACATATATACACTACCGAATGTAAAATAGTTAGCTAGTGGGAAGCAGCAGCATAACACAGGGAGATCAGCTCCGTGTTTTGTGATGACCTAGAGGGGTGGGATAGGGAGGATGGGAGGGAGGCTCAAGAGCGAGGGGATATGGGGCCATATGTATGCATATGGCTCAGTCACTTTTGTGTACAGCAGAAACTAACACAGTATTGTGAAGCAATTATACTCTAATAAAAATCTATTAAAAACAAAAAGGAAAGAACAAAAGGAGAAGAGGAATGAATTGGTTTTGGAGTCCAGGAGTTATTCTATTTAAAAATATTCTTTCTAAGGACAGGATTTATCACGTTTTTCCCAATTGTCTGTTTACCTCATTCTCTGAGACTTCAGGGAAACACAGGAGCCCAAGAGGTACCATCCTCTTGAATATACAACCTTCCTCCATTCTGACTTCCTTTTGCAATAGAAGAGCTCTTAGCTTTTCAGTATCAGCGCCTCAGCTTGTTTTGAATACAGATACCCAAATCTCATTACCTCTCTCTTGTCTAAGCTGCTGTGGCACCACGTTCTTTCTTCCCTCCTCTATCTTAATGCTTGTTGTTGGCTCTACCTATTTTTCCTCTACCTGCCTCTAAATGTTGGCTTTCCTCAGGATAAATATTAGAGTTCCTCAGATTTTGGAATTGAGCTTTCTTGTCTCTAGTTTTTTTAAGTGATTTTCTTCCTTTCCAGAATTAGAAACACCATCATTGTTTTTGATGGTTCCCAAAGACATATCTTCTTCCAAGACAGTTTTTCAGCTCTAGACTTGAATCAGAAGTTAATCCTCATTAATGCCGTTAGAGTTTATTTCTAACCACCAAATTGATACTTGTGACAGTTTTGTGGTCATTTGTGGACATGCACAGAGCAACAAAAATTTTGTTTTTCATCGTACATCTACCTTCCCAGTTGAGGTAAAAGAAGGCAAGGCTCTTCTTGTTTCAACTCTTATACTGTAAATGAGTGTTCTTTTTGAAATCCATTTATTGCCATGTTTCTTTCCCATTTTTATTCTTTTTTTTGTGATTTCTCTGTTTAAAATGACCTCCAAGAATAGTTTTGAAATGCTCTCTAGTGTTCATAAGTACAGAAAGGCTATGGTGTAGTTTCAGGCAAAACACACGTTTTAAACAAAGGTTGCATATTGATTGGTTGATGAAAACATGCCTGGAGGCTGGCAGGAATCTAACCCTGTATTTCCCCTAGGGGCAATAGTTCAGTATTGGCAAATTCATTGTCTGTGGTGAAATCATAGAGCATACTACCATGAATAATGAGAACCAACTGTATTTTCTTCACTTGGGTGACATAACCATTCACACTTTATTATATAAAGCACTGACCCCTTTCTAAAGTCATCCACCATCCTATATAACATTATCCTATTAGTTACTTAAGCCATAACTCTGCTACTCTTTTTTGATTTTTCAATGTTTTCTGCTTTCCACATCCAATCTAGTACCTAATCCTGTTGGTGCTACCCCCCAATTTACACAGAACATATCCATTCCTCACCAACATCATGGCCACTGTCTCTAAACCAGGACCCCACATTCCCCTCTCTTAATTCAAGGCAATGTAATTCTACCTGGATTAGGTTCTGAAATTTAGGAAGCAAACATGTTAAGTCTTCTACCTAAATCCTTTAATATATTCCCATAGTTTTGAATAAATTCCAAAGTTTGGGGAATCGTTTATAGGCCTAGCATGTTTTTGTCACTCACTACCTGCCGCGGGGAGGAGAGGCAAGTGAGGAGGGCAAAATAGAGAAGCCCAAGTTGAGGCACGTTAACTCTGTAAGCCATGAAGATTAAGCTTCTGGACCCTCATCTGTACAAACTCTTTACTTAGTGTGTTCACATGGCCATATATCCATTAAGATTTGCAGAAGTAAGATATATTGTCCATAGAAGGTTAAAATAGACACCATTTGTTGGCTTCAACTCCCTCTTCATGATACTTCATGTGTCCTATGGTGTTGGAATAGTTGTGAAGAAAAAAAAACAAAAAAATAAAAAACAACAAAAAAACAAAAACAACAACAACAAAACCTCTTTTGAGGATTTTTATGCTTCAATCTCCTCAAATTATGTTATTTTTTATATTGTGATATTCATGATATTTAACAGCTTTTAAAATTTGTAAATTTTGTTTTTTTATTCTAATTTGATATTCTCTCTCTCTTTCTTTCTCTATATATATACAGTAAAATTTGCAAAAGGTATACTCATGGATACTACACCACATATTTAATTCACCATTTTATACAAGGAACCTGAGCATCTGGAGATTTTGCTATACACTGGGCCTCCTGAAACCAATCCTCTGAGGATAATGAAGGATGAAAATATATACCACATTTTGCTTATCTATTAATTGTTCAATGGATACTTGGGTTGCTTTCACGTTTCAACTATTGTGAATAATGGACATGAGTGTGAAAATACCTCTTTAAATTATTTTAGGTGTATACTCAGAAGTGGAATTGCTGGATCATATCATAATTTTATTTTTAATTATTTTTTAAGGAAAGGATATACTGTTTTCCATGGTGGCTTACCATTTTACATTCCCACTAACAGTACACAAGGGCTCCAACTTTTCTGCATCCTCACTAACAGTTGTTTTAGATAGATAGATAGATAGATAGATAGTAGCCATTTTAATGGGTTTGAGGTGGTATTTCATTATAGTTTTCATTTGCATTTCCCTAATAATTAGTGATGTAGAGCATCCTTTTACGTGCTTATTGGCCATTTGTTTGTCTTCTTTGGTTAAATGTCTATTCATGTCCTTTGCCCATTTTTGAATAGGTTGTTTTTGTTGTTGAGTTGTAGGAGTTCTATATATACTCTGGATATTAATCTCTTATTAGTTATATGATTTGCATTTTCTCCCAAACATTTGCATCATGTTATACTATCTCTGCAGTTTCCAGTATTTCAAGGACTCAGTCTTATTCTCTTTGCATCCTCAACTAAGCTTTGTAGAAAGCTATCAGTTACATTGTAAGGGTGAAATTAAACTTGATTTGATCCTGGCTGGTGGGACAGAATTATAACATTATATCAACTGAACAAGGTCTTGTGGTTTATCAGTTCCTCCCTATTTATGTGAAGCCTGGTAAAATCAGTCAGAATGTCTTTCTCATAGAGATATGACTTTGGCTTTGGCTTTGACATATGGGTCATTGAAAAATGTTACTCATTTCCATTTGATTCTTTCAATTTAATTGGCATAATAAACTGAAGTGTGATTTTGTGTTCATTTGAGGCTCAAGTGAGTCTTATATTTGAAATATTAAGTATTCCTAGAAATTTAATGTAGGAAAATTGCTTCCTGTAAGTCCTTTTGAAAATGGAAATTCAGTAGTTTTGCACAATGCTTAAGTTTTTGTTTTTAGAATTTCATTCCTTTTCTATCACTATTCTTCTAACTTCCTTTCATCTCTCAGACCATATTTTGATTGAAAACGGTTCCTTAGTAATAGCTAGCTAGCTAGCTGAGATACATACCCATACACAATATGTGCATATACATAATCATACATAAACTGAATATGCTATGTCTATATAGAGAGAGACAGAAACAGAGACAGAGTCAGAGACAGAGAGAGACAAGGTTGAAAATAGCCTCTGAATGTGCAGGTTCAGATTTAGCTTATATATGTTAAATGCTTACTAAGTGCCAAGCACCATGCTAGCTTACCAGTCTGTTCCCTTAGCATAGCGGCACATGTTTTTGACTGAACATCTTGATATGGGTCATCTTTTTTGTTTATATTCTTATTAATAATCATGATAGATAAATATAATAACATCACCCATAAGTACAAATTCCATACTTTTGGAAACATAAGCATTTATTTCCCATATAATTCTTTGAGAAAGTTATTGATAGCATGAAATACACAAAACTCTACCATAAGATAGTTCTGGCTCAGCATTTTTTCCGATAATGATAAATTTGAGGGAGTCATGGGGAAATTTTTGGTTGCAAGTTCCAATTTAAAATATTATTCATTAATTCTACAAACTTTTACTAAGAATCTCCTCTGGTCTGTCTTTAGCTTCTAGCAGCCCAATATACTGAAATCAGAGAGATGTGCAAACCAAAGAATTACAGCACAACTTGATAAGTTCTTTATAAGAGGTATGAAGAGAGCTGTCAAAGAAAGATTTTAAGACCTCTGCTTGCATGAATCATGTTCAGTAAAATTCAGTGTAAGCTCAGTAAAACTTGGTATAAATTCAGTAAAAATTGCAAGTTGTCTTTGAAGTCATTAGAAAATCACTTAATATAGTTACAAGTAACTATTTCAAGCTACTGTATTCAATTTGAGGTATATCTTCCAATATCATTTTATCAAAGACCTACTGATACTTTTTTGTTGAGCACAATACAAACAAATACTGCACTTTTGAAGATCAGAATAAATCAAGTTTTAGGACAGGCTGAACTATATTTAGCATTTTTCATACAAAAGGACTTACTAAACAAATTAGTGAGGTAAGAAAGACAGAAAGGGGACATTTATCTAAGATAGAGAAGCAACAACGAAACTTAAAAAGCAATTTGCACACAAATACATGCTAATTAAAGACATGTTTATACATTGAAGCGATATTTGTGAGTCCTTTATTTATTGAATTTTTTAAACACCTGACATTAGTAATGTGCCTAGAGATAATAAAATATTTTTTGCAAAATTTAATGATTAAAACTATGGTTATTATTCCATACTTAGTCTTAAAGAGTTAAAACGTTATATTAATACATTCCCCTAAAATATTTTTTGTCAGTGTCATAAGATATATCAAAAAATAAATATATAGAACAACTCACATGATTACAAAATATAAGAAGAGTGCTCAAAAATCATCTTTCATAGAGTAAAAAAAATAGATACATTTATCTAAGTCATAGATTCTTGTTTTTGCATTGCTATCAGGAAAGGTCTAGTATAGCCTGGAATTTTACTAATGCCAAGCCTCCTTAAGTAAAAAATAGCCCCTACCAGAAAGCAAGTCTTATCAGATATCAGAAGCCTCAATGATGTACTCAGTGAGTAAATGCAGGCAGTATATGCAAATCAGGCTGGGAGACCTTAGGCCAGCTCCCAAGGCTAAGGGTAGAGGGACTGTATGGTAAAGGTGACTGTGTTAAAAAACACAGGAAAGCTATGTTGCTGTTGGTACGTGCCATTCCTCTGTATTTTTACTCTTCTTCCCATGGTGGGGGTGGGGGGAACCTCAGGCACTCTGGGAAGTTACATATATTATTGATGTTCCAGGGAAGGACTATGTCATGGCAATTTTTTCCTAAGAATCACAGGACATTTAAATAAGATTTAGTCTTTCATCCAAGGAGTGACATAAGGGTCCACCATGTTTGTGATATGGTGGGCAAAGGACAAAGTTGTCACCATCATTTTCTTAATTAGGCAGAGCAATAGAAGCTAAACAAAATCAAACTGCAAAACTTATTAGAGTATTAAAGCTTCAGATAACCGGAAGACCACAGGAATATTTGGGACAGCCTCTCTCATTGTTTAAAAAGAAAAATCAACTGAGTACATTTGAAGGTGAAATTGGCTTTACTCAACAATTTATGAATCAGGCAGCATCAAATCTAACGGATCAGAAGGAGCTCCAAAGAACTGTAGAAGAAAAAAGGTTTCTAAAGGCAGAAAGTGGGAGCAACAAGAGAGTCACAAATTAAAAAAAAAAAAAAAAATGGGGATAGAGGAGGTGGATCACCTCACTAGTGCTGGACGGGAAATTCCAGGCTGACTGTGTAAGATGACATTCCTAAGAGAAGCAATTAGATTAGGCATCAAGTCTTGGTTTGGTGACGTGGGTTTAGAACAAGTGACTCCATTTTGGGTCTATTGTTTCTTTCTTTCTTTCTTTCTTTCTTCTTTCTTTCTTTTTTTTTTGTGGTACGCGAGCCTCTCACTGTTGTGGCCTCTCTCGTTGTGGAGCACAGGCTTCTTTCTTTTTTAGATTTATTTTATTTATTTATTTGTTTGTTTTTGGCTGTGTTGGGTCTTTGTTGCTGTGCGTGGTCTTTCTCTAGTTGCAGCGAGCAGGGTCTACTCTTTGTTGCCGTGCGTGGGCTTCTCATTGCAGTGGCTTCTCTTGTTGCAGAGCAGAGGCTCGAGGCACATGGGCTTCGGTAGTTGTGGCACATGGGCTTCAGTAGTTGTGTTTCACAGGCTCTAGAGGGCAGGCTCAGTAGCTGTGGCACACTGGCTTAGTTGCTCCGTGACATGTGGGATCTCCCTGGACCAGGGATTGAACCCATGTCCCCTGCATTGGCAGGTGGATTCTTAACCACTGCATCACCAGGGAAGCCCCTGTTTCTTTATTTTTAAACACCAATTTACAGCATTTTTTTGGGGGGGGGGTAAAACTATAGATACTGTTAGGTATGCCAAGGCAAGAGAGAGAACTGGTCAAATAAGTTGGGAAATCCTAGCCTATGATAGGCTAGGAAACCTTTTTCAGGTTTCAAAACACAAGTAATCAGATGAAAGATCCAGCAATCTGGCAGAAAACAGGCTTGTTTAAATTTGTCTAATCCGGCCTGTCTCAAACTAATTTGGTATCTGACTTTGTAATTTATTTGATAATATCCTACCGATCTGTGTTTTTGGGAACTGTAGACTTTTTTTTTTCTTTATTTTGTATTTTTTTTTACATCTTTATTGGAGTATAATTGCTTTACAATGGTGTGTTAGTTTCTGCTTTATAACAAAGTGAATCAGTTATACATATACATATGTTCCCATATCTCTTCTCTCTTGCGTCTCCCTCCCTCCCACCCTCCCTATCTCACCCCTCCAGGCGGTCACAAAGCACAGAGCTGATCTCCCTGTGCTCTGCAGCTGCTTCCCACTAGCTATCTACCTTACGTTTGGTAGTGTATATATGTCCATGCTTCTCTCTCACTTTGGCACAGCTTACCCTTCCCCCTCCCCATATCCTCAAGTCCATTCTCTAGTAGGTCTGTGTCTTTATTCCTGTCTTACCCCTAGGTTCTTCATGACATTTTTTTTTTCTTAAATTCCATATATATGTGTTAGCATAAGGTATTTGTCTCTCTCTTTCTGACTTACTTCACTCTGTATGATGGAACCGTAGACTTTTAAAAGCTGCTTAGTTTGAAAGATGTGTGTTAGAATCAGCCTGGAAATGAAAATGAACCCTGATCCAGGCTTATTAAATACTGATGGATAAGTGTTGAAGAGTAATGAGAAATTGTTAACTGCTAAGTTTGCACTATTTTAAAGAATGTATGATAAATTATTATATACTTTAACATCTATATATCTAGTCTTATTTCTATATTTTTTAAAAACAGAATGAAACCATCATTTGGGATAATTAGTCATGGGCAATCTATAGTTAAGTTGTTGGGTAACATCAATTTTGTAGAAGAGCACATCTAGAAGATAGACTCTGAAATGCTAGCCTTACAAAAACAATTCACATGATTAAAATCTTTACAAAGCATTATGACCTTTGTAGTTGTGAAACTCTTCTGAAACCATATGCCAGCCAAGTAACATTGAGCCAATACACCCAACCAAAGCAAGAAAACAAATTTTCATTATTTGTTAGAATTTAATAGTGTAAGAGGTTCTAGTTTCAGAATATTACAAAGAAGATTAGATCTGAGACAATCCATTTGCCACAGAGCCTAGTGATTTTGGACTGCTCACTTTAATCACCCAGTCTTACCTCATGTGCAGACAGGAAGATTCAGTGATCCCTGAGAGAATTGGGGGTGGTATTGAGGTAAGAACTCTAAATTCCCTTCAGTTTCCGCGTTTTTTCAAGATGGGAAAGAGACAAACATGGACATATCCTTATTTCACCTATGGAAACTGATGGAGAAAAAGAAAAGGTTTTCACATGTCCCCAAAGAAAGAAATGTAGTTAGACTCTTATTCTTTGGGATTTTGTCCCCAAACACTCACTCCTCACTCTAACAACATTGAAGTTCCAGTTCATATCTTATATTCAGTGGAGATGAAAATTTTTAAAAAATTATTGAAACATCCATATAATCCAAATACCTTTCATGGAAACATCCTAATAAAAGTCACTAGCTATACAATGTTACAGAAGGCATGACCTTCTCCCAGAAGCAGCTGGTAAGGGAGAGATCCAAATTATAAAGAAAACAAATATATATGTGTGGGGTGTGTGTGTGTGTACACACACAGAGAGAGAGAGAGAGAGACAGGCATAAATCAAAAAACAAAAAAAATCATAAAACACAGAGAAAGCCTTATAACAGAAGTTTAGACGTTTGTAAGTGGAATGATTCTCTTATGCCACCAAATGGATTTTACATTCCTCGAGGTTTGCACCCATCCTTTACCTCTTTATATCTATTTCCCATCACCAAGCACCCAGGACCCAGTAAAGCCCTTGCAATAGCACAGACAACAAAAAAACAAATGTCTTCGGGTTGATTGCTTGATTTTTACAACATGGCTTTGCATTCTTTATTCACTCACATATATTCATTCATTCACTCATCTGTAATTAATTATTTCATTCATTTGCAGTTTACTCTGGTTAGATACTAGAACTATGGAACAAAGTTCAAACAATAAGAACATTTAAGCCCTTCACAGTCGCAAAAGCTTTGTTTTTGATTGTTTTTGTTATCTCTGCTAACAAGGAGGCTGCAAGGAAATTACCACAGGGGAGCAGGCTTGGTGAATCAATATGCTTCGTTATCATTTATGCCCAGCTGCAGTGCTGCTGTTGCCCTGGCTGCCAAGCACTCTAACCTCCTGGGAGACACCTAGAGAGGTTAATTAGTTTACAGCTGGCCATAATTAGGATCAAAAGGCAGCAAGAAAGAAACTCTTAAGCATCCTGACAGAAAGTATATGCAGAGGTGAAGCTATCGGCTTGAGCAAACTCCAGTGTTTTAATTAGAAGTCAGACATGTAAAAGTTTGGAAGTTGTGAGATAGGAATGCCAAGGGAAGGTATAATTAGGAAGGATAAAGAGACTCATTCCTCACCTCATTCACGTAACTCTTACCGCTTCAGAACCACCTTCCCTCACCACCACCTATAAAAGTACCTCAGGTCTCTTTATCTCTTCACTATTTAAAATTTTTCTTTATGGCATTCTACTTTTTTGTTTATCTTTTTTGTCTGTCTCTTCTAATGAAACGTAGGCTCCATGAGGACAAGACAGTTGAGTCTTTGGTTTACTCCTCTATCCCTGGGACCTAGAATTGTGCATGGAGCAAAGAAGCAACTGGACACATATTTTCAAATTAATGATTGAGTGAATGAATAAAAGATGGATGGATGAACAATGAATAAACAATTTATAAATGGGGAATACGAATCTCCCAGAAGTTAAGCAATTTGTACAAGTTACATTGTTAGGAAATCTATGATGAGAGCTCGGACTTGCTTGCATCTTTACTAACATCCAGTACACCCTGCCATCCTCCCAAGACTGACCTGTCACTTGCAACTCTCTGTCCAGTCAAGAAAATTGTCAGTAGCTTTCTGATATCCCACAACATGATTCTAATGAATAAGGGTTAAGAGTGAGTCATAATGATTTCTTATTAAAATTAAAGTATTTCTTATCATGCTCCTGAGAAGCTATGTCCAGGTCAGGCAAGAATTGCTTTGTAGACTTAAATGAAAATAGTCATACCAGAGGCCATCATATTAGTTCTTGTAATCCATTTACTGATATGTATCAAAACTCTTTAATGTGTTCTTAATCTGTGATGCACTAATTTCACATCTGGAAATATATTCTAAAGCATAACTACAAAACAAGCTAGATGTGTGGGCTTATTTATAACCACAAGTCTTTTTATGATTATAATCTTAATGCCAAATAATACTACATCAGTGGAATATTTTAATGGCACATGAAAATTCTTATGAGATAATGTTCGTTGATTAAAAATAGTTGTATATATAATATAGTGCCATATATTACATATGAAATACTGAACAATGTAGTAATAATGGTGATTGTATGTGGCAGATTTGTAGATGCTTTACAGAAAAAGACAGGTTTTTTTCTGTTATCCAAGTTTTTAATGGGTATATTGCTTTATACAAAATTTGAAAATAAAGCAGAATGAGACAAAAGCAAAATTAAATAAATTAACAAAAGTTGTCTCCTGCCTAATCAATTACTGGTTATTTTCAGTATATAATTCACTGATTAGATGATGACAACCAAGTATGAATAACCTTGCAAAATTAGCAAATATGATTAGGGATCGACACACAACCATGATTAGTCTTTGCTGTAGTCCCCTCGAAATTTATATGTTGAAACCTAGTCCCCAGAGTGATAGTATTTGGAGGTGAGAACTTGTGGAGGTTATTAGGTCATGAGAGTGGAGCCCCCATAGTGAGATTAGTGTCTTTACAAAAGAGGCCTCAGAGAGCTTTTTTGCTGCTTCTTGCTGTGTAACGTTATAGCAAAAATGCTGCAATCTATAAACTAGGAAGCAGGTCTTCACCAAACGCCAAATCCGCCTAGACCTTGATCTTGGATTTCCAGCCTCCTAAACAATGAGAAATAAAGTTCTATTGTTCATAAGTCATTGGTATTGTGTTACAGTAGTCCCCACGTTTATTTACATTAATTTCTAATGTTCCACCTAATTGGATTTTCATTAGCGAGTTCTACGGTGAGTGCACAGGAAAACTACAGAAAAAAGAAAATAAAATCAGAATATCTACATTGTAAAATGAAGTTTTATGCAATCAATAGTTTTTTTTTGTTTGTTTATCCTGTGAAACACATTCAGTATGTCTGGGTTAGACATGGCAAAGTGGCTTGATATAGGGTTGCTAAATTAACAGCAGGTCAGATATCTTAAGTGTACAAAGAAGAATAAATTTAGAAGAACATGTCTACTGAGATAGCACCAGAAGAAATTTAGGCATTGACAGGTGCAAATCAAACTTGACCTTTCAGACATCAGCAGAGGAAAAGAAGAAAGACTATTTATGCGACTTTAAGCAGTATAATCCCTGGAATGAGACGAAAAAGGGAATTTGAAATAAAAAAAGTGTAGTTTTCAGAGTTTTATTTCTTTTTCAGTATTTTCAACTACGTATTTGAACATCATAACTGGAAGCAATACATCATTAACTTACCTGGGATTACATAGGAGGGTCATCTCAAGATAATATATTAAAGCAGATGTTGCAAAAATAATGGCAAAAGCTCAAAAAGCATCTGCTTTTTATTTGTCAACTTAATTAGAAAAATATATAAATTGACTTAGAGGATGACCCTGAAAATCTTACAAGTGAGGAAATGCTTTTCCTAGACAGCTATGTTTTTGGACGTATGCATCATCACTCTTTTGTGCCATCTTTCTCTGACCAGTGTTAGGTGTGTCAGTGATAACCCAAGCCCAATTAGTATTTTATTCCTCCCAGGAAATGTCTGAAAATTCTGTTCAAGCAATCGGACTGCATTCATTACTTCTTTAAACACTAACTTAGTCACATGGCTTCACTGAGTACACACCATGAGCTAGGCTCTGTGCTGGGCAGAGGAAAACAGAGATAAATAAGGCAGCTTCCCTGCCCTCAAGGACTTCACAGTCTAGTGAGGAAGTCAGACAAGGAAGCAATTACTATAGAAAGAGTTAGATGCTCAATATAAAGCTGTATGAGCGTGAAGTGGCACCCAATCTAATCTAGAGGAATCAAAAAAGTCTTCCTAGAAGAGGAGACAGGTGAGCTGAGATTTTAAAGACAGCTTGATATTAGTAGGAAAAAAGAGTAAAAATTGAGTGAGAGAATTTCTGGCAAAAATAAGAATAAAAAAGAATTTCATGCTGTTGGAAATTATCCCATGCCATGGCACTTTTCCGTAACTGTAAATTGTTTAAAGCCCTTATTTCACTGTTTTCCCCTACCTCTATTTTCTATATTTTTATTCTGGGAGCCACTTTCCAGATGTTTGGAGGGAAACCTAGAAATAAGTAAGTTTCAGTAACAAACAGTAGAATATATCGGTTTATCAACTAGCTTCTGGAAACTTAGACTGGGTTTCCTACCTTTAGAACTTCAGAACCAATAAAAAGTTAATGAGAACCAGGTAGGTGCAAACCTGGATCTAATCAGTTTAGCCGCCTGTATGTGTAACAATACTAGTGACGGGCTGTATTTACGCAGGATGTGAGGGGAGGGATGAGAAGTTTACACTGATATCAGAGTTTATCTCTAGCCCAGGAGCTGCTCTGTTTGGAAGATGATTTTACATTAATTGAGGAAGCATTTAAGTACTGGGCACTGTGCTAGGGAAACAGAATGAAATAAGCACTGACAATGCAGACTGAGAAAGTGAGATAGTGCAGAATATGCTAGAAAAATCAAGGAGTTGAGTATGGATAGAGTAAAAAAAGGGGGATGGAATGGTGTGCATGGAGAGAGAGGAAGAATCTAAATAATGAAATCCTCAGTTTCTCACTGACTTCATTATCTTGAAGGCAGGGAGGACACCCTGAATTATTATTTTTAAGTAGATAATTATGGATGATAAGTTGGGACAACTTCAAGTAGGGTTACCAGTTTTTTGTCTTGTTTTTGTTTTTTTCTTAGAGGGCAAACTTCCCCCAGCGAGTGTGACAGCCGTCCTGCTTCTGCAGGAGGTGCTACTGGCCGCCAGGGGCTGTGATGCCTCTGGATTGATGTACAGAGGTGATGCCTCCTTCAACAAAAAGGCAGATCCCACGACTCCACACAGGAGTCCCTCCTTCAGTCCAGAATTTTTTGATGCTATTGCAAATGGAATTCTTTTCTTAATTTCATTTTTAGGCTGTTCATTGCCGTTATATAGAAGTACAATTAAAATTTTGTATATTAACCTTGTATTTTGCCACCATGCTGAACTCACTTATTCTAATGATTTTTAAGTGATTCTTTTTTTTTTTTAGAATTTTTTATTGTTTACATCTTATGTCATTTGCAAATAATAAATTTATTTCTTTTTACAATCTAAATCTTTAAAAAAATTTCTTTTTCTTGCTTAAGAGCTCTAGATAGAACCTCCAGTACTATGCTAGATAGCAGTAGTGACAGTGGACATCTTGCTTCAGATCTATGGATAAAATATTTAGACTATGACCACTAAATACAATATTACCTGTGGGGTTTTCATAGATGCCCTTTATCAGGTTGAGAAAGTTTTCTTCTATTTTTAGTTTGTTGAATTTCAAATTTTGTCAAATGCTTTTTTCTTCATATATTGTGACAAATATGGCACTGTTTTTGTCCTTTATTATATTAATATAGTTTGTGATGTTGACTGATTTTTAAATGTTAAACCTTGCATACTTGGGATAAATCCTACTTGATTACATTGTGTATCCTTTTTAATATGTTGCCTGGATTATGTTTGCTAGTGTTTTGTAGAATATTTTTGCATCTATATTCATAAGAAATATTGATCTGTAGTTTTCTTTTCTTATAATATCTTTCTCTGGATTTGATATCATAATAATACTGGTTTCATAGAATGAGTTCGGATGTGTGTCCTCTTTTGCTATTTTTAGAAGTATTTGTGAAAAAAATTGGCATTCATTTATCTTTAAATTTGGTGGAAATTACCAAAAAAGCCATCTGAATCTGGAGAGTTAAAATTACCAATTCATTCTTCTTACTTGTTATATTTCAATATAAATTTTCTATTTCTTTGTGTAGCAGTTTTTGTAGTTATGTCTTTCTAGGAATTTGTATATTTAACCAAACTTATTGTTAGACAGTTTATTAGTCTAGTATCATGTGCCTTATACTTTTCTCTCTCTTTTGTCACTTGAAAAGTATCACCTTGTAGTATTTTATACAATTAAATTGTATATATCGTATTTCTCTTTGGCCAGATATATAAATGCCATAAGGACAACAATCATAAGTTACTTCTGTAATTCCTCCAACTTACTTAGTGCCTGTAATACTATAGGTGTTCAGTTAATTGTGGGTGCTGTTACCATCATCACCACCATCATAATCTTTATCATCACCATCATCATCCATGGCAAGCTCAACATATGGAATAAAGACAAGAGTGTGTGACCCCAAGGAGTTACCATTATAGGCTCTAAGTAGCAAATACTTTTTATCTCATGACCCCACCTAATCAGCTGATAGTGGCTACCCGTGTGCCAACACTTAAAGTATTGAATTTTGCCTCAACAGAGAAGGGATAGGCATAGTTAATGATGTCTGTGATGCCTAATGGGGAATAGTAAAGGTTCCAACGTCTAGTACTTGCCAATGTGGCCTAAATGTGGAGACACTAATGTGTGAATTAGTACCCATGCTCTAGAAACTCACCACTATTGCAATAATACCATGCCAGGAAAGAACATCAAACTCCATGGTATATATAAGACATTTATAATGCCACGTTTTTCAGACAGATACATTTTTCTTCAGACATGTCAAACCTCATTAACAGTACTGGTTGCAGTCATAACAGGAAAATGCCGTATCAATTTTCAGAAAATTACTTCACTATCAATGATTTCTGTGTCAGCTTCTTATAATTCTCTCTCCTCAACTCAAATAATTGCAACAAGAGTTTCGATTATTTAAATTTAGTGCAATGTATATTATATCTAATTGGGATCACATTAAATTTCAAGCTTCATTTTTTATAACTGCCCCTGGGATAAACACACTAACTCGCCTCTTTTAACTGACACCAAATAATTGCCTTCTTTCTTCATTCTCTCTTCCTCATTACTTATAGTTCTTTAGTTCTGCCTATCTTTCTTACTTTAGGAAACCTCTTCACATTGCTCGGCACAAGACAACAATATTTAAGTTTTCCTCTTCAGTTCATTCGACTTCATCATTCCTAATATGATTTCTTCCTGTTGACTCAAGAAGTGCCAGTAACCAAAATATCATATTATAATGAAGCACACTGTATGGAAATTCTGCATGAAGGCATCATGAAGGAAAGGGAGAATAGTGAAGCCTTCAAAAAAAAGAGGATGCCATTAAAATATGATAAATCCATCAGTTAGCACATCATCATAAGCTTGCATGAGGAGAAAAAAGAACCTTCAGATTAATACCCTGTGGAGCTGAGTCTCTTTTTCTTGTATCATCCACTCAGCTCATTTACTTTCTTTCTGTCACTAAGAGCCAAATCACTTCCCCAGGAGACTACCATGTGGAGATGTCTCATTATTTCCAGAAGGAACTCAGTATTGGCAACATACACTGAGATAGAAGTATGCTGTCATGTTGAACTTAATCTGAAAACATGAGCTCTTTATTAATGAAAAGTATGGATTTAATTTCGATATTCAAGAATCACAGACCACTACTAGGAAGCTAGATATCAATTAGCAGGTGAAAAAGTGTTTATTGATGTGTATGCATGTGTATATTTATTAACATGTATGCATTGTCGTTTACCACAGAATCACATTAGAGGAAAATAAAACCAGTTTTATTGAAGACCAAAGCCTACTCTCCTAACTCAAATTGGCATCTATAGAGATTAAATTCCTGCTTTTGGCGTGTGATCTAGTCAGTATCCCCCAGACTAGAAAGGTTGACCTATGTTTTTGTTGAGAAAAAAAAAAACAAACAACAAACTTAGTTCACTTGCTCTTCCATCCAGGCTGGATAAGTTGATTTTTAACTAAGAGGATGAAATGCCTAGCAAGTACATCATGTGCATCAGGTGAAGGTAAGGTCCAGTGAGGGCAGAGCTGGAAGATTCTAGGGCTTTCCAAACTCTTCACATAAAAAAGAGGAGCACAAGAAGGGTGTTTTTAGAAACTCGGTAAAAATTGTAAGGAGAATTGACTAGCACTGTCAGATTCAAAGCTGCTGTGAGATCTTCCTCACCAGCACTCCAAAATTCTGAGCTTTCTCTTCCTCCAAACCCACCTCCATGAGCTTCTTGATAATCAATATTAATAATTTTGCATATTTTACATGTTTATGAACATAGTTTATATTAATATTTTCTGTAGTTATTTTTTTCCTAGGATTTTTTTAGCTTTATATACATGCAAATATTTTCTTAAAATCTAAATTGATTCTACCTTTTCTCCACATATATAGATAAATACTGCTCACAAAAGGATTTCTTAAATTAGGAATTGGTAAAACTATTTTTAAGGAGTCACTTTGTAATATTTGGAGAAATTTATAGTATAGTATTTGATCAACTATGCGATGAAGCTCTGAATTAAAATTAGATTACCAATTCTAACAAAATAATAGCTATACTCATTGAATTATTTTATTTTACCTGATAATTTTTTAAATTTGTCGATCTCATTTAGAAAATCCATGTAAATAAAGACATGATTTCAAATGTTCTTTATGTTAGAAGTCTGAGTAAATCTCAGCAGAACACTAGGCCTAGTTTATTTTTCTGCAGCTTTTATGTATTCATTGGTTGATTTCTTTATCACACATTTATTGAGATATTCTCAGCTTGGTCACATTTCTAGTCCCTTGGTCATGTTTCTTTCTAGATAAACAAGTCTTAGGTTCTGCCCTAGGAGCACACAGTCTCATGGGATAGGCCAACACATAAACCCAGAAGAGTAATGTGGGTTAGAACAATTGTGGAGGTATATTCATATATTTCCATGGAAGTCAGAAAGAAGAAGAGTCCTGCATGATTCCAGGGAAACTTCAAGGTATGTTCTCTTGAAGCTGGGTCTTCAAAGAATAAATAAGAGATATACAGGGAAAAGGGTTGGAGGGACATACTAACAGGAAGATCAGCATTTTCAAAAGCACAGAAACATTTGGATATATCCCAGGGCCATCAATGGCCAGATGGGGTGGTAACAACAAAGTTAAGGCCAGATTAAGAGACACCTAGGTTTTCCTAATGAATTTGTGTTTTATCTTATAATCATAAATCAAGTTCTGCATTTTTATTATCTCACCTCTGCCCACATTAGTGTGACCAGTGCTTAATTTATCTAAATTTCGCTATCTTCATCTCCTAATATAGAAATGGGCAGTTTTTCTTTCTAGCCTTTTAATGAATAATGGAAATTATGTGAGCATGGTAAGCATGCTTTATAAGTATAGTTGCTCATGAAAGTTAGTGACATCACAATTTCCATCCTTAAGTATAGAACTGCTATTATCAAGTCTGTTTTAAAATGATTCTACTAGAAATTGAAAACAGATGAGATTAAAAGTAGGAGGTCAGCCAGGAGTCTAGTTCAGGAATATAAATAGGTGCAGTCAGAGTGCCAAATGAGTGTCGGATACGAATGGCATGAATAGGAGGCTAATTCAAAATAATAATGATTATTATTATTATATAAATGCCATTATATAATTGTTATAATAATTATTACTATAATAACAACATTAGCTACCATTACTAAATGTCAAGTTCGTGAACTCTCCTAGGCACTCCAGCTGTTATCTCATTAACTTTCACAGCAATTTACGTGAGAATAATATTTTCATATTTTTGATGAAAAATGAAATTGAAGATGTGAAGACTAACATAGTTCGCCCAAGGTAAATGCCCAAAGTAGAACTGGGTATCAAATCCTTATTATTTTAACTCAAAAGTCATTTTTTGGAGTGATGTTACCAAAATCACAACATAGGAGACCCCAGCCACCATACCCACCCACAAAAGGTCAACAATTAGACAGGTGTCTATGAACAAAACACTGCTCTATGAGGCCTCTGGAATCTACTTAAGAAACTTTAGCAACACCGCGGAACAAAAAAACTTGAGAATAACCACAACAGAAGAGAAAGAATACAGCTTCAGTTTTGTACGTCATCACATCCCCATAGCCAGCATTGCTCAGTGCCAAGAAATTAGCAGCTAGAAAGAGTTCACTTCACCAGGAAAGGAAGTGTAGGGTTCACCAGTATTTTGTGCACCACGGGAAGGTCGCATTCAGTTTCAGCCCACCACGATGGGCAAAGCTGAGATGCATAGAGATGGCGCGGAACAAGAAGGGTATCCATGGCAGCCAGACAGTGGGAGCGATCATAGTTCATAGTGACCCACCTTGCAGACAAATCCAGCAGATTTTGCCACTGAAGAAGCCATCAGTTAGCACAGCTGCCCTGGATCCCCTGCATACAACAGTCTTCCCCTCACAGGTATTCGCATTCCCTGAAGCCAGTTCCCTGAGCTCTTCCCTATTCCCCTCGTCCACCTCCAATGAGGATTAGAAACACACCAGCAGCCAGCTCAGGCCTCTGCAGCTGCATGAGTGCAAAAAGACAGCCTAGACCCCTGCAGCTGACCCCCGCTAGCATGTGTGTGCTCAAGCCTAGCCCCTCCAGCTGTGCACGTGCATACTGCCAGCTTGAAGCCCTTCGCAGGTATCCACTGCATTGCTCACACCTGGAGGGAGATGCGGAGGTCCCAGGAGAGCACACTAACAACAATGGCCCCCTCAGGTGCTTGTGGGTCTGGATCTGGCCCTGTCTTCAGTCACCATCCTGCACAACCATGCTTACCAGCAGCTAGTCCCTCTGCCTGGTGCCAGCCTGGTCTTGGTCTGATTTGATGATTGCCCTTCACTGCATCACACGGGCATGGGAGAAGACTGTGCAGTCACAGGAAAGCACGCTGAAGGCAAGCTCCACCCCCCACCAACCCCCCTGCAACAACTGGGTTGGCAAAACTGGGTCTCAGAGTCTCCAGCACAGGGCTCTGAGAGTCCCAGAGTCAGCCCACTGGTGGGTGAATCTAGAACCCAGGGATTCCTGTGGTTGGTGTCTGCCCACAGGCTGGTGAGGCTGGTTCTAGGCTAGTCCTGGCCCACTGGGTGGGGCGGGGAGCCATGTGCATGTGTCTCTGGCTTCTGGGTCCTGAGGCTTCCAGGGCTAGTACTGAACCACTGGTGGTTGGGTCCAGGTCCTGAGCCCTCTGGTGGGTAAGGCTGGGTCTTGGGGCAGCTATGGGCTCAAGAGGTCTTAGGGCAGCCAGCCTGCTGCTCGGTGGGGCTATGTCCCTGCCAGGCTAGTTGTTTGGCTTGAGATGTCCCCAAACTGGTTCTGACAGGCTTATGGATGGGACCAGTTCCCATACTAATAAGCTAGAGGGAGAATTCCAAAATGCACTAGCCAGCACCAGTGTCCTTGGGGTAGAATGAGCCCTAAAAATGGCCAATGCCCGTTTCTAGGTCCTCAGGGTGAACTGCAGTTTCCTCCTGCCTCTCTGGAAAGTGGGTCTGATCCAGTCTCCTTTCAAATCACTGCTTCTGCCCTGGGTCCCTGAGCATGTGAGATTTTGTGTGTGCCATTTAAGAGTGGAGTCTCTATTTCCCATAACCCTCTGGCTCTCCCCAAAGTAAGCAAACCCTCTCGGGGGTTGTCTTTCTGGTGCAAGACCCCCAGCTGAGGAGCCCAACATGGTTTTCAAATTCCTCACTCATTACAGAGAAACTCTGCCATTGTAATTATTCTCCCATCTGTGGGTTGCCCAACCTGAGGTATGGGTCTTGGCTCTATCACATTTCCACCTCTCCTACACATCTCGTTGTGGGTCTGTCTTTACATCTTTAGTTGTAGATCTTTTCTGCTAGTCTTCCAGTTTTCTCATCAATAGTTACTCTGTAAATAGTTGCAATTTTGGCATTCCCGTGGCAGGAGGTGAGCTGAGGGTCTTCCTACTTCATTACCTTGGCCACCAACCTCTGGTGATTCTTATGCACATTAAAGTGTGGGAACCACTGCTCTGCACTACCCTTTGTGCTTTTTCCTGTAAAGTCTTGTACTTCTCACTCATTCTAACATCTTTCAGTGCATGTTCAGGGAATGTGATGCCAAAAAGCCAAATCACAACTAAATCAACAACTCTTCACCCACTGCTGGATGCATGCTCACCTCAGGGTGTTTATTCAAAGGTTCTCCTCTCCCCATTGTACTTCCTCCACCCCGCCCCACCTTCAATAAAAGGAGGAATTCTCATAAGATCAAGGACTTTGGGAAATTTAGTGGTCACTCCTTGAAGAAGTCCCTCTGTATGGAATCAAGTTTAGTTAAAGTTTTCTTTTTTCTTGAAATTCATTTCTTTTCATTCTGTTAGAGTTAGGAGGTCAGGAATGGCAAGTGAACTGTTGCTGGAGACCAGAAAGAATGTGTTAAGGAAATGTCAGGCCTGCTCCTTGGTTGGCAGAAAGCAAATATGCAGCTCAAATTTGTAGGAATAACAGAAAATACCTCCTTAATGATAATAATAACACTAATATTTCTGAGTTGGGCTCCCATATGTACACAATTGGCTGTATCCCAAACCCTCTAACACTCTGCCACTATTATTAGCTCCATTTTGCAAATGAGAAAAGTGAGGTTTAAATGACTTTCTCAAACTCATTCAATAAATTAATGGTGAGACCAGGGTTCTTTCCTGTACATCCTAATTCCAAGGCTCATGCTTTTAGTTACCATGCTTAGATGCCTCAATAAAAAGTTCTTGTGTATGCACCTCTTAGTTCGTGGGGTGACATAGTGGGTAGCATTAGCAAATAGTTCAGAAGAAAGGAATTCAAGTCTGCCTGTCCTCTGTACTTTGGGGTTAAAGGCACAAAAATTGAGAACAGAATGGGTTCCCTACAGTGTTTGATCATATTCAACGTTTGGAGTTAGATATCAATTTGGGCCAAATTCCTAACAAATAGTTAAGAGTGTACATATGCTTTATGTGTCAAGGATTTATGCAATAATTTGAGAAGGGTAATTGTTGAGAAGTAAGTATTCGGACCCATTTTTTTTTTCTTTTTTAGCCTTAATTCTAACTCACTGTTTTTTGAAAACTGCTGTCACCCACAAGAAAGTAAATGTTTTGTTAGTTGCTTTGTTATTGTTATTGCTGGTGTTCCATTTTTAATGTAATCTCCTCAAGGATCTCAAACACAGTTTGGCCATTTTATGAATATTAAGACAATCAGTCAGTTACAGGCTCTTGTGATTTTCCAAATATCTTCAGCTGGCATAATGAATAGAAATTCTCTTTTCAGAAGCTTACTTAACTTCCATATGAATTTCTAATTTAATGATGAATAAATAACAACCATCAATTATTCATAAGAAATATATTCAAAATTATAGTAATAATGATACTGATATCTTGTACATTGCTTTTATTCCAAAAGTCATGTTATTTTTCAAAACTGAATCATTGGTCCACAATACAGCACGTGGGATCAAAGACATTTCCGAAATTAAGGAAAAACATTCAAATGTATAACAAAGGCTGTATTTCTTCATAAGAATGTTGGGTCAGTGTTGACTCATTGCTTCCCTGCATCTGGTAATCATCCCCTATATCTGGGAAAATAAAACTATTGTGCGTGTGTGTGTGTGTGTGTGTGTGTGTGTGTGTTTGTGTACTGACTGTCCTTAGAAGAGGACCTCTTTCAGTTACTGGCTGCATCATTCCCCCTGATCCCCAAACCACTACTCTCAAAATAGCTTTTTACTTAAAATTATCCTTCTCTTAATAGTCAGTCAGTCTTCACATGTTTACCTTGTCATCATGCTGGCAGAGGGATTCAAACTTTATATGTTTTGTTCTTCCTTATCAGAACAAATCCAGACCTGTTTCCAAAATTCCCAATGGTAATATTTCCCATTAATGAGATCACACCAACATTTACCTTCTGCTCCTCCTCACCATGACTTGCTGTTCTACTCAAACACTTTCTTCCAGTCACTCCTATCTGCCAGAGCCATTTCCACCTCAGAAGCATTCCTCATATATCACTTCATGGATGATTCTTCCACTTCTCTCACTCTATCCAAATCCTACCCTGTGTTGGTGGGGAAATGGTGTCACAAAATGTGCATATTGGAATGTACACAGGGTCAGCTTGACACATCCATCAGATTGAGAGAAATGATGCTGGACATATGTTTATAATGGACACTTAGGATTTGTGAATAAGCTTGACTGAATTGCCTGTATAATTCAGAGACAAAGTCTTTTCATTCTCTGTAAATTTGATAACTCGTATTCAAAATCAAAATTTAGAAACTCCATGCTCAGAGTTTTATTTCTTTATTATTTTTTTGGGGGGATGAAGTATAAAAGAATAACTTTATGGCTTTGCCAGGTAAAGGGGACCACAGGAGGCTAATGCCCTCAAAACTGTATGTTCCAACCTGGGGGGGGACTGTGTATGCTCAGAATTTTTTAAAATGTGCCATGTCCTTTCCTTGGGCTCCATTACAGTCACCTGTCTGTTCTTATTTCTCATATGTCATCTGAAATGAAAAGCTAAACATTATCCTAGACTATTTTTTTAACATTATTTTGTAAATATTTATTGGAGATTTTAATTTATTTTGTCTACATTAATCACAATATAGCTTTGGTTTCTGGTGAAAACAAGTTGAGAAAGAAGAAAATATTGTATGTATTTTCCATACTATGTGTTCAGGGCTGAAATGTATTCAGCCAACAGACATTTCTCAAAACATTATTTTCATCAGTACATCTATTCTATCATAGCAAAAAGTGAATTTTAGAATTTTAGCTAGCTCAATACTCAGAGTTTTATCAAACTCTCTGATGTAGTAAATTCTCAGCAGCTTCCTCTCATTCTGCTCTCAATATTCCAACCAACTCCAGATCCCTGATCTGATCCATTTCCTGTGACTTGATAAATCCACTCCATCACTGGCCACCTGCATGCAGCACTGGAAACTGGACCTGAAAAGAGATGACCAAAATTGGGCAATGTTTTCATGATATTATTGTCAGCGTAGCATTGTAGAGAGAGCAACAATTCCTTTAGGCATGGTATCACAGTCCCTGGTTTTGGGTGGACCTGGGTTTGGATTCTGGATCTCTATACTCTGGGCGAGGTACTTAATATTGTAAAATGTTAGTTTTCTCAGGAAAGTAATACAACATATCTCATATGTTTATCACGAGGCTTCAATTCAATGATGCATATAAAATGCTTAGCACAGTGCCAGGTTTAATATAGTACATGCTAGTGATTGTACTTGTTATTTTGCTGTTTCTGTTTGAAAGTAGGGCTGTGTTAAGTTACAAGTTACCTCACTTGATGACTGTCTGATAAACATAATAATAACACTTCAAATGGTGATTATTCTAAAATCTGGCATATAACAGGTATTCAATAAATCTGTGTTTCGTCTTTCACCAGAAAAAAACAATCAAATGATACGTTTAATGTGCAAATGTTTAAGGTTCAAAAGAATGTTTTTCTGGGTTTTGTTGTTATTTAGTCTGTTTGTTTGTTTGGCTGTCCTTCATTAACTCGTCAATGATGGTGACTTTGTTTATTCTTATTTTCACATGCAGACACAGTCTCTAATGGACATAGCACCTCCATACATATTAAACAGTTTTTCTGATAATAAGCCAATCAATCTGCATCTTCCTTCCCTGCTGATTTGATTGACATGATAATCACCACAATATACTACTTCCAAAATACATTTGTCTTTTGTCCAACTCACAACTTCACACTCTGTGAGATTACAGTCAACACTGAATAATTTTGCTAAGCCAAGTATTGTTTTGTTAAATTCTGGTTCATTTAATTAAAATTTCAAACCTATGTATTACCACGATGAAAAAATGCAATTTGTTAACACAGAAAATGTTAGTATTTTAGAAAAATTAGCAGCTGATCTGATAACATGAAAACTATGTCATTGCACTGTCATGAGATGTGCTTACAATCTTAATATTTCCTAATATAGTGGCATGGCTTAGAATATTTGGAAGACAGAAGAGATAGTAGCCTATTCTCTTGCTTTGGAACCCTGGCAAGTTCAACTAACACTCCTACATGGGGTGGAAATAGCAACACAAATTTTTATTTCATTCATTCAGTAGCTATTTATTTACCATCTCTGATTTGCTAAGCTCTGATATAATGGGGGAATAACAATATTTTTTTTAAAAAATCATGTCATTGTCATGCTCATATTCCAGTTGATAAAAGGTAGATGATCAACACATAAGCAATTAAATTAACAATAATTCAGATAATAAGAGGTCTCATTGGGAGAATACAACAGAGTAATATGACTACTCTTAAGTAGGGTAGGGGGCATGCTACTTCATCTGGAATGGTCAAGAAACGTCTCTGAGGAATTGAGTTAAGTGTTGTAAAGGAGCTAGCCACATAAAGACCATTGAGAATGTTTTCCAGGAAGAGGGAAGAGCAAATGGTCTGTAGACTAAAGTTATGTTTGCCCTAAAGCCCAGAGGCATGCAGTACATATAGGGGAAAAGAAGGAGGCTCCTCACTAGAGTGAAGTATACACAAGGAAGAGATGCAAGGGCTGAGGTGGTAGCAGGGGGGTGATGAGAAAGCATCCAACTCAGGAAATAATTAGAGGGAGTGGTGCTGAGCTTACTGAATTGGATGTGGGAATGACTAGGGAGCACACAGGACATGAGGATGCCTAGGTTTGGGCCTGAAATCTTGAGTGGATGATGGTGCTAGTAACCAAAACAGAAAGACACCCAGCACTTTTCTGAGTGGGGAACCAGTTTAGTTTATTCCCATGTCAAAGGTCAGATCTCTATTAGACATTCAGGTAGAGATGCCACGGATGCAGTTGCTCCCTTTCTGGGGCGCAGGGTAAAAGTTGGAGATGTGCATCGTGAAGGCACTGGAATATTGATTGCACTTAAAGCCATGTGACTGAGGAAGCCACTGAGGGAGAGAATGTTGGTAGAGAAAGGAAGGGTACTGAGATCTGAGAAAATGATGAGCATCCAGAGAAAGAGACTGAGGAAGAGAACCACAAGTGTATTAGAATAGCTAAAGAGGTGTGGCATTCAAGATGCCTGGAGAACGAGGATTGTCAAGAATTAAGATTGGTCAACTATTAAAAGTGTATAAGAGCTCAAATAAGGAATGGATGAGGAATTAACCAGTGAATTTGGCCAATCAGGATTTTGGGAGTGAGCCTGATGACCCTCCTGGGTCATTTTGTTCAGCCTGTAAATATGCCATTTCTATGACGTTACCTGGAATAGATTGAATTATTATGTTCAATTCTCCATTGTTTCTTTTTAATAAGATCATACATTCATACCTTTTGCAATAGAACTTTGCTGTGCCTCCAAGTAAAGCAGACAAGTATACATCTCTATCTCTTGATTTAGGATTTGGCCATTAACTGGTCTTATATACAGGAAAGATAGAAAAAAAATCTGTAAAATTTAAATCTGTTAGTAGTCAAGAATGTTGCTTGGATTACAGAGTATTACAAAATAGGTAGTAGAGAAAAGCTTCGAAAGAAGTAGGCATCTTTCTCCCATTGCAGTAGGAGGAAAGGTAGAATATGTGGGGAAAGATACAAGCAGGTTAGTGAATATGGTTGTAGAAAGACAAGAAGGGTATAATCCTAATCTCTCTGCTAAACCTTCTCTAAGACGTCTCTGCTACTCTATAAGGACGCTGCTCTTCTTGGTCACTAAAACAAATTCTTACTAAGGAAACTAGACTCAGCCTCACAAGATGAGATTTAGGGATTACTTTTGTAGTATTGGCCGAAACCAGGGGTTCTAGGTGTTTAGCAATGTGGGGGAAAGTCCTACATAGGACAAAGCACACCTTTGCCTCCCACTTGTATTATTTAGGATAAGAATAGACTCCAGAAACTATAGACAAAAGAGTGTTCAATGGCGCAACATAATACATCACAGGACTGTCTGAGAAGGAGGCTCTTTGATAGATGATTTTCCTTCTCTCAGACCCCTGTCAGTATGTGGCTCCGACCTTCCTACAGCAGTGGTTCTCAAACTTTAACCTGCATTGTGGTCATGTGGAGGGCTTGGTAAAATGCTGAATTCTGGATTTCACCTCTAGAGTTTCTAATTATGTAGCTCTATGGTGGAATTGGAGAACTTACATTTCTAACAATTTCCCAAAGTGACAAGGCTACTGTCCCAGGAACAATTTTATAACCACTACACTACAGAAATTATTACTGACTCCAGCTAGATGGCAAAAGTGGAAAGAGGGTTTGGAAGTACTACTTGTTGTGTATCTTTCCTTTGCTCTTCTTTGTCTTTCTCCAAGCTTCTCTATGCCCCAAGAGGTTGGTCTGCACCAAAGGGCCTCCTTGATCACTGGAATTCAATTTGGCTTAACCCATGAGGAACATGAGTAAGCAATGAGAGGCAGAGAAGAGAGAGAGATTGGATATTTTGTCCAGTCCCAGTGGAACTGCTGTTAGCGGAATGTGTCCACAATCCAAGTTCTAACTCTTGGCAGGCAACCCCCTCTACACAGCTCTCTCTCTTCATTTATCTGGTATCTGTACCCTTCTCATCCCCTTCCAGGCTTACAGAGTCCGAAGACCTCCCTGCTATCACCCCTGGGAGATGCATTATTCTTTATGCCCTCTTATATTCTGCCTTCACTTTTCTTTTTAAAGAATCTAATTTATTTATTTAATTTATTTATTTTTGATTGCATTGGGTCTTTGCTGTTGTGCACGGACTTTCTTTAGTTGCGGTGAGCTGGGGCTACTCTTCGTTGTGGTGTGCGGGCTTCTCATTGCAGTGTTTTTCCTTGTTGCAGTTGCAGAGCACAGGCTTCAGTAGTTGTGGCTCATGGGCTCTAGAGCACAGGCTCAGTAGTTGTGGTGCACAGGCTTAGTGGACCAGGGCTCGATCCCGTGTCCCCTGCATTGGCAGGTGGATTCTTAACCACTGCACCACCAGGGAAGTCCTTCTTCCTTCACCTTTATAATGATATTATTAAACTCTCCTTAAATTACTGAACGTGAGCATATTATTTATTTCCTGGAGGAAACATAACTGACACAAAAGACACAAATTTTTTGTTTAAAGACAAATAAAATTAGCACACCTCATTTCTGCTTTATTCCTTTGGCTAGGCTGCAAAATAGGCTAGGGAATGGGTCTAACTCTGATCCCAGACAGGAAAAGAAATGATTTTGTTTCAGTGAATCTTTAAAAGTTTCAGTGAATCTTTTCTACATGCACAACTTTTCTATGTCAGTAGAAATTCACGTACATGAAAACCAGTTTATAATTATTTGAACCTAGAACCTAACTCTGTATTACATATTTACTCAAAAATGTTTTTGATAATTGGCCTAAAACTTTCAGGAATACACACTTGGTAAATTGAAGGAAGAAAATACATTGTTTTATTCATAACTTTACCAAGAGATGTCCACTACTTTAGGAAATCTTATCCATGACTGAGTCACCAATTCAAGACAATGAAATCTTGGTATTTGATCTCTTTATTATGTCTTCTAGTGTAGTTGTACCTAAGTATTTACATATTGAACGTATATTATTTTATCTGCTTCCGGTTAAAGATAGGGAACTGTATTGATCTGTCATTTAAAATTATATGTACTATGGTAAATAATATTATAATTACATCATGGTTTTAAATATGTGTTATAAAAGGAAGCACTGGGTTTTGTAGGGTTGAAAACTGTATTTTATTAATAAAAAGACTTTTGAAAAGGTATTTGTACTCATACACATGTGGGAAACCAGAGGCCTGAACTAATGAATCAATGTAATTAACAAAGAGAAGAAAGTAGACACCTGTCAATGATGTACAGGTGACAGCTGAATGGAAGCCACCAAGCGCTCCAGCACCAGATGTGTTGGAGAATGGCAATGCTGATTGCATAAACGCTCCTGAATTTGAACGCTGTCCTTATCATTGAGGCTTACTACCTTCCCAGCCACAGAAAACTGTACCTAACTTGAGAAAGTTGGAGTCTTGAGAACAATATGGGAAAGTCCCAGAAGGAGGCATCAGATCCATTTTATCTGTTCACTGAATAGAATAACTTCAGTAACAGCTTGTGGTATCATTAATACTACCTGGGATTATGGCAAATTTCTTTTATCATGTGGGGATTTGCTTAGAAATTAGGACTTAAAATGTAAATAAAATATTAATCTTTATACCTCCATTGCAATAACAGAAAACAAAGAACTATAAAAAAGAGATTTAAAAACAAAGCAAAACAAAAACACCTTTAGTGTTAAAGGGTAGCATCCATGTTATTGATAATGTCATATATGCATGCTATTAAGAGCTCTTTGGAGCTTATAAGTGCGTTCCCATATATTACTTCATTTCTTCTTCACGACAGCCCTGTGAGATAGTTATTATTATATTTGATTCCCTGCTGAAAAGAATGTGAAACTCAAAAGGGCTAATTAAATTGTCTAGCATTGCTAAGTTAGTAAAGTGTGGAGTTAGGAATCAAGATTTAAAATTCCAATAGCTACTCTTGTACCACAAGCAATGTCTCTTTTCATGTTGAGCTTTGTGTCAGAAACTTTTGAGGTGATGAAAGAAAGAGGTGGCTTTGGATTTGATCAAGAAAGCCCGAAAGATCCCATAAAATATGTAAAACATACCCTAATCTCCAACTACCCTTCAATCCTCTGTATTTGATTTTTGATATAATTGTACCAATGAAATTGTTTACTAATATCATCCTGTTTTTATAAATAGTAGAAGAAATTCCCTTCCTCATTTTCACTTGATCTCTGAAGTCTTTACCAAGGACATTTTTCAAAACATGTGTATACTTTTATCTGGGTTACTTCTTAGTATTCATTAAAATACAATTAAAACCACTCCTACAGACACGCTTCTTAGATGAGTCCAACTACTCTAGTGGTTTTCACAGCTATCTACAAGTTGGTGGCACTCACAGCTTTCCCCTGAGCTCATGACCTGAATCTCCAATTAGTGACTTAATACCTCCTCTTAAATATTTCATGGACAATTCAGGCTCAATTGTGTAAAAAAATGGACACTTTGTTGCCTTCCTCCCACCCACCCTTCAACGTATATACATTCTTCCTTCATTCTTTTATTCATCATCATGAGTTCTGAAAACCTAAAATGCAACCTTGCCTGGTCCTTTACTCAAATCACCACTGATTTATATATTAATCATCATATCTCCTATTTTTGTAGGTTCTTCTCTTATTCACATGACTACTACCTTAGTTCAGCTCACCATCATTTCCAAAGCAAATCACCTCAAACCCTATTAGCTTTCACGATACCAGTATTTCCACATTCTGATCCACTACCTATACTACAGTCAGAGTAATATGTCTCAAATAAAATTCTGACAATATTGCCCCCTTTTTCTCACCTCTAATTACAGTCAGATATACCACAAGAATTTATAGGGGGCATATGATATATGTTCTCTCTTACCTGTTGGCTAATGCACATGTGATTTCTGCATCTAGAAGCCTTCATTAGATTGATCTCATCATGATGAGAGCTCTTGAGGAGATTTCATCAATTTGGGGGATTTAACTCTTGATCATGGGCTTAACATTATCATGGGGTTTTGGTTACCGCTTTAATTAATATGGATGTTTGTCTATTTTACTCACTCAACTTTAATCAGCCTGAGAAAAGGGTTCATATCTTACACATCATTGTAATCCCAGAAGCTAACACTGTCTGACATGTAGAAGACACTCTGTCTATATCCATCAAAAGAATGAAAGAGTTACTGAATGAATGGATGAGTGTGAATAGAATACAAATTGTGTGTGCAGTCACATATAGTGTCTTACTCCTTCCTGGTTTGGTTAGAGCTGACGATCCTACTGCGATGCTGCCTACCACACATGTGAATGATCTTGACTTGAATGAGAAAACTTATCAGAGACTTTGAAAGAAACATCACTGTAGTTTAATGGAAGGAGAGAGTGTTGTTACACATGAATTACATTACTTCTCTAAGTTTATCTCAGACAGACATACAAACACACACACGGAATATTACTGTTTACCTCATGGGTTGAAGTGAAGAGTAAATTAGGTGGTAGATAGAATTTATATGGTGAGAACAAGTTAATGAAGGTGTTTTTGGCAGTGTCACTGCACAAGGCTACGGGTTCAACCATTTCAATGAAAATCAATTTTGATTAATGTAAGTGGTGAATTCAGTCATTCAATCAGGTTAAATGTATTCCATGAAATTAACTGCAGGGTATCAGCTCAACTGTTTAAGACTACGTTTCTACTGAGAAAATCACAAATTTCATACATTTATGACTTTAATAATTTATGATCTGAGTGTGGACTTTGGGAATTTCCCTTTTACAAAGTGCATGGCTCAAAATAAATGCTCAATACTAAAGTTTATTGTTATTATTTATTATTAGGAGATTATTAACAGAAGGATATTCAAATAATGTTTTAAAATCATTTAATAATCCAGAAATATTTTTGCATTTATTAAGGTATGGTTTCAAGGAATGTCTGTAATTTATATTTTCCTAACAGTAGTGACACTATTAGTAATTTGAAGATTCTTAAAATTAGGGAATAAGATATATTTCCATACTTTATCTTCAACACACAGTTCTAGTCTCTAGAAAGTGTGTGTGTATGTGTGTGTGTGTAAGAGAAATAGTACAGAACAGAGTACTATTTTCATTATCAGTGGTTAACAATTTGGGAAGTTTTCTGGGTCAGAAGTTAATGAGATAGTTACAGTTTCAGACTGACTTTGTACTTTGTACAGTTTCCGTTTTCCCAGGATTTGATTTGATGGACTATGAGGGCAAAGCCAGTGTTTACCATACAACAGTGTGTGAGCACTGATTTTCCCAGTGACCTTCAGAAATGGGCATAAACCCTTGGTATACAAGCCTTTGCCCTTCTCTTAGGGGAGGTCAACAGCATATTTGCTTCTCAGATTCTAATCTTCTGTAGTATTAGAAAAGAGTTTTGCACTTAAAAGAGTATAGATAAAGGTTTAAAATAAGCAATTTCTGAAAAGTAAGTTGTAAGCCTTCTGTGGACAGAGGATCCTCTGAGTCTGTTTCTGGCCATCATGCCATCCTACTTCAAATTGAAGACCACCTTCAGTTAGAAGGTGATAATGAAGATATAATTTTCAGAGTGAGAACTTTGAAAATCCCTCTTTTGTCTCATTATGAAATTTCCCTGATGCATAATTCAGGTACCAGGTCAGAATCTCCCAATAAACCCCAAGAAAATCTGGGAGCACTATACTTTCTGATATAAAAAAGAAAGAGATCTAGTGAAATGTGAAAATGATGTAGGGAGTGTTAACGAGAGAAAGTAAAGTCCATGGGTTACCACATTGATGGGCACCAAATAGTTATGTGTTTTCCCCAAAATAGAATATATGTGCCTCAGGGGTAAGGAAAATAAGTTAGATGAAACACCTAAACAACATATTTAGAAGTATAAATTTCTTGGGGAATAGAGCATATTAATAGTGCATTTCCTTTTTTTATTGTTTACTTACATTTTTATTATGGAAAAAAGTAAATATACCCAGAATAATAATAAAATATATAAAAATCAATTTTTTATTAATAAAACAATAGAAATTATACTTAGATTATCTAATCTTTTGATTAATCCAGGCTATATTGTTGTTACACTTCATTTGGATCAAGGACTCAGGCAGAAACTTCAGAGTCTGTTCATGTCTAATGGAGACCACTTCCATTCAATAAATTATTTTAATTACCTCAACCTTAACATTTACAAGTCAATATTCTCTTTCCCACATTAACTTATGTGATTCCACAATGTAAAATAAATTTTTGTAATGTGCTTATTTTAGGTAGTGTTTATACAAGACTTTCAGACCAACTCTTTGATGGATTCTAAGTCACAAAAGTTGTGGATCCATCACTCAACCGAGGTAATGAATTTCTACCAAACTGATCATATGACATTAGTTTAATTGTGTAGGAGTATCGGCCCCAACAGAGACAGTATAGCTCCCAGTTAGAAAGCAAAAAAAAAAAAAAAAAAAAGTTTTGTCTGATTCAGCCTTGCTTGGCAAACTTGACTTCCAATTATAGTGACTACTGACAAACACAGCCTTCTGGCATCAGAGTGCAAATTATAAGAAAAGTATTATTAGATAGGTCTTGATTCAAATTCCAGATCAATCTCTTCCCAGCTGTGTGACTAAAGTACTTTAATTATTTTTCTCACCTGTGAATTGACATTGAAAAATATCAGTTGCTGAGCACTGTTATAAAATTGAATGTTATACATGTAGAAAAACTTGGCTCCTTTGGAGCATATGCAAATGATATCTATACTTTCTCACTTTTTCCTTTGGGCCACTTAATTTTGTTTATTCTTCATTCATTTATTTCTTCAAGTTACCCACAAAACACTCATAAGGACACAAATTTTCTTGGCTCTTGTATTCCTCTATTAGAGCATATATAACCTGCTTTGTGTTTTATTTGTCCAAACCTCTTACTAAATTATGAGCTTCTCATCAGTGAGAAAGGTCTCTCATATCCAGCCCTTAGAACTTACCTGGGCATAGGGTGAAGACTCTCTGCAAATCACCACTGCCCTGTGAATGTTTCTAAAGCACAGCTTAATTTTGTGAATTTCTTGCTTAAGAATAGAATATACTCAATATATTTACTCCCTGACTATCAAACAAAGGTCTAGTTCCTAAATTGGACAATAGATAAATGGATGCATTTCATCATCTATCTCCAATAAATCTTTTCATTTGGCCCCCTCCAATTACCCAGAATCCAGGTAGTTGGAGCACTGTTACATACTCATGAACATATTTCTTTTGCATAATTAAACCCACTTTAAACCCACTCTCCCCACCTCTTAGTTAGTTCCTCACTAACAAGCTGTTATCCAAACTCAAACTATTCTATAAAACCATTTCTAGAGCTTACCACCATCATGACACTGTTAGAGATGAAACAAACAGGGGCCAAACAGAAGGCCTAATGGGATGGTCATCACTGGGCCTAGAAAAGGAAGGCAAAATTTAGGGTGAGGGCTGCAAGATATGTGACTTTCTTCTGATTGGTTGGTGGTGAGGTAACAGGGTGGTGCTCCAGGAATCTTGTGCTCAGCCTGAAGTTACCATCTCCACTAGCATGGGGGTCCCAGTTTTTCAGAAGAGCTCAAAGATATTGTTATACATATCCCTTGAGGAGGAACCAGGACCCTGCCCCAAGGCTGCACCACCATTTGACTGCTCCTCCCTTGTCTCTGCATCCCCTCCCTTCCCTGATTAGCAACTGTTTGAATCTGCCCTTTGGAACTCAGAGAAGGTCAAGGAGGCTGAATGAAGTGTGTTCCATTTTATTAACCTGCCCATACAGGAAACAATCTCATCCATCCCTGGATTTTATTTTGCTTACCTGTCTGTATTAGTTATCAGTTATTGCATAACAAATAACCCCAAAATTTAGCAGCTTATAACAAGCATTCATTAATTCACATAGATTCTGAGCATCCAGAATCCTCTGGTGGCTTGGCTTAGGGGGTCGGGCATAAGGTATCTCTTTAAATTTCTGTATAGGTATCAACTAGGGCTGCAGTCATCTGAAGAAATGGAACTTCACTTCTCAGCATAAAGTTGTAAAGTCCAAGATGCAGGAATACTGACAACCACCTTGGAGGCTGACTACCATCTTTTTCATGGTCCTTATGCCTTTATTCTTCTTTTTTAAATTAAAGTACAGTTGATTTGCAATATTATATTAATTTCAGGTATACAGCACAGTGAGTCAATATTTTACCGAATATATCCCATTTAAAGTTATTATAAAATATTGACTATGTTCCCAGTGTTGTACAATATATCCTTATAGTGTATTTATTTTATACAGAGTAATTTGTACCTCTTAGTCTTCTACCTTTATCTTGTCCCTCTCCCCATGCTTATCCCTACTGGTAATGACTAGTTTGTTCTCTATATGTGTGAGTCTGTGACTAATTTGTTATTTTCATTTGTTTGTTTTATTTTTATATTCCATATGTAAGTGAAAACATACAGTATTTGTCTTTCTCTGTCTGATTTTTTTCACTTAACATAATCCTTCCAGGTTCATCTATGTTGTCACAAATGGCAAAATTTCATTATTTTTATGGCTGTGTAATATTCTGTGGTGTGAACTGTTTCTTGTTTATTGAGGTAGACCTTCACTGCTAAAAATTTCCCTCTTGGAATTGCTTTTGCTCTGTCTTATATATTTTGGACAATTTTGATTTTACTTCCACTTGTCCTGAGGTATTTTCTCATTTCTTCTTTTATTTTTTACTGACCCATACATTTTTTGTAGCATGCTGTTTAGTCTTCACATGTTTGTGTCTTCCCCTTTTCTTTCCTGTAATTACTTTTTAGTTTCAACAGTTATGGTGAGAAAAAATTCTTGATATAATTCTTAAATTTGTTGAGACTTGTTTTGTGGCCTAGCATGTGATCTCTCCTGGAAAACATTCCATGTGCATTTGAAAATAAAGTGTATTCTACTGGTTTTGGTTGGAATGTCCTATAGATATATATTAAGTCTGACTGGTCTAATGTGTCGTTCAAGACCACTGTTTGCTGATTGATTCACTGTCTGTATGATCTGTTTGTTGATGTATTTAGGGTGTTAAAATTCCCTAATACTATTGTATTATTGTCAATTTTACCCTTTATGTCTGTTAATAATCACTTTATGTATTCAGGTGTTCCTATATTAGATGCATGTATGTTAACAAATGTTATACCTTTTTCTTATATTAATCTCTTTATCATTATATAAAACCTTTCTTTGTCTTTTGTTATGAACTTTGTTTGAAGTTTACTTTGTCTGATGTGCGTTTCTGCTCTAGGTTTCTTTTTATTTTCTTTTGGGTGGGATATATCTTTCCATCCCCTCACTTTTAGTCTGTGGGTGTCCTTAGCACTGAAGTGATTCTCTTGCAGGTAGCATATTGAAGGGTCTGTTTTCTGAGGTTTTGTTTTGTTTTTTATCCAAACAGCCACCCTATATCTTTCTATCAGAGCATTTAGTCCATTGAAATCTAAAGTAATTATTGATTGGTATATACTTATTGCAAATTTGTTACTTGTTTTCTGGTTTTTTGTAGTTATCTTTTCTTCTGTTGTTTGTTTCTTCTATCTTTTCACTGTTGTTTGATGGTTTTCTTTAGTGTTATGATCCTGTTCTTTTTTCTCTAGTTTTTGTGTAACTATTTTAGGTTTTTGATTTGTGGTTATCATGGGGTTTATATATGTTGACCTATAACTATATCTGCTTGTTTTAAATTAAAAGCCATTTAGATTCACACACATTTTAGATAGACATTTTTTACTCCCCTCCCCCATGTTTTGTGGTTTTGATGTCATTACTTATATCTTCATCATATCCCTTAACTATTTATTTTAGTTATGGCTGATTTTACAATTTTTGTCTTTTAATCTCTGTGCTAGCTTGTTAAAATGGTTGATCCACTGCTTTTGCTATACATTTACCTTTACTAGTGGGATTTTTTAATTTCCTGTAAATTCTTACTTCTTGTTGTAGCCTCTTCTTTTCCACTTACAGAAGACCCATTAACGCTTCTTGTAAGGTTGGTTTAGTATTGATGTTCTCTTAGTTTTTGCTTGTCTGAGAAGGTCTTTAACTCTCCTTCAATTCTGAATGATATTGTTGTAGGGTAGAGTATCCTAGGTTGTAGGTTTTCTTTTTCAGCACTTTAAATATATCATGCCACTCTCTTCTGGCCTGAAAAGTTTCTGCAAGAAAATTCACTGATAGCCTCATGGAGGTTTCTTTGCATGTGACTCTTTGTTTTTCTCATGCTGCCATTAAAATTCTCTCAAACTTTTGTCATTTGAATTGTGATACGTCTTAATGTGCATCTCTTGTTTCATCTTATTTGGGACTCTCTGTGCTTCCTGTGCCTGGAAATCTGTTTCCTTCCTCCTCTTCAGGAATTTTTCAGTCATAATTATATCAAATTTATTTTCTACCCTTTTTTCTCTCTTTTCTCATTCTGAGAATCCTATAATGTGAATGCATATATGCTGTGTTGTCCCAGCAGTCCCTTAAATTATCCTCAACTTTAAAAAAATTGTTTTTCTTTTTGCTGTTCTGTTTGAGTAATTTCCATTATTCCATATTACTTATGCATTCTTCTGTATTACCTAGTCTGCTGTTAATTCCTTCTAGTGTATTTTCATTTCTGTTATTGTATTATTCAGCTCTGATTTGTTCTTTTTTTCATATTTTCTAGTTTTCTATTAAAATTTTCACTGTGTTCATCTATTTTTTCCCAAGTTCAGTTATTGTTCTTATTACTAATGCTTTCAACTCTAACTGGTAAATTATTTCTCTCTATCACTTTAGGGTTTTTTTCTTGTTCTTTCATTTGAAACATATTCCTCTGTCTTCTCATTTTTTGAAACCCTATGTCTCTATGAAATTAGATGAAACAGTTACCTTTCCCAGTCTTGAAGGGGTACTTTTGTGGGAGCATCTCTGTTCAGTCTGTGTGCCCAGTGTCTTTGGTGGGAAAGCTAGATCTGAAGTGAGCACAGCCTGCATCTTCCCCTGGACTGTGCTGGCAGCTACCACCTTGGTGAGTTGTAGGGTTTGAGATGATGGAGCTAGAGACAGAGCCACGTGTGAGCCAGGGTTTTTCCTATGTTCCACAACAGTCATGACCCTATCAGGGGTTGGGGCAGGGCTCAAGGTGCTGGAGAAAAAACTCTGAGGGTCAAGTCCAAGCTGGTTCCATTGTCTCTTAGTGTCTGCATTCCCTTGGCAATGGCACATCTGTCTCAGTGGAGAGCAGTGCCGTAGCAAGAAGGGCTAGAGCAGGTACCTTGTGCAGGCTGAGTGTACACTGAGACAGTCACATCAAGCCAGTCAGAGCCCTAGGCAGCTCCCAATCTGCCACTTCCACGTGCCCACTGGCAATGGCCACCCTAGTAGCCTAATAGTCCAGTAGCAGGGTCAGGTCCAAGTCAGCTCTCTTCTTACTAAGTGTGCACACTCTAAGTTGCACCAGTACCATTTCCAGTTCAGAGTGTACTGGAGCAGGAGCCTGGTGTGGGCTGGGTGTTTGCTGGGATTTTCATGAGAAACCAGCCACAAACCCAGGCAGTTTTCATTCTGTTTCCACTGCCTTGTACCTGGAAGTAAGCAAGCATGTGCATGCTATTTACAAGTGGAGTCTAGGTTTCTTATCAGTCCTGCTGTGAGTCCCACTGGTTTTCAAACAAGCTAAGGGGACTTGTTTTCCTGGTGTTGGACACCAGATCTGGGTTGCCTAATATGTAGCTTGAATGTTTCATTCACCAGGGATCATCCCCAATCTTGTGATAAACCCCTCCTTTTTTTGTTCCCCTCCATGGGTGCAGGTTCTGCCTTGATTGTTTCTCTACCCTTCCTACTCAATTCTGTGTGAAACTTTCTTTACAGCCTTAGTTGTAGAACCTTCTGTCAATCTCTAGTTTCTTTCAGTGAGAATTGCTCCACATGTAGCTGTATTTTTTATGTGTCCATTGTGGGATGTGAGCTCAGGATTCTCCTACGCTGACATCTTGATCTCCCTCCCCCTTCATTCTTTATACTTGCACTATAATCATTTCTCTTTCCATGTAAAATCCTTGACAATTTAAAACTTTCTTTTCATTTATTTCTCCTTTTACATTTAATAGTGTCAGGAATGGTGAGAATAAATGCTTATGGAATTAATTGAATTAAAACAATTCTTTATGAAACTAAATAAAACCTTCTAACTTCTCAGATCAGGTCACTAGAATGTACTCATTTTTAAGTAGAAATTTAAAAAGCAATACATTAAATAGTTGTTTTGAAAAAATGCAGAGATTTTCTGATAAATTCACAAGGAGATTTGGGAGTTGGGGGTGGGGAAAGCATTACCATAGCACTAAAACCAGACAAAAATATTGCAAGAAAAAAAAAACTGCAGACTAATATCCCTCATGAGCATAAATTCAAAAATCCTCAATAAAGAGTTAGCAAGCTGAATCAGTGTATTAAAAAATTATAAACCCCAATCAAGTGGTATAACCTAGGTATGCAAGGCTCATTTAAAATTTAAAAAAAAATCAACTACAGTAATCTATCCCATCAACTTCTTAAAGAAGAAAAATCACATGATCATGTCAATAGATGCAGCAAAAGCATTTGACAAAATTCAAAGCCCATTTGTGACAAAAACTTTTAGTAAACTAGGAAAAAGGGAAACTTTCTCAACTTGATAAAGACTATGGATGAAAAAACCTAGAGCTAACATCCTACTTGATGGTGAGAAATTGGAAGCTTTCCAAGTAAGATTAGGTACAGGGCAAGGATGTCCCCTCTCCCTATGGTTTTTCAATATCATATGTGAAGTCTTAGCTAATGTAATATGACAAGAAAATAAAATGTATACAGATTGGGAAGAAAGAAATAAAAACATATTTCTTTGTAGGTTATATGCTTATCAATGTAGAAAAACTGAAAGAAAAAGTCTGTAATTAATACATGATAATATCAATAGTGCAGTTTATGAGATTAGTATACAAAAGTCAATCACTTTTCTATATACCAGCAGTAAACACATGGGAACTTGAAATTGAAAATACAATATTATTTATATTAGTAACTGAAGAGATGAAATATGTAGGTATAAATCAAACAACATATAAAGGTCTATACAAGAAAACTCCAAAATAATGAACAAAATTAAAAATAAATAAACAAATTGAGAGATATTCCATGTTCAAATATAGGAAGCCTCAATATAGTTAAGGTGTCAGTTCTTTCCAATTTGACCTATAGATTCAATGTAAGTCCAACCAAAATCCCAGGAAGTTATTTTGTGGAAATCAACAAAATGTACATAAAGTTTATATGGAGTTTCAAAGACCCAGAATAGTCAACACAACATTGAAGGAGAAGAATAAAGTTGGAGGACTGACATTATCTGTCTTAATTTAGTATAAAGCTAAAGTAATCAAGACAGGATGTCATTGCAAAAATAATAGACAAATAAATCAATGAACCAAAGTAAAAATCCCAGAAATAGACTCACTTAACTATACACAACTGATCTTTGAAAATAGAACAAAGACAATACAGTGGAGCAAATGGACCAAAATAAAGGTGCCATTTTAAGTTAAGTACTTCTTGCTGTAAAATTACCAGGTATAAAGGAAATTCTCCATTCCTTTATCAAAACACTCACCAGCCACTTATATTCAAAGCATATGCATATTGGAGAGCAGATGCAAAAAAAAAAAAAAAAACTGTATTTTACACAAGTTGTTCATTTAATTTAAGGTCACAAATTTTTAAGGTCAATTAAATTATACTGATGTATAGATGAAGGTTGTGCACAGGCATGCTTACACCTTTGTCTATGGATTTCTGTTTTCAGTTTTCATAGGGCTATTTTCCTGTTGTTTATTAGTTCATTTGTTTTTCTAAGAAGTTCCTGAAGATAATTCTGATTTTTTATTTTTTCCATCCCTCCACAGGACCTAATTCAATATTCATTGCATAAACTATGTTTTACAATTATTTGGAGGAAAAATAATGGAATTTAGTCAAATAACTTGTACAACTATGTTGGACATATTACCTATCTTCTTTGGGTTGCAATTCCCTGAATTTTAAAACAAGCATACAGATTTTTATTACAGTAATACCTTGTTTTATTGTGTTTTTTACAAATTAAATGTTTGTGCATCAGCAAGCCTATTGGCACCATTTTTCCAAAAACATTTGCTCACTTCATGTCTCTGTATCACATTTTGGTAATTCTCCCAATATATCAAATCCTCCACAAGCAAAAAGATTATGACATGTTGAAGGCTTAGATGATATTTAACATTTTTTAGCAATAAAGTATTTTGAATTAAGGTACACACACTCTATTTTTAGACATACTGCCATTTCACACATAATATAATATAATATAATCATAACTTTCATATCCACTGGAAAACCAAAGAAAATGTGTGACTCAGTATGATATTTGCTTTATTGCAGTAGTCTTGAACCAAACCAGAAATAACCCCAAGGTATGCCTGTATATTCCATTATGTTATTGAAATAATAAATTTATAGATTCATCTAACTTTTTGAGCTGTAAATTCCTAGCATGAGGCCTTGATTCATATGGCAAGTTTGTAATGTTTACTGAACCCAAAGTGCTGATTATGTTTCTTTGCTTGCTTATTTAAAAAACTAACATATTATATACTAAGACTCAGTTATAATAGATATTTAAAGAATATTCCCAAGGGACTTACTAAGGTAAATGTTTTCTTACTTTTAGCCATCTTTATCATATCTATATGTTCTAATCAGCTAACATATAACTTTAAAGTTCTTATAGTTTGATTTTGGTAACTTCTACAGCATTTTTTTCTACCAGACCCCTATTCTGATTCTCTCTCTACTTTCCATTTCTGCCCATTTCTGCCAAAATGTTAAGTAGTAATTAAGGTAATCCTTGGTAGAAACTTAGGACAAGGGTTCCTTCCTTGACCAAATTTTAGTCAGACTCCTGTGAGTCCTCTTTACAACCAGGTCTTGTCCTCAGCCCAGTCTTGGCTTGCCTTTAGCCAGAATGCTTTTAGGCCCATTTAGCAAGGAACTCCCTTCCCTTGATTTCTAACAAAGTTCCTTGTAGTAACTTTCCATCTGCTTACCCCCTCACTTTGCTTGTTGGCTCCAATTGTTAGCTGTTTTTTCTATATTTAGAATTGAGCTTATTTATACACTTAAGTCTCTCTCCCCTATTGCAGTAGCTTGAACAAAATCTGTCTTACCATTTTAACAAGTGTCTGTTGCAAATTTTTTCTTCTATACTTATGGAAAATGGAAAAATGCTAGCACTTTCTTGAAGAGCTTTTGGAAAAGAAGTTTCTAGAGTCAAAGACTATATTGTTAAAATGGATTCTGTATAGCCCTACTCAGAATCCATTATTCACATTATTTCCAAAGTATTCAAGGGGAGAAAATGGTCAATGAAGATTTTGTCCTGTCTCAAGATGTTGTGACATCTTGGAATTTTGGGGGTGTAAGACAGACCCTCAGGAGAAGAAAGAGCATTCAATTTGGGGGGAAAATATAATTCAAAACAAAATCTTCTCCCAATACAGAAAACCTCTACAAAGGTTGAAGACAAATAAAACATTTTTATTATTGAATAATCATTAAACCATACTGTGGTAAGGCACATTTTGTGGATAAACAATCTGCTAAAGAGTTTTCAAAGAGAGAAATAAATCTCACTCTTAATAACTAAGTGGATAAAATCCATTCAATAAATGAGGTAGTTTTTAAAATTTGAAGTCAGATGACACCTGAAATTAGGCTCATCTCCTCCCAGGAAACTGGGAAATAGAGCAATACTTTCTTTGATGATTGCATTTCAAAGATATGGCTCTTAGGTCTTTGAAGAAACATTCTTGAGTTTTGAGATTGTGGAGAAGCTTATTC
The DNA here is from genome assembly GCF_005190385.1 of Monodon monoceros. NCBI lineage: Eukaryota > Metazoa > Chordata > Mammalia > Artiodactyla > Monodontidae > Monodon > Monodon monoceros. The sequence continues at coordinate 106,042,613 of NW_021703772.1, read as the reverse complement.
GACCGATTAAAAAGATTTGCATACATTTGAAAAGACCTGAGAAGGAAATTCTGAAAAAAAAAAGGGGGGGGAATAGTCTTTCCTCTTATTTTCAACAGGTAGAAATAAGCCTCCTATTTTCAATTTGCACTTGCCCTTACACAATGCCGTAAAGTACCCTAAATGTTATAGCCTGTATTCCATGTAGAACTCCAAAGTAGCAATTGCATTTCCTCAAGACAATAAACAGAAAAAAAGTCATTAATGAATAATCCTAGTAAAGTAATAATAATTGCAATTATTTATTAAATTTACTACACCTTAGGAAATTCAGTAACTATTTTACAAAATAGTATCTCATCACCTATACCTCTCAATAGCATTGACTTTGCTAAGCAAACCCAGTCTCTGATTATTGACTTAAATGTTCTTGTTCCTCCTAGCTGCATACCATTTGTCAAAATGTGATGTGATGTGTGTGTGTGTGTGTGTGTGTGTGTGTATAAGGGAGATCATGATAAGGGTGTGAGAATGTGTTTTTTCCCTCAGATATAAATTTTAGATTTGCTCTGAAGGACACGTCTTGTTAGATCAGGTCTTGAAAGAAACCTTCTAAAATAAAACATGAGTCCAACCCATTTATTTTAATAAAATGGATATTGTTCTTTTTCCCATATGGTAATATTTCATCTTTAAAATATTTTCACATAAAACAATCCTATTCTAAATAATTTTAGGTTGAAAAATCAAATCAAACCATGTTTCTTTTCTATAGAAACAAGTTTCTTTTCTATAGTAGAAAATCTCCTGGTAAAATAGTAATAAGCATTCAAGTGAATAAACTAATGATCCACATGACTGTTAAGAAAATTTAGAATTAATTGGATTTTATACTCACTCATGATAAATCCCTGGAGTTCTGCAGGCAGTGACCAAAGACACTTTTGCTTTTATCATGCAAAATAATGGGATTACCAGCTAGTCTAAATCTTTAATCTTTGTTGATAAAGTGAAATGAATACTCAGGAAATACAGTAGATGGGTTTAAATTGCCAAAAGAGAAAGAAAGAGAGAGGAAAAGCCTGAAGTGTTAGATTGTCTATCAGAGAAACAGAATTAACTGTAAGCACATTTGCATAGCTGAAGGGAATTTCTAGCCATGGTTGCAAGGTATAATTTTAAAGTTAGTTGTCAAATGCAAATAATTGACATTATAATGAGTGACCTAATTTGTGTTCTTTCATTTCTACCCCTTCAACTGGAATAAGATGTATTGCTGTTTTTTGTTTTTTGTCCATCCACACACATTAATTTATTTATAAATAAAGAAAATAATTTATTTGATTTTTTAATGACAGAAATAAACGTGTTCCTTCTATTTTGATTTATATTATTTTTCTTTAGTGTTATGTTTTATTTTCCACTTCAAACTGTGTATATTTAACAATTAGATTTGCTAAAGGATAGCTGCAAGCAAGTGACTTGTTTCTTGGGTTGACTAAAACATTGTGTGTTCTTAATAAATGTATTTTATCATCCTTGATAAATGGTTTTTCAAACAATTGATGGCTAGCATAAAACATGTTATTCTACATCAAAATAAGTTTAGCTTTTGATGACATCAACTTGAAATAAAAAACATTAAAATTCATCCATTTGAAAAACTAAAATAGGCCCACCTAAAATAGAGGACAAAACTGAGTTTTGGGTATTGACTTAATCTGAAATAAATAAAAAAATTCTGCAATGCAGACATTCTTTTTATTTTAAAGTTCATAAATCTCAGACTCAGAAAGGTAAGCTGTTTTGCCCAAGCTCATACAGCTAGTAAGTGGTGGAGCCAAGAATGCAAGCTCTTAACTCCTGTGATCATTGTTTCTGAAATCTCCCCTTCCCCCAAATATTGCCTTCTGACACCTTATTGGTATAAAGCATCTATGAATCTTACATGTGATCTTATTTGTAAGGGTGTGTTTCTACATATGGTAAACAACAAATTTTGTTTGTTGATAAACCTGAGTGTCACAAAGGTACAGGTCACATACACCTACAGAGTTACACAAGTAAATATGTATCAACAGACATTTCTAAGTCATGTATCATCCGATTTTTCAACAGTGACACAGAGTTTTAGTGTAACCACATCTCCAAAATTTAAAAAAAAAATATTGAGCATAGGATTCTGCACTTGGCCAAATTATTAATCTTAAAGATGATTAAATATATTTTCAAAGTCCTAAGATTTCAAAAATATGTATACCAATCTTTACTTAAAAAGCTACTAGAGGGCTTCCCTGGTGGTGCAGTGGTTGAGAATCCACCTGCCGATGCAGGGGACACGGGTTCGTGCCCCGGTCCGGGAAGATCCCACATGCTGCGGAGCGGCTGGGCCCGTGAGCCATGGCCGCTGAGCCTGCGCGTCCGGAGCCTGTGCTCTGCAATGGGAGAGACCACAACGGTAAGAGGCCCGCGTACAGCAAAAAAAAAAAAAAAAAAAACTGTCATGGCTGAGCAGAATCTTTGTAGTTGGTTGCTGGACAGGAGTCCACCATCTCCCCAGATTGCTGACTTTTCTGGTTAAACCACTTTTCTTTTCTACTGCCACTTGCCTCTCAAATTATTGGCTTCTGAGCAGTGAGCAGGTAACCTGAGTTCGGTTCCAATTTGATTCTATCGATCTTGAGAAAATGATAAAGAGAATGTAAGACAGGCATGATACAGATCTTTTCCATCTATTTCCTTCTTTAGTCATCATCAGAAAATGCCTTTATGATCTCTTCACTAGAAGTTTCAGCTTCTTCCAGAGTCTGAGTCCTGAACTACTGAACAAGGCTGCCTGCCTCCATCTTCCTCCCCAAGTAGGAAATCCAGGATCTAGGTTTTCTTTTTCTCACGCTTGAAGAAAAAATACGAAACTAAACAGCTACTGCTGAGTTCTACTATGGGTTATTTTAAGGCTGTGTATCCCATCACACTAATACCACTACCTCATTTGATCTGGTAATTCAATCAAAATTTACTGGCTTATTTAAATTGTGTGTGTATGTGTCTGTGAGTGTGCTTTCCTAGGTTAGCGATCTGACCTAGTGGCTATGCTAATTGGAAGACATCACTGGGGATCCATACTCACCCATGACATGTTCTCATGTAGAGAGTCTTTCTCTTCCAAAATTTCATTTTATCCATTTTGGCTTCGACCTTGGAAACTGGGTCCTCTTCTGCTTATCTGTCCTTCGCTAAAGGGGAGAAGCTTCAAAGCATCTCATTTTGCACATCAGTTAAAATATATATCCAAAGTAGACACTCATTAGTGTTTGGTATCCCTGTACACAGTTTAATTTGTTCTAATTAGTCTCTCCACATAGATAAATATTAGAGAAAGGAAAATGGACATTTTAATTGGAGGGAGGCTACTTTCTAAAGACTCAGCAGTCTATATCTTTCCATGGGAGAGTTTTTAATTATAATCACTCATACTGTTTGTTTAAAGTAGACTCTAGAATTTGAGGCAAGTGTTCACAGAAAAGGCTAATTATTTATAAAAACTTTTTTGTTATGTTTTTTCTTCAGAACACACATACATGCACACGTACACACACACACACTAGTTTGCTAGAAAGGAAAAATTTTAAACATTGTCATTTGACTCTTCTAAATCCATCTGTCAGCAAATCAGTTCAAACTGCTGCTGAGGGGCCTGGGGGAAACATCAGCATCTGGTAGAATACCTGCACATATTGATAGGACGCACACAGTATTCCACATTTGCAAGGATTTTGTATCACCAGGACGAGTTAAATTTGGGCCTTTTTTCCCAAAGCCTTTAATCTGACTCAGAAGAAACCTTACCCTGTGGTTAACAGTTGTGATGACATGAGTTTTATTAAACAAATGGCAAGATTAGAAAGCTACAAGAGTACCTAATAACAGAAAGATTTCCTATTTCCTAACAGCTGTCTCCAATGCGAAAGGACCTCAAATCCATTCCCAGTACTACAGGAAACACCTCTGGGGTTTTTGAAGTATATCAGCTCTGAAACTATGCAGGAAACATTTTTCAGGTGGACTCTAAAATATACTTTCTGCAAACATGGAAGGAGGAAGAATCCAGTGCATGCATTTATTTCTCTAGAAATGCTCAGCCTCTAAGTGTAGGTGCTCAGATCAGTCTCTATAAAATTTAACAAAGATAGCATTTATGCTTCATTTTGTACTTTGTAATTCTCTCTATAGCTGCCTTTGATACAAGCTCTAACAGATCCCCTAATTATTGCCTAATACATGCCAACCCCTCTCGAAGGCTCCCTCCTTGTCCCCCAAGTGCACCCTACATTCTAGTTACATTCTAACTACTTATATTTGTTGTCATTATTGTTTTATATCTGATTGAGGAAGACAATTTTTCAATACTCTGGATTGCCATCCCTTTCTGTCAAGTAACCTTGAATTATATTTATATTATTAAAATGCAGTTTGCTTTTAAAAAAACGAAGACAGGAGAGAGGAAAAGAGATTAGGTTAGAAGTGGTGTTACTCTTTTAGCTTTTTTTCAGCCATTTATACCTGAGTCTGTATGTAACTGGTAATAGCACTGATAACAAGGGACCCTAATTTAACAGAGTGGCATAATGTTAGGATAAACAATAAAATACATGTAGTAGAGGCTTTAAAAACAATTGTCTTGTGTTTCTCATACTTATCACTGTTTTATACATTGTATTCGTTGAAATTAATGAAGTAAATTGGTGGTAGAACATATGCTCTGTGAGATATGTGAAGACAAGGGGGAGGCTGGGAAGATCCCATAATCTTACAACCATAAAGTGAAATGAGCCAAGAATGTAGTTATTATTGGATTACGGCAGATGCTATGGGTTTCCACCCATATGTCTTCAGCCCCCCTCACTGTGTCCATGCATTCCAGCCTGAATTCTAATGACCAGCATCTGCATATTTGTTGGAGGGTTTCTCTCAGTTTGCTGGAGTCTGTTGTACCTAACTAAATGTCCTTCTGAGGGAAGCCCTTAAACAATGAATGACAGACATGGGGAGGTAAATTCTTGTGTCCTTTTGCCCCTTAGCAAGACGTGTATTCACATGACGTTCGAGTTTCTCTGTAGGATTAAGCTTAAGCCCCAGTCTGAAGTCACCAATTTTTTCCCCTTTCTTCTTCCTGGCATCACTTTCTATCCTCTTTTGGTGTCTCTGCACTTTCTGAATAAACTCCACGATCTCTCTTCTTATTCCTGGGCGCAGCAAAGGGGCTCTGCTTCCAGAGGACAGGACAGAGTCCAGCAAGCCAGGTATTCTTGGTTGAGAATGGACTTAGAAAATATCTTATTAAGCCCATAAGATGGAAAATACTCTTTATACTAATGTTTATATGATGAAGAAGACGACAGAAAAAAGCAGGAGTTGGGATCATTAACTGAGGTTTGCCAACTTGAAGGTGAGAAGCTGGGTTTGTGTTTGGGAGAGTATAAGTTGAGAATTGCAAGTGTGGAGGACACGAGGGTGGACTTGAGATATAGAAGACAAGCCCTGCAGAAAAGAAGCTGGGCTCAGGCTCCTGTGGGATTGGAATAAATAGATCAACCATGACCGTGGACCAATAGTAGGACACATGACAGTGGGTGAGAACAGCTGGCTATTAGAACAAGGAAGATAGATGCATAACCAAGCCTGGGAGAGCAGAAATCTCCTGAAATGGCAAATGTCTGAGATAATGAGTAACATTAAACAGTCATATCCATTTTGAGAAGAACTGGGGGCAGCAAAGGAGTAGAAAAATTTTTTTTTTTCTGAAATAAGGATTTACAATTTCAAAGATTCTTTAGGCAACTGCAGGGAACTTGATGTGGCTTGAGGGTAGCATATCAGTGGAAGAGTCACCAAGACATGACACTGAAAAAGTGAAAAAACTCTAAATCTTAAAGAGCCCTGTCCTAGCTGTGTAGACAAGAAATGAGAGGAAAGTACAGGAGGAAAAAAACAGTCTCTGAAGAGAGACTTGGGAAGGAAATTGGTGGGGAGGCTAAGAAGAGTGGGCAGTATGGGACAAAAAGAAATCTGTATTCATTTCCCACTATATCCTAGCACTGATGCTGTGTTGATGATGTTTAAAAAAGGTATATTTCACCTTTTACACTTAATAGACTGAATTTGATTTGCATAGCTTGACTATTTCCTATGCTCTAAATGGCAAGGAAATGGTTGAATAAATCTGCTGTTTTAACACCATCCAAACTTCAGAACTAGATTACCTGTTTTCCCTCTTTTCTCCCAATCCTCTAAGATCAGTATCATCCTCATTGTTGGAGCACCTGCAGTCCATTGCTAGTCTAGTCTTTACAGGGTAAGCTCTTTAGTTCTCATATTTTGTATGCATTTATTTTATATCATGTATTTTATTTACTGCAAACCACCATAGGCATTCATGTAGCTGTAAAAGTAATCACACTTAAAATAATAATAATTTTATACTGAGTCTCCTGAGTTTGCTCTTTTTCTGGTATGGAAGTGTTTCGGTAATGCTCTGTGACAGTTTTACCCATGAGATCTTCATGAAAACAAGATGTGAAGGTGTGTATTTATGAAGTCATACCATTGAACCTATTTTTAAGTAAATAAAGTATTTTTTCTTCTAAAGATAGCCTGCGTTTTCCAAAATGACTAAAGACTGTGTTACATCCCCAAACCAATGGAATACTACACTGTGGATTGAGGACTGCTTTGCAAGAGTAGGGATTCATATTCTAGAAGAAAAAAAATTGTAATGGAGGCCTGGTTCTGCTATGTAGTTTTCCATGCTTTGGCTATACTCTTCTCAAAATATGATATATTATCTCATTAAATGGTATAACAAGTGACCATATCTTAACTGTAAAAGATGCCTAGAATGCTCAAATATTTTACTTTCAATATCAGAAAGAGTGTCAAGTATGTCAGTGAGGTAAGGTGACCTTCATAACTAAGATACTTATAACTGTAGCTATGCTGAGATGCCCTCAACTAAAGACAGCATTCTCACTCAAAGGTATGTCCCATTCCCAGGAAGCCTATAACCAATAATTGGTCTGTACAGGGTATTAATACATGTTCAAGCCACACCTTAATTTGGGACAATGTCTTAACAGACATCTCAGCTTCAAAAGTCACAGTGGGGGACTTCCCTGGTGGCGCAGTGGTTGAGAGTCCGCCTGCCAATGCAGGGGACACGGGTTTGTGCCCCGGTCCGGGAAGATCACACATGCCACGGAGCGGCTAGGCCCATGAGCCATGGCCTCAGAGCCTGTGCGTCCGGAGCCTATGCTCCACAACGGGAAAGGCCACAACAGTGAGAGGTCCGCGTACCGCAAAAAACAAAAAAAGTCACAGTGGGGTCACCTGAAGTGTTTGTTGTTACTGTATTGCAGACCAACTTCTACCTATTGTGGCTCCATTACTCACCTATAGGTGATGACTCTGACAGCATTCTTCAACAAACTTTATTCATGATAATTTCCATCTCAGAGCAAGCTTGTCAGGGAACCCAATATGAAAGAGATGGGAAAAAAATAAGTGGGAGAGAGCTCTTGTTACAGAAAGCTCAGCCTCCCTGTGCACCAGTGCCAAATCAAGTCTTGGAGACAGAGTTTTGAGAGAAGTAGCAAAGGATAGCTTTATTGCTTTGCCAGACAAAGGGAGACACACCAGTCTCTGCCTCGAAAAACTATGTGCCCCAACCCAGGCGGGTTTGATGAGGGGTTTTATAACAATGGTTCAAAGGTGGGTTCTCTGACAAGATTAGGGGGTGAGAAGGACTTCCACTCCCTTAATCTCCTCTCAGGTGGTGGTCTCCTAATCTTGATGAGCTTTTCTGATTCCTTTAATCTTGCTTCAGGTGGATTCTTGGCTGCTCCTCCCTTGATTAGCAACTGTTAGCAATCCACCCTTTGGAACTCAGGGAAGGTCATGAAGGCTGGAGTCTTGCCTATAAGAAATGGTGGACAAAAGGAGGGCTCTGTGCCCAGGCCCCACTTGGTTTCACTCTAAGATAGGTAGCAAACAGTTCTACTGACTCTAATCAAATTCTTACAATAGTTCTATGCTATGAATGTTACTCCTTTTTGAAATAAGAATACAGAAAAGCATAGAATTTGAAAAATTTGGCCAAGATCACATAGCACAAATTTGTTAAATACTTCTTCTTCAACAACATCCTTCTTCCATTGTCCCATTAATCATATTTTTTTAATTTAAAAATTAAAAAGTTAACTCTGAAAATTATTTTTTTCTTGTGATTCAGATATATGATACTGTGATTTGTAATAAATACATATTTGGTCATTCAGATGACCAAAATACATTTCTCATAAATATTTGGTCTTTGTACACAGTTCCTGAATCACAGCTCCCCAAACCACTGGAGTTTCCTAAGTTGGAATTTCAAGTGTTGAGAGTGAAAAAGGAGGTATCTTTTGTTATTTGAATTAAGTGACTTTTGGAAAAAGCCTAAGTATGGGGGCTGATTGCCAGGGGAGCCATTCACCTGATTAGAGGGTTGGAATTTTCATTCCCAACCCCTGACCTCAGTGGAGGGAAGAGGGGCTGGAGGTAAATCAATTGCCAATGCCCAATGATTCAATCAATTATGCCTATAAATGAAGGTTCCATGAAAATTCAAAAGGAAATTGTTCAGAGAGCTTCCAGATTGGTGAACACGTGGAGGTGCTGGGAGAGTGGACCACCTGGGGAGGGCATGGGAACTCGGAGCCCTTTCCCCACACCTTGCCCTATGCATCTCTTCCTTCTGGCAGTTTCTGAGTTATATCCTTTTATAATAAACCAGTAATCTTATAAGTAAAATGTGTGGTGCTCTGGCAAATTAATCAAACCTTTGATTTATAGCCATTTGGTTAGAAATACAGTACCTGGACTTGTGGCTAGTATCTGAAGTCCAAGGAGGGGGTCATGGGAAACCTCCAATCTATACCTTTCGGTCACAAGCACAGGTAATAACCTGAGCTTGCAACTGGTATCTGAAGTGAGTAGAGGTTGGGGTGGGGTGGCAGTCTTGTAGGAAGGAAATTTTACCCTGTGAAACTGATGCTATTGAAACCAAGCCAGGACACTGTGGGGCTCCTGGGTACAAATACTTTCTGTGTCCCCTGTTTCTTGTTTGTAGGCAATAGGCTTCATTCAGCCTCCTTGACCTTCCCTGAGTTCCAAAGGGCAGAATCAAATAATTGCTAATCAGAGAAGGGAGGGAACACAAGGAGCAGTCAAGAAGCAATAGTGCAGCCTTCTGGCAGGGTCCTGGTTCCTCCTCAAGGAATATATTATACATAACAATGTCTTTGAGCTCTTCTGTAGGAAGTAAGGCCCCCACCCAGGTAGAGGATGGTAATGTCAGGCTGAGCATAAGATTCCTGGAGCACCACCCTGTTTCCTCACCGCCAATCAATCCAAGTTTCTCCAAGACTCATTGGGAAGTTCGGGGTTTTTGAACACAAGCCACCTGTTCTCCTTTCTTGGCCCTGCAATAAACATTTCTCTGCTCCAAATTCTGACATATTGGTTTATTTGGCCTCACTGTGCCTCGGGCATAGGAACTTGGGTTTGGTTACACTTATCTCCAGGTAGATTGTGTCAGAGCTAAGTTGAATTGTAAGGCATCCAGCTGGTGCCTGAAAATTGCTTGATGCTGTGTGGGAAACTCCCTATCCCCTTGTCAAACTTTGGAATTGGTTCCACAACCAATTTAAGGTATCTGAATCATTTTGAATGTTTTTATGTTTTAGAATTAAATAACTAGTAAAATTTAAATGTAGTGGGGTTGTCATTATTTTATCTGGTGTTTATATTGGTTTCTTATCATTGTTTTTTGTTTGTTTGTTTAATCAAACTTAGCTCTGTGGCTATTGTGATATTTCAAGCCTCTATTAAGCAATGATAAATCTTCAGATCCCCATGATCAATGGCTGGTGTTCTCTACTTTATTTGCTATTAAATCTTTCCTTAGATTTTAACTGCTACTTCTCACTTTAATTTTGGAAAACATGATGGCAAATGCTGAAATTTAATCACTATCCTTATCACTCTAGGATCACATTTTTATTTCTTCTGAGCATTCCATTGAAGAGCCTAAGAGGCTACTCTATTTTTTTAAACCTCTTTGATTTAATGTTGCAAATTAACATTGAGGAAATCTGAGAAGAAGGAAAAAATGTGTATTCCTTAGAATGAAAATCTACTTTTTTCCTGTTTGTGTTTTTTTTTTTAATTTCTAGATCATATTGTTTTTTTCCAGTGAGCATTAATTGCTACTTTTCTGCATTTATTTGGCACTTCAATATCGAATCAGGTACATTTATTTCATTAAAACATCTTGTAATAAACTTTACTGAAACATACAGCATTCCACAGTCTGAGGAAGTGGTAAGCAAGCTCATCCAAAAATTATGACTCAATTTTTGCTGTGCTATCTCGGATGAGTTAAGCAGTGTCTCTTAGTTGCAATTCTTCAACTACAGAAAGGGAGACTTGAGCATGATATCTAAATAGCAAATCTTAATATTTAATCAATAACCACTTACTGAGATCCTACTATGTGTGGGAAACTGGGAATTTTATGATGGATAAGCAAGGTGTGCTTCAGGAGCTCACACTGTAAAATGAAAGATCACCTGAACATTTTTGGTGACTCTCCTCTTTCATTTCTGCTCCTCAAATTTGAAGCACTTCTATAGATCCTCAAATAATTCTAAATCCATTAAATACAATGGAAATTAACCTCATATTTTTATTTGGAAACTGAGGTACAGTGAATATGAGAGGTGCATAATATTCACTAATTGCCATGTGGCATTTCTTCCTCTACCCTTGAACAGCTCTACTTGTTTAACTCTGCCTCTTAGCCCTTTCTCCAGGTGTCCTATAATATGAGGTTTTTTGATGATCCTAGAAACTTTAGTCATTGTTCTTTGCTTGAATAATTCATAAAATTTTAAGAGGTTACCATATACCATTGATAATTAACCATAGTCATGTATTCTTCTTCTAACAAAAGTTTTGGTAGCGTCAATTCAACTTAAAAGTTAAGCACATTTTATAAAGCAGAGTCATGAGAGCACTACATGGCTATGTTCTAGGAATAATGATGGCAGTCATTTTATTTATTCATTCACCAAAATTTATTGGTATACCAGGTGTATCAGGCATGGTGCCAGAACCAGTGATTGCCATGGTGAACAGCAACAATAAATTATTTTCTTCATGGTTCTGGTTGGGCAACTGGACTGACTTTTTAATGTCCCTGGATTGTCAGGCAATGAACAAATAATCAAATGCAATAATGGGCCATTAACTGACTTAATTCAAATGGTACATATACATAATAGAGCTGAAAATCTATATACACTCTTATACATTCATAAAGAACTTTAAAAACAGCCAATTCTTTACTTTCTCCAAAAATTAACTTTAGGATGATGTTCTAGCTGTAAAATTTAGTTCAGTATTCTACAAATTTGCCACATTCACTGTCTAAAGAAATAATTGAACCTTAATCAAAATGTGGGAATCTCTTTTCAAGACCTCAAAATACTAATCAACTGAAAATAAATAAATGAATAAAGGGAGAAATGTATTATGAAAAACATGGATTAATGCAAAAATAAGCTTTTAAATTGTTGGAAAGTAATGGTTTCCAGTAAAAATGGATTAAGGATTATGTCTGCTTCTGGGAAGATAAAATAGACATGATTTTCCCTATTCCTTCTGCTAAATAAAATTAAAAACAAAACTTGAACATTTTACTAAAAACAACATAAGAAGAGGCAGACCATCAAGAGAACTCAGGATCCAAAAAATGAAGCCCAATGGTAAGTTCCTTTTTTTTTTTTTTTTAATTTCCTAGACTGGGAGCTGAAGAAGTCAGCAGCCACAAATGTCAATAAATACAAACAAACAAAGCCACATCAAAAGCCAGCTCTGTCTACAAAGGATCAGGAAAATTTCAGTTTAGCAAGACAGAAGATGTTTTTAAAATAATGGCTCTACTCCAGCCAAATGCCACAGAAAAAAGTGGATACCCCATCTCCACCCATATCAGCAAGGGCCTAGTGGGGAGTCTAGACTTCTGCCCTCATGAGGGCCTAATAATGAATCCCAACATATCTGCTGGGATAATGTCAGAGAAACCAAGTAGGAAGCTGGAACATTCATTGCACTGGACAGCAATGAGGACCTGCCTCTCCCCAGTGTCAATAAAGACTAACTGGGTAGCCTGGACTTTCTACCAATCAGAGCAATGAGGCAACCTTCCACCTTCCTGGTGAGTGGAGTGAGAGAAATCTTAGTGGAGAGTTAGGACTTTTACCCATGGCCAATGGTAATGAGGACACAAGCCCATGTCAATAGGGATTACAAGGTGGGCAATAACACACCACTCCTACTCTTCCCATATGAACGATGTCAGCAGAGACCTAGTGCTCAACACTGTTTAGAAATAATAGGAAACTCTCTCAGGTGTTAACGGAGGGGAAGGAGGCTCTACTTTTACATACACCTGGCGGAAATGAGGTGGCACCCTCTCTTCCCCTACTAGATCAGAGATAGAGGGAGCCAGTAAAAACAAGGTTAAATAAAATCCAGAATCTCAGGATATAATGCCCAAGATGTCCAAGTTTCAATAGAAAATCAGTCATCACATAAAAATCAGGACATTCTTTCCTTTGCCTTGAATGAAGACAACAAATAAATGCCAACACAGAGATGACAAAGATGTTAGAATTATCCAATAAAAAATTTAAATCAATCATAATAAAATGCTTCACCAAGCAATTATAAATATTCCAGAAACAAACAAAAAAAAGAGTCTCTGCAAATAAATTGAAGATAGAAAGAAAAACATAAATGTTAGAATTGCAAAATATAACAACTAAAGTACAAAACTCAATAGATAGTCTCAACAGCAGAGTGGATGGGAGAGATGAAAGAATTAGTGAACTGGAATATAGAACAATAGAAATTACCTAATCTGAACAACAGAGAGAAAATAGACTAAAAATAAAGAAAGAAAGAAAGAAAGAACAGAGCCTCACAGGCCCATAAAACTATAACAAAAACTAAGATTTCTGTTGTCAAAGTCCATAAGAAGAGGAGAAAGATGACAGAGCTAAAATCAGTGCTTTAGAATAAACCTACCTAAGGAGACAAAAGACCTGTATGCAGAAAATTATAAGACACTGATGAAAGAAATTAAAGATTATAAAAATAGATGGAAAGATATACCATGTTCTTGGATTAGAAGAATCAACATTGTGAAAATGACTCTACTACCCAAAGCAATCTACAGATTCAATGCAATCCCTATCAAACTACCAGTGGCATTTTTCACAGAACTAGAACAAAAAAATTCACAATTTGTATGGAAACACAAAAGAACCCAAATAGCCAAAGCAATCTTGAGAACAAAAAACGGAGATGGAGGAATCAGGCTCCCTGACTTCAGACTATACTACAAAGCTACAGTAATCAAGACAGTATGGTACTGGCACAAAAACAGAAAGATAGATCAATGGAACAGGAAATAGAAAGCCCAGAGATAAACCCACGCACATATGGTCACCTTATCTTTGATAAAGGAGGCAGGAATGTAGTGGGGAAAGGAGAAAGGACAGCCTCTTCAATAAGTGGTGCTGGAAAAACTGGACAGATACATGTAAAAGTATGAGATTAGATCACTCCCTAACACCATACACAAAAATAAGCTCAAAATGGGTTAAAGACCTAAATGTAAGGCCAGAAACTATCTAACTCTCAGAGGAAAACATAGGCAGAGCACTCTATGACATAAATCACAGCAAGATCCTTTCTCACCCACCTCCTAGAGAAATGGAAATAAAAACAAAAATAAACAAATGGGACCTCATGAAACTGAAAAGCTTTTGCACAGCAAAGGAAACCATAATCAAGACCAAAAGGCAACCCTCAGAATGGGAGAAAATATTTGCAAATGAAGAAACTGACAAAGGATTAATTTCCAAAATTTACAAGCAGCTCAATAACAAAAAAACAAACAACCCAATCCAAAAATGGGCAGAAGACCTAAATAGACATTTCTCCAAAGAAGATATACAGACTGCCAACAAACACATGAAAGAATGCTCAACATCATTAATCATTAAAGAAATGCAAATCAAAACTACAATGAGATATCATCTCACACCAGTCAGAATGGCCATCATCAAAAAATCTAGAAACAATAAATGCTGGAGAGGGTGTGGAGAAAAGGGAACACTCTTGCACTGCTGGTGGGAATGTAAATTGATACAGCCACTATGGAGAACAGTATGGAGACTCCTTAAAAAACTCCAAATAGGACTACCATATGACCCAGCAATCCCACTACTGGGCATATACCCTGAGAAAACCATAATTCAAAAAGAGTCATGTACCAAAATGTTCAATGCAGCTCTATTTTCAATAGCCCGGAGATGGAAACAACCTTAGTGCCCATCATTGGATGAATGGATAAAGAAGATATGGCACATATATACAATGGAATATTACTCAGCCATAAAAGGAAACAAAATTGAGCTATGTGTAATGAGGTGGATGGACCTAGAGTCTGTCATACAGAGTGAAGTAAGTCAGAAAGAGAAAGACAAAATCCTGTATGCTAACACATATATATGGATTTTAAGGAAAAAAAAAATGTCATGAAGAACCTAGGGGTAAGAAAGGAATAAAGACACAGACCTACTGGAGAACAGACTTGAGGATATGCGGAGGGGGAAGGTTGAGCTGTGACAAAGCAAGAGAGAGGCATGGATGTATATACACTACCAAATGTAAGGTAGATAGCTAGTGGGAAGCAGCCTCATAGCACAGGGATATCAGCTCGGTGCTTTGTGACTGTCTGGAGGGCTGGGATAGGGAGGGTGGGAGGGAGGGAGATGCAAGAGGGAAGAGATATGGGAACATATGTATATGTATAACTGATTCACTTTGTTATAAAGCAGAAACTAACACACCATTGTAAAGCAATTATACCCCAATAAAGATGTTAAAAAAATAAAAATTAAAAAAAAACAGTGCTTTATGAGTAATGAATGAGTACTTTACAGATTTGGCAAAAGATGTAAAGCTACAGGTTTGATAAGCTGGGAGGACGCTAAAAAAAGATAAACAAAAATTAATCTGCGCTAAGGCACTTCGTAGTTAACTCCTGAAAACACAAAACAAAAACAAAAACTTACCTACAAAAAGAAAATGATTTGAATAACAGTGAATGTCTTACCATAAACCATAGAGGCCATCCACTAAGTAATGACATGAACATATTAAACTTCTGAGAGAAAATAACTATCCATGCAGAATTTTGAATCCAGCAAAAATATCCTTGAAGAATGAAGGAGGATTCAAGACATTCTCAAATAAAGAGAATCTAAGAGACTATGTGGCCAGCCAGCAGACTTATCTTAAAAGAACAACCATAGGAATTTGTCTAAAAACAAGAAAAATGATGAAAGAAGAAATTTTGGAATATCAGAAAGAAAGAAAAACAATGCAAAATATAAACCTAAGAGTAAATAGTTTTCTTCTTTTTAGTTCCTAAATTATATTTGACAATTGAAGCAAAAGAGCTTAACATGTACAAGAGATATTTTAGACAATTATATTCTAAGTGGAGAAGAGTAAAGGACATAAGAGGAGTTAAGTTTTTTAACTTCACATGACCTTGTAAAAGACTGGATAAGTCACCATACCTAGAGAAACCACTAAAAGAAAAATACAATGAAAAACACTCAAGAAACTGAGCTAAATCCAAACAGAATTCTAAAAATTGTTCAAGAAATCTACAGGTAGACAGAAAAAGGAAAATAGAGAACCAGAAAACAGAGAGAACAAACAGAATATGAATAAAAGCAAAAGTATAGACTTAGGCCTTAACAATAATTACATTAAATTTAAATGGTCTCAATAGAACAATTGAAATGTATTGACAGAATGGATTAAGGTGAAGTAGACTTCAGCTAAGAAAATTGCCAGAGACAGAGAAAAACATTAAAAAATGATAAAATGATCAATCCACCTGAAAGACATAGCAATTCTAAATGTGTATGAACCAACAAACATAACTGCTAAATATGTAAAGCAAAAAGTGTTAGAACTGAAAGCAAAACAGATAAATCCACAGTTATAGTTGGAAACTTCAATATTTCTCTCTCAACAATAGATGAAGCAATTAGAGAGAAAATGTATAAAGATACTGATGAGTTCAACAGCACTATCAACTAGCAGGTTATCATCAGTATTTATAGCACACTTCATCCAACAGTATAATAGTCATTATTTTCAAGTATCCATGAAACATACACTAAGATAGACAATATTTAGGGTCATCAAACGATTTTCAACAATAACAGTTGATACCACACAGAGTGTATGCTCTGTCAACAATGGGATCAAACTAGCAATTAAAACAGAAAGATAAGAGAAAAGTCATGAAATAGTTGGAAACTAAACAGCTCAATTCTAAATAAGCCATGAGTCAGAGGGAAATCAAAAAAATACATGAAATGAATGGCAATGAAAATACAACATATCAGAAACTGTGAGGCACAGCTACAGCAATGCTAAGAGGGAAATTTATAACACTAAATGCTTATGTTGGAAAAGAGAAAAAGTTTCAAATCAATCATTTCAACTTTCATCTCAGGATCCCAAGGGGAAAAAAGAAAAGTAGAACCAAACAAAGTCATCAGAATAAAATAATTAATAAAGAGAATAGCAGAAATTAATGAAATTGAAAACAGAAAAAAATTGAGAATATCAATGAAACAAAACATTAGTTCTTTGAAAGCATCAATAAAATTGACACACCTCTAGCAATACTGACACGGTAAAAGAGAGAAAACACTAATTACCAATATCAGAAATAAGACAGGGGATACAGACTACAAACTTCAAAAAGATAATAGGGAATACTGTGAACAAGTCTACACACATGACATGACATCTAGCCAAAATGCAAAAATTGTCCCCAAAGCACAAACTACCACAATTCATCCTATATGAAATAATGTGAATAGCCCTATAACTATTGAATAACTTGAATTCTTAATTATGTAACAAACTCCTCAAAAAGGAAATGTTCAGGCACAGATAGCTTTACTGCAGAATTATTCATAACTTTTAAAAAGAATTAACACCAAATATATATCATCTGCTCTAGAAAACAGAAGAGGAAAGAATACTTCCCAAGTTATTTTATGAAGACAAAACTAGAGAGTATGACAGACAGAACAGTAAAGGAAGGGGGAGGGATGGGAGAGGAGAAAGGGAGGGAAGGATAAAGAAAATTAAGACATTAGTATTCCTCATGAATAGAGAAGTAAAAATTATTTTAAATATTAGCAAACATAATTCATCAATATATAATAATTATACTGTATGTCATGACTATATGGAGTTTAATCCAGGGATTCAAGGATGATTTAATATTTGAAAATCAATCAATATAAACTACCATATAGCAAGGTAAAGAAAAAAATCATGTGATTATATCACTTGATGTAGGCAAAACATTTGACAAAACAACACACATTCATAATTAAAAACTTTCAGAAAATGCAAGGAGTAGAAGGAACTAACTTAGCAAAGAGCAACAAAAACTACAGTTAACCTACTGTGTACTGTATAGTATACACATCATTTTACTTTTGCTTAAGGGTAAAAGACCAGAGGTTTTCCACATGAGAACAGGAGCAAGGCAAGGGTGTCTGATCTCACTATTCTTATTCAATAGTGTATTAGAATTATTGCACTATGTAGATTGTACAGTTAAGCAAAAAGAGGAAATAAGCCATATAGATTTTAATGGGAAAAATAAGACTGTCTCTATTTGCAGATGGAGTAATTATCTATGAGGAAAATCCAATGTAACATAAAAAATTTCCTAAAATTAATGGATTAAACAAGCTTACAGGATACAAATATATTGACCAAAAAAATCAATTTTATTTCTATATACTAGCATGCAGGAAGATTTTGGTGTAAACTAAAGATGTACTTTATATGATTTTTAATAAACATGTAGATGAGCAACTTTCATATAATTTATTATTATAACAATTATAAACACTCAATTTGAGGCTTTTTCTTATAATTAAATATGAGAGAATGTTGGGCACTAGGTAATTTATTTTGTTCCTGTCACTTAGGCAGAGAAAAAGTAAAATGTGCTACTCATGTTTATATAGAGATTCATTATATCTCCAAAGGATTACATGCTGGTAATGAAAATTTTTCAGTTCAATAATTCTAATGGATATTTAGCTTAAATGTTTTGATTTTTCAATTTTCTATACCTTTTAATAAAGTTGTTTTGAAACAATAGAAATAGCTTTGTTTATTTCAAAGAAATAATTCAGGTAAATTGTCATTTAATGAAATCAAAACAAAAATGTAATAAGGAAGAAATGAATTAATGGCAAAATCCTTTTAAATATTTGACAAGAATGGTTTTTCACAGTAAACTATAAAATTCAATTAACCAGGACAAAAGAACTTCATCATCCTCATTTCAGAAGGGAAAACTTTCTATGTTAATTGTGTGGATTTGTGTTCAGCTCAGACAGCTTTTACTTCCCCAAATATTTAACAAATTAGAGACGTTTTAGTCTATTTATGTTTAATTGAATTGAACATAGTAGAGATGCCAAAACAATTAAATAGGGAAAGAACATTCATTTCTACATATGGCCCTGGGACAGCTGGACATCCAGATGTAAAATAATAAATTTGAAACATTATATCAAATCATAAACAAAAATTAACTCAAACTGGATCACGGACTTTAAGAGCTAAAAATATAAAACTCATAGAATAAAATAAAACATAGATGTAAGCCTTTGTGATCTTGGGTTAAGCAGTGGTTTCTTAGATGTGACTCCAAAATCACAAGTAACCAAATTAAAAAATAGACATATTAAACTACTTTAAAGGTAAAAAGATCTATGCTCCAAATGACACTACAAAAAAGTGAAAAGATAACACAGAGAATGACTGAAATATTTACAAATAATGTGTTTAATAGGGGAGTTATACCCAGAGTATATAAAGAACTCTACAACGAATAGTAAAGAGACAAACAACTCCATTAAAAATGGCCAAATTATCAGCTCACACCATTCAGAATGGCCATCATCAAAATGTCTACATACAATAAATCCAGGAGACGTTATGGAAAAGAGGTAACCCTCCTACACTGTTGATGGGAATGTAAATTGGTACAACCACTATGGAAAACTGTATGGAGGCTCATTAAAAAACTAAAAATAGAGTTTCCATATGATCCAGTGATTCCACACCTTGGCATATATCTGGAGAAAACTATAATTTCAAAAAGATGCATGCACACCAGTGCTCATAGCAGCACTATTTACAATAGCCAAGGCACAGAAACAACCCAAGTGCCCATAAACAGATGATTGGTAAGAAGAAGTGGTATATGTATACAGTGGAATACTCAGCCATAAAGGTAATGAAATATTGCCATTTACAGCAATGTGCATCAACCTAGAGAATATTATACTTAGTGAAGTAAATCAGACAGAACAAGACAAACACTATATGGTATCACTTATATATGGAATCTAAAAAATAGTATAAATGAATATATACTCAAAACAGAAACAGACTCACAGGCGTAGAAAACAAACTTACGGTTATCAAAGGGGAGAGGAAGGGAAGGAGGGGTAAGTATATATATATATATATATATATATATAGAGAGAGAGAGAGAGAGAGAGAGAGAGAGAGATTTACAATGTTGTATTAGTTTCAACTGAATATATATATATATATATATTTTTTTCAGATTCTTTTCCCTTATAGGTTATTACAAGGTACTGAGTATAGTTCCCTGTGTTATACAGTAGGTCCTTGTTGCTTATCTTTTTTATACATAGTAGTGTTCATATGTTCCTCCCAAATTCCTAATTTACCCCTCCCCCTCCCCTTTCCCCTTTGGTAACCATAAGTTTATTTTCTAAGTCTGTGAGTATATTTCTATTTTGTAAATAAGTTCATTTATATCATTTTTTAGATTCCACATATCATATGATATTTGTCTTTCTCTGTCTGGCTTACTTCACTTAGTATGATAATCTCTAGGTCCATCCGTGTTGCTGCAAATGGCATTATTTCATTCTTTTTTGTGGCTGAGTAATATTCCATTGTGTATGTATGTATGTATGTATGTATGTGTGTGTGTGTGTGTGTGTGTATATATATATATATCTCCTATATAAACCTATATAAACCTATATTCTACTGTCTGTATATGTGTTCATATATATATATATATATATATATGTATATATACTTTAGGAGCACAATGATGATTCTATAGGAACAAAGGCTTTGTGTAGGGCCTTGACAGTGCCTTACACTATTCTCTTCTGCATGCATTGGCATCCAGGGAATAGCATAGCTGCTTACTCATTCTGGACTTTGGATCAGCATCTTAAAAGCACTTCAATCATTTACTAAGACAGTATGATGTGCAATGTACTAACATGTTATTTTTCAGTATTTCTATAATCAGTTAAAAAGCAACCAAACATGAGACCAACATATCTGGAGAATTCTGCTGTCTAGAGATTTTATTAAAGCATATCCACAGATTTGCAGAAACTATGCCGTATGTTTGGTTCTGAAGTGGCTATTCTAATTCATGTCACTTAGAATTTTCTCTATTATTTTTTCTCTTGATCACTGAACTAGGGTAAGATTGTTAAAAGTTAATTGTGAAATTCTGCTAAAATTGTCAAGGTGAATGTAATTCTTTTTAAAATCCCTCCAACAGCCTTTACTCTGCCATCCCAATTAATTTGTTTATACTTGGAACATTATCAGCTCTAGTTCCTTAACAGACAAAACATTTTACACTTCCATTTCCTGGAAGTAATTCTGATATCACATTGCATTGTGCAAATGCTCTTCTTATAGTGATGTCTTTAATGCAAAAGGTAGACAACAAATGTTCTCAATTATTTTTAAACATATCCAAATCTCAGAGGAGATGTTTACAAAGTTAAAGGAATATAATATTTGTAATTTCTCTCTCATGTAAAAATACACTAGAGTCAACCATTTCTACATAAATATCAAGAGTGATCTGTATAACTTTTTGATTCAAACATTTCTGATCAGACTCATTTTGGCTGTGCAGCGGAGTAAAGCAGTTTCTTTTCTTTCTTTTATTTTATTTTTTTTCTCAGTAGTTTGAGTCACCACATAAAGGTTTGTTTGTTTGTTTTTCCTTCATGCATACATGCTTGTAAATGCAGGATAAACCATCATTTGAATCCAAATACACCAATTTCAATTCCTCTTCAAAATTCAAAATGAAATGTGGCATTAATAGAAAACACCCAAAGTTGGGGAATATCTGAGCCTCCTCCACTCTCAACCACCCAGTCATAAATGACAATGAATTTGCATCTCTTTAGGATAACGTTTCCTCCTGGGTGGTGCAGCTATCTATCTTTGTTATCTTTAATATCCTGTGCCTCATGCACTAAAAAGCTTTTTTATGAAGTCACTCAGCCTCCCAGCAATTAATGAAAAATGGGAACTTTACAGCTAATGAAGCCAGCCAGTCCATTTTAATTCCAGGTTTAATTTTCCTTGGACATAGAGAGCAAACACTTCTGTGGTGGGAAAAAATATCTGTAATAACTCTTCTTACTCTTAAATCATGTCCAAATTACACCACCAATGGACAGATCTGCACTTTGACAAGCCAGAAGATTGCAGCCTTGCTTCTAGGTAGGGGCCAGGACAGATTCCTTCTCAAGTCACCCTAATGGAATTCATGCCTATCAGCTCTTGCAAGCTGGGACTGATTATTTTTTGAATTTTATTTTTTTTTATTTTTGTATACAGCTGGGTCATATTAGTTATCTCTTTTATACATATTGGTGTATATATGTCAATCCCTACCTCCCAATTCATCCCAGGACCACCCTCCCTGTCCCGCTTTCTCCCCTTGCTGTCCATAATTTTGTTCTCTACACCTGTAGCTCTATTTCTGCCTTGCAAACTGGTTCATCTGTACCATTTTTCTAGATTCCACATATATGCATTAATATAGGATATTTGTTTTTCTCTTTCTGACTTGATTCACTCTGTATAAGTCTTTAGGTCCATCCACATCTCTACAAATGATCCAATTTCATTCCTTTTTATGGCTGAGTAATATTCCACTGCATATATGTACCACATCTTCTTTATCCATTTGTCTGTCGATGGGCATTTAGGTTGCTTCCATGACCTAGCTGTTGTAAATACTGCTGCAATGAACATTGAGATGTATGTGTCTTTTTGAATTATGGTTTTCTCTGGGTATATGCACAGTAATGGGATTGCTGGGTCATATGGTAATTCTATTTTTAGTTTTGAAGGAACCTCCATACTGTTCTCTGCAGTGACTGTATCAATTTACATTCCCACCAACAGTGCAAGAGGGTTCCCTTCTCTCCACACCCTCTCCAGCAATTGTTGTTTGTAGATTTTCTGATGATGCTTATTCTACCAGGTGTGAGGTGATACCTCATTGTAGTTTTGATTTGCATTTCTCTACTAATTAGTGATGCTGAGCAGCTTTGCATGTGCCTCTTGGCCATCTATATGTCTTCTTTGGAGAAATGTCTCTTTAGGTCTTTTGCCCATTTTTTGATTGGGTTGTTTGTTTTTTTAATATTGAGCTGCATGAGCTGTTTATACATTTTGTAGATTAATCCTTTGTCCATTGATTGGTTGGCAATCATTTTCTCCCATTCTGAGGGTTGTCTGTTCATCTTGTTTATAGTGTCCTTTGCTGTGCAAACGATTTTAAGTTTCGTTAGGTCTCATTTGTTTATTTTTGTTTTTATTTCCATTACTCTAGGAGGTGGGTCAAAAAAGTTCTTGCTGTGATTTATATCAAAGAGTGTTCTGCCTATGTTTTCCTCAAAGAGTTTTATACTGTCCAGTCTTACATTTAGGTCTTTAATCCATTTTGAGTTTATTTTTGTGTATGGAGTTAGGGAGTGTTCTAGTTTCATTCTTTTACATGTAGCTGTCCAGTTTCCCCAGAACCACTTAGTGAAGAGACTGTCTTTCCTCCATTGTATACCCTTGCCTCCTATGTAATAGATTAGTTGACTATAGGTGAATGGGTTTATCTCTGGGCTTTCTATACTATTCTATTGATATATATTTCTGTTTTTGTGCCAGTACCATATTGTCTTGATTACTGTAGCTTTGTAGTATAGTCTGAAGTGATTCTTCTAGCTCTGGCTTTTCCCCTCAAGACTGCTTGCCTATTCGGGGCCTTTTGTGTCTCCATACAAATTTTCAGATTTTTTGTTCTAGTTCTGTAAAAAATCCCATTGGTAATTTGAAAAGGATTGCATTAAATCTGTAGATTGCTTTGGGTAGTATAGTCATTTTCACAATATTGATTTTCCAACCCAAGAACATGGTATATCTCTCCATCTGTTTGTGTCATCTTTGATTTGTTTCATCAGTTTCTTATAATTTTCTGAGTACAGGACTTTGACCTCCTTAGGAAGGTTTATTCCTATATATTTCATTATATTTTTTGCAAAGGTAAATGAGAGTGTTTCCTTAATTTCTCTTTCTGATCTTTCATTGTTACTGTATAGGAATGCAAGAGATTTCTGTGCATCATTTTTATCCTGCAACTTTACCAAATCCATTGATTAGATCTAGTAGATCTCTGGTGGTATATTTAGGATTTTCTATGTATAGTATCATGTCATCTGCAAACAATGACAGTTTTACTTATTTTTTACCAATTTGGATTCCTTTTATTTCTTTTCCTTCTCTGATTGTTGTGGCTAAGACTTCCAAATCTATGCTGAATAATAGTGATGAGAGTGGACATCCTTGTCTTGTTCCTGCTCTTAGAGGAAATGTTTTCTGTTTTTTCACCATTGAGAACGATGTTTGCTGTGGGTTTGTCATATATGGCCTTTCTTATGTTGAGGTTGGTTCCCTCTATGCCCACTTTCTGGAGAGTTTTTATCATAAATGGGTGTTGAATTTTGTCAAAAATTTTATCTGCATCTACTGAGACGATCATATGTTTTTTATCCTTCAATTTGTTAATATGATGTATCACATTGAATGATTTACATATATTGAAGAATCCTTGCATCCGTGGGATAAATCCCACTTAATCATGGTGTATGATCCTTTTAATGTGTTGCTGGATTCTTTTTGTTACTATTTTGTTAAGGATTTCTGCATCTATATACATCAGTGATATTGGTCTGTAATTTTCTTTTTTTGTAGTATCTTTCATTGGTTTTGGTATCAGGGTGATGGTGGCCTCATAGAATGAGTTTTGGAGTATTCTTTCCTCTGAAATTTTTGGAAGAGTTTGAGAAGGATGGGTTTTAGCTCTTCTCCAAATATTTGATAGAATTCACCTCTAAAGCCATCTGGTCCTGGACTTTTGTTTGTTGGAAGATTTTTAATCACAGAATCAATTTCATTACTTGTGACTGATATGTTCATATTTTCTATTTCTTCCTGGTTCAGTCTTGGAAGATTATACCTTTATAAGAATTTGTCCATTTCTTCCTGGTTGTCCATTTTATTGGCATAGAGTTGCTTTTAGTAGTCTCTTATGATGTTTGTATTTCTGCAGGGTCCATTCTACCCTATCCTTTTTCATTTCTAATTTTATTGATTTGAGTCCTCTCCCTCTTTTCTTTGATGAGTCTGGCTAAAGCTTTATCAATATTGTTTATCTTCTCAAAGAACCAGCTTTTAGTTTTATTGACCTTTGCTACTGCTTTCTTTGTTTCTATTTCATTTATTTCTGCTCTGATCTTTATGATTTCTTTCCTTCTACTGACTTTGGTTTTTGTTTGTTCCTCATTCTCTAGTTCCTTTAGGTGTAAGGTTAGGTTGTTTATTTGAGATTTTTTTCTTGTTTCTTCAGGTAGGGTTGTATTGCTATAAACTTCCCTCTTAGAACGGCTTTTGCTTTTGCTGTACCCCGTAGTTTTTGCATCATCATGTTTTCACTTGTCATTTGTTTCTATGTATTTTTTAAAATTTCTTCTTTGATTTCTTCAGTGTTCTCTTGGTTATTTATCATTGTATTTTTAGCCTCCATGTGTTTGTGGTTTTTCTGTTTTTTTTTTTTTTCCCGTAATTTATTTCTAGTCTCATAGCATTGTGGTCAGAAAGATGCTCGATATGATTTAAATTTTCTTAAATTTACTTAGGCTCGATGTGAAGTCTCAGTAAAGACCCAAGATGTGATCTATCCTGGAGAATGTTCCATGTGCACTTGAGAAGAAAGTGTAATCTGCTGTATTTATCTGGAATGTCCTATAAACATCAATTAAATCTATCTGTTCTATTGAGTCATTTAAAGCTTGTGTTTCCTTATTAATTTTCTCTCTGGATGATCTGTCCATTGGTGTACGTGAGGTGTTAAAGTCTCCCACTATTATTGTGTTACTATCGATTTCCTCTTTTATAGCTATTAGCATTTGCCTTATGTATTGAGGAGCTCCTATGTTGGGTGCATGTATATTTATTATTGTTATATCTTCTTCTTGGATTGATCCCTTGATCATTATGTAGTGTCTTTCCTTGTCCCTTGTAACATTCTTTATTTTAAAGTT
This sequence comes from Monodon monoceros, assembly GCF_005190385.1. Lineage (NCBI taxonomy): Eukaryota > Metazoa > Chordata > Mammalia > Artiodactyla > Monodontidae > Monodon > Monodon monoceros. The sequence continues at coordinate 106,016,928 of NW_021703772.1, read as the reverse complement.
TATTTTATCTGATATGTGTATTGCTACTCCAGATTTATTTTTATTTCCATTTACATGGAATATCTTTTTCCATCCCCTCACTTTCAGTCTGTATGTGTTCCTAGGTCTGAAATGGATCTCTTGTAGACAGTGTATATATGGGTCTTGTTTTTGTATCCATTCAGCCAGTCTGTGTCTTTTGGTGGGAGCATTTAATCCGTTTATATTTAAGGTAATTATCAATATGTATGTTCCTATTACCCTTTTCTTAATTGTTTTGGGTTTGTTTGTTTTTTTTGTAGGTCTTTTCATTCTCTTATGTTTCCTGCCTAGAGAAATTCCTTTAGCATTTGTTGTAAAGCTGATTTGGTGGTTCTGAATTCTCTTAACTTTTGCTTGTCTGTAAAGGTTTTAATTTCTCCATCAGATCTGAATGAGATCCTTGCTGGTTAGAGTAATCTTGGTTGTAGTTTTTTTTTTTTTTCTGCCAAGATTGATTGATATATAAATATATATATATATACACACATATATAATTTATATGTATAATCTACATATATACATACATACATATAAATAGTATATACATAAATAATGTATATGTGTATATATGTATTAGGAAGTCAATAATGTATTTGTTCACCAAAATAAAAAATTAGATATGACAATTTCTGTGATGAACTGTGTCTCAGTTTCTAAAGCACACTATTGACTTGGCTAAGAACTTTTCAGTTCTAGTATCAGGACAGGTCTTATTAAATGTGTGACTTTTGAACTGATCTGTTCTCAGCTATAAATCCTTTTCTTTCAAGCTCCTATTTAATTCTGATTTCTACCCACTTCTCTATAGCCTTACTGACAATTTCTAAGTTCAGGGCTTCAAAGCCCTCTTCTAACCTAGTACAATAGCTTCCTAAGTTGTCTCTCTGCTTTAGGTCTTTCGATCTCCAATGCATCCTACAAAGAGCTGTCAAAATTATCTTCCTTAAATCCAGATCTTTTCCTTAATTGACCTAAAATGGCCACTCATTGTCTTAACTGGCCTGAAAGGTCCTTATTATCTGGACTTTCTTCCCTGTAAGCTATGCTGTAAGCATTATGCACTACCTATCTTTGATGGATGCCATCAATTTCAAATTTCATAAGTATTTGCTTTGACCATGTTCTTCTATTTTCCTACTTGCTCATTTGTCCTTTATAAACTTGCTCAAGTGACATAAGTTCTGTGAAGACTGTCCAAGGTGATCTTCTACCATGTGGCCCTAGATTCTTCTCTCCTTTGTATGCCTACTGTACCTTCTAATCAGATTCTGAGAGCAACCACTTAATTTGTTGTATGTCTCACTTATCTACTTAGAAAGATCTTCAGGAGTGTATCTTTGACATTCAGTGTAAGCAGTGTCTGCCATACACTAACTGTTCAAAATTTTCTGTTTAATGAGTGCATGATTGTATGAATAAATTAAAATATGTTGCTGAATTTATGCTGAAATGAAAATTTTAAAAAGGAGTGCCTCTATTCACTTCTCATGCATTGTTGTCATTTTCACAAGTTTCTAAATGCTTTTACTTTCTTTGCTTATTATAACTTGTTAATATAAACTTGAAAATAGCTAGTTTAATCAGATAAAGTTTTCTGATTGTGATAGTCTAGGCAAACAGAGCTTCAATAGAAAAATAATCAAGAGGTTGCGGAGGGATGGAGTGGGAGTTTGGGATCAGCAGATGCAAACTATTGTATATAGAATGGATAAACAACAAGGTCCTACTGTATAGCACAGGGAACTATATTCAGTATCCTGTGATAAACCAAGTGAAAAATAATGTATATATTTGTATAACTGAATTGCTTTGCTATACAGAGAAACTAACACAACATTGTAAATCAACTATACTTTAATAAAATAAATTTTTAAAAAATAGAAAAATAAGCAAAAAGTACATTTAGAAAAAGAAAAAAAAATAAAGACATAAGTAGTAATTTGCAAAGGAAGAATGAGTCAATTATTAATTGAAGAAACAGAGATGCTCTGAAAGAAAATGTATATGTTCAATAGTTCTTTATTGAATACTGACTATGGATCAGGAACTGTTCAGACTCTGGACTTCCAGGGTAAACAACAGCAAAGAAATCACAGCACAGAGCTTATCCACTAGGGAATATAAGTATAATACAATTTTATACTGCAATGATAGCTAATTTTTAGTTAAATTGCTATAATATTTGACTATTTTATTCAGATTAGAGACAAACTATATTCTAGGAGGAGGAAAAGTGTGAAAGTGAAAGTGTGTGCATATGAATTATAGAGCTAACTGCCCCTAGAAGCATAGCACTTGGAGATATGATTGTCACTAACAGACAAAGCAGCTCACTTGAACAAATTGTGACTTGGGAATGAAAGTAAAAGGTGGGCTGAAGCAGATAGATCTTCTGTATTATTTCATTTAAAACATGGGTGCATTCTTTTGGTGATCATTTATAAACACCAAAAATTAAAAAAGAAAAAGAGCTACATAATATGAGTAACACATTTTGCTATTTACAAAATTGCTTTCAATGAGTTACTTATGATAAGATGGCATGCTTTTCTAAGAATAAAGTTATTAAAAGAAAAAAATGCTTTATTTGCTCAAAGATGATATGATCAATTATGTTACTACAATCTGCAATACTCCCTATATAAGCTACCACATGAGACATTTCCATTCAATATACTGCCAGAATAAAGTGGAGTATTTTTTAACTTAGCAGTTTTCTTTTCTTTGATAGGGAAATACAATGAAACAACACATAACCCTTTATGACTGGGCTGCCAGGGAGCACAGAGTAAACTAAATATGTTGTGGCAGACATATTTTCTTTTTCCTTTTCAATTTCTAATTTAAAAAAATCTAGTCCTATTTTATAGCTTTATTGTTTATGACTTTTTTTTTTATTCTGCCTCAAACCCTTTTAGCAAAGAAGTGAATAAATAAAGTAGTAAGGTGTGCTACAAATATAAATATGACAAGAACAAGTTTACAGATCCTAAGAGGATTTCATAGTTTAGAATGTGAGATGTAGGGGTCAATCTAAATATGAGTGTGAGAAAAGTGACTGTCAGCATGGACCTGTAGCAAACTCATTATAGCTGTAGACAGGCCAGAGATAGTTCAGAGTTCAATGCAATGCATGGTACTAGATAGGGATATTTTGTTCCAGTAAGAGTAGAGTGATATTAAGGAGAGAAGAAATTAAAATAAAGTAAAGGAAAAAAAATAGCATTAATGAGACTGGGTTACTATTCCTCTGTTAGGTGATTAACAGAAAATGATGGTGTGTTTTCTATCAATCCTGAAGAAGAAAAAAAAGGAGGAGGAGAAGGGTGGGGGGAGGGGAAAAAGAAACATGAATGAGATTGGAAATACTAGTTGGACTTCTTACATCCTAACGCCAAACCGTCTTTTCTGTGATAAAAAGAAGGAGACATTAGAGTCAGAATAGCTTTCATTTTACACTCACTGTGAGGAAAATCTTCTCACTTTGCAGATAAAGACATCAAGGCCCACGCAGGAAAAATTGAGTTGCTGCTATTCTTCCTAAATTCTTCAAGTTATCTTGCTCAACAATTTCATCTCACTGCCCTCCTTCCTCTCTCCCTCCTTGCTGCCAAATAGAAGTTCACTTGGCAAGTATATTTTAATTTTTACTGATAGGGACAGAGGAAAGGGACAAAGTAACTGATTAAATAGTTAATACCGCTAGGGGATTGTAAGTAGAAGAAAAAGCATGGGGCACTTTTGTAAGTAAATAAGTACTCAAGAAAGAAGGTTTGCTTAACCGCAAAACCAAGCAGGCTTGCTTAGCAACAAAACCAAGCAACAGAAGCACAAGACATGCCCCAAAACAATAAAACAGTGGTGACATGAGACCCACATCCTGCCCAGTGAGTTCAGTGAGTTAATGACCCCTAGGACATGATCTCTGCACTCATAAAAAACAATAATTTATGGAAAGGTGACATTTCAAAGTGAAAGACACTCATTGTATTGAGACCTGAAATAACTTTTCCATAGTGCCATGACAGGCCTAGCTTGACAGTGTAGGGACAAGAAAACTCCCCTGTCCAACCTGCAGGAGGAGCTGAGGATGGAAGCGTAACGTCTACTGAAGAATGAGGAAGAAGTGGTCTTCTCCCCTCCCCCCTTTTCCTTTGATTATAAAACTGTAGCCCACTAAGTTCTTGGGGCACAGCACCCTCTTGCCTGCCCACCTGTAAGACTCACAAGCATCCTATGTTAATAAATTACTTCTTATCTATCACTTTACCTCTCGCTGAATTCTTTCTGTGCTGAGACATAAAGAACCAGACATCCTCAGAGCGCCCCTGCCAAAACGACACCTAGCAGCTTCATTACCAATCATTATGTGTTTTTGATTATGTTATTTCAGAATTTTTATGACACCACTTTACCATCTTTCCAAAATTATTATACATCTTAAATTCTGCTAGGGTAAAATGGGGTAAATGTGTTAAAATATATTAAGAAATTTGAACATAAATTCAATAGCATAGTGAGAAATTAGAAACCTGCAGAGTGAGACTAATGACTATATGTGTTTAATGCTTTTGTTTTTTATCATGCCATATCATTGTGCCTTAATTTTAGAATTCTTTCCAATAAGAATGGGATTAACATTAATCTAGAGCTCACACTATATTAGCTACTGTTCTAAGTTTTTTTTCTTACTCTGCAAGACAGAAATATCTTCCCCACTTTAGACATAAGAAAATTGAGGGACAAATAGGTGAAACAGCATGGTCAAAGCCAAGAGTTAAGAAAGGAGAAGAATGTGGATTTGTGTTTCCCCTACATCAAACAGATTCTCTTTCTGTCACAAATACAGCTAAAGCACCAATAATAATACATCAATAATACATATACTTTATCAAGACATTCACATGAAGAAATGAAAATTGGATCAAAATTTCTTATTCTCTGTTTTTTCAGAGATTTTAGCTTGCTACTCAGGTCAGTAACTTTCCCATAATTTAAATATTGTGTGCTGTATGGTGGGCTCATATTGTTATGAGAACTTTAATTTTTTGTCTTTCTGACATTTTATTTTCAACTTGTCAATTTTGTTGTGCCATTAGCACTGGTACTCTGATTTTTTAATCATTTATTTTAGAAAGAACCCTTCATTTCTGGTGATCCAAAAGAGCATATCCAATAGGTAATTCAGTGGAAAATAAAACTCCAGACACGAACACTTTTCTGTCCTGGTAAGGAAAGATTTCCCAATAAATCAGATGTACTGACTTTCTCTTTATTAATGCAAAATTATTGGCTGGAAGTTGAATTTTTTCCTGTTTGTGATATATTTGGAAATATCTCTGTACAAAAGCCATAAGTCTAAGCTAGCTGTCATTTTGTTTCTCATCACTGGTCCACCACATTGAAGATGCTTAGTACAAAATAGTCACCTGCAATAGCCATATGAAGGTGAGGGATAGGCAGCAGGTATGGAGGCAGAAGAATTGAATTCCAGTTCATCACTGTTTAGAGACTTGAAAACTAAAACCATAGAGATGAGTCAATGTCATCATTTTAGTGGTTTTAACTGAAAATATAAAATATACTGAGAAAGTTATTGGGCTGTGTTCAAGAACAGGGTCTACCAATTAGAGACTATATCATTTTAGAAAAAAAAAATAATAATAAGCTGCAGCTTCCTCATCTGTAGAATGGGGGTATGTATACCCAGAATGGAATTGTGAGGTTTGTAGATTGTCATGAACTTGAATTCTCTAGCCATACTAGTAGTTACTGTAAAATATTGTTTATGTCACCAAACCATGGCTGTTGTAAATGCCTTTTATGCTTGCATGGGAAAGGATGTTACATATACGACAAGACTATTTTCTTTTTTGCGGTACGCGGGCCTCTCACTGTTGTGGCCTCTCCCGTTGCGGAGCACAGGCTCTGGACGCGCAGGGTCAGCGGCCACGGCTCACGGGCCCAGATGCTCAGCGGCATGTGGGATCTTCCCGGACCGGGGCACGAACCCGTGTTCCCTGCATCGTCAGGCAGACTCTCAACCACTGCGCCACCAGAGAAGCCCTACAACAAGACTTTTTAAATTCATATTCCACTAAGCTAGAAATAGAGAAATCGGAAAGCAGAGTTTTTATTTCCAAAGTGCTTTAAGATATAAGGGTTGACAAAGAAAGTCATTACCTTAAAAGACTATAAAGAACAACATAAATAATTTAGCTTAGCTCTTTCCTTTTTCAAGTACTAAAAGCTCCTGTTTATGAGCAGTTTTCTACTAAATATACATCAGTCACGCCTAGGGACTGAAGGAATTTCCCTGTGAGCCCCTACTTAGTTGCTCCTTGTTTAGTGCAAATTATTGTATAACTTTTAAATCAGAAAACTGCATCCATGAAAGTAAATTTTTAAAATTTCAAATTTGATTCTAGCTGAATGATCTAACTACTGACACTCTGGAGTGTCTGATATTCTAGAAATGTATAACTCAGCAAAGGAATAATGATTCATTACTCAACTCAGAAAATGCTGAATCAGTTTTTACTATCACTAGGGAATTTTTCATCATATTTCTTACTGCTAATTTCATAACAGTCAGATGATATATTTTAAGTAAAGTTCTAAATAATGGCAATAGCAAAATTTTTTATCTCTTATATACTACCCATAAAGTTCACTATTTTTTATAATAACTTTTGCCTCATTCAACTGAATTCTCACAACAACTCTGTGATGCAGATTTTATCTAGTTTACCGATAAGGGGGAAAAAGGAATGAGATATTAAGTAAATACATCAATCAAAATATCAGCTCTTAACCAGAGGATCCAGGATATGGGGCCAAAACATGTACACATGCTACTGTGTAGCACCGACATATTCATACACATATAACAATTTGAATTTTTCCTGTTCCAATTCCCTTTATCTACCATCATCGATGGGCTTTCAAATTAATCCAATTGTTTTAAATTAATTCAATAAAATTTTCTGGATTTAAATTTTACCTATTGCAAAGGGAGGTGCCCTTATGAAAGCAGCTTTTTTGCCCCTTTTTCTATTTACCCATTTCTGTTCCCCTCTAATTTTGAAAACTAATTATAGGAATGACATCTCTAAGCAATTTAACCTAACTCCTGACATATGCTCTTCTGAATGCACACCATGCCTGGCCTAAACTGTTGATTCTTTTCTCAGATAAAAAGAAGTAAGAATGAAGCAGTTAAAAAAAAAAAAAATGACCAGCTCTCTACCCCTACCAGCCCCCTTAGTAATCCTGTGGGCATATCACACAGGAAAGATAACATCTGAAGAGAGAGTCAGCCAATCTGCACACAATGGTGAAGGATGCAGAACTCACCCTCCTGCTTCAGTGATTCACTGAGATTCTTCTCCCCAACCCCTATTTTTCCCTTTAAAAACTGTCATAGCTGAGCTGAATCCTGGGAGTTGGTCTCAAAACACAAGTCCACTTTCTCCCCAGATTGCTGGCTTTTCTGATTAAAGCAACTTTCTTTCCACTGACACTTGCCTCTCAAATCATTGGTTTTTTTGTGGCAAGCAGATGAGCCTGAGTTTGGTAATACTTAGACATCCCTGTATTAAAGATTATACATTTTTAAGTTAAATGATTAATTTTACTTTTTTCCTATACAGTAAACAAGATGCCTTAAAGAAGGATATGGCATCTGATTCTCTTTTATTTGCATTAAAAATAAAATTATAGTCTGGTAATATTTTAGTACCTTAAGATGTGAGCCATTGTGGCTCATGTAGAAGTTCCTACTCTTGCACAATCCAACGGGGTGGTGAGAAAAGCTCTCAGGGAAGCATGTGGTTTGGGAATTTGCCCTGAAAAAAATGACAGACATTGAAACTTGCTCTAATTTGATAACTTCAAGCCCCTGTCTGAATGCATGGACCTTATTAGGCCTAAGAAAACTGGCTAGAGGTCTGTCCACCTAATATCATGATCATCTTTCTTCTCCTACCTGAGAGACATCCACTGACCTCATGTGATAATCCTATAGGACCTTCCCCCGAACAAACTCAATGCTGAATTTTTTAGGGTCTTGCGCTCAGTAGACAGTCTTTTAGTTCCCCTGAAGGAGTGAGCTTATAAAAATTTCAAGTGCTAAATGACTTTTTAAGCCTTTGCAAGGAAGCAATAATAATGGAATTCCAGACAAGACTAAGTGGAGAGAAGCCAGCATTGTTGCTAAAAGGACACTGAGAATGGCTTCTTCTATTTCTCTGCAATTCCACCTTGGACACAGTGACTCTGGCAGTGCATTCATGCAATCAGGCAAGACCAAGGATACAGAAGCAACTGCATCTAATGTTTTTACTAAGGTAGCCATAGATCTTTAATAGGTAAGTAATTCTCAATAGTCTTATCTATAATATGAGGAAAACAAGCATAATGTTGTTACTATAGAATGTGACATCATCATGACTGTACCTAGAATGTAGTAGCCATTGGATACTGTTTGTGAATACTAAATTAAACTTGAAAGCTAGGTCTTCTGGGAGATGTTCTAAGGCCACTTCATTTAAATATTTCTATTCACAGGCTAAACATTCTCACTGTGTGCATGTAACATTATAATTGGAATCAAATACAATTTTGTTGTTGCTGTTTAAAATATAATTAAATGTATCAATTTTTAACCCACTTCATTCCTGAACAGATGCACAGTGACTAAAAAGTATGTGTCTGTATTATTGCTGAAATAACAAATTGCCACCAACTCAGTGGCTTAAAACAATATAACTTTATTTTCTTAGAATTCTGAAGATCAGAAATTCAAAATCAGTTTTACTGGAATTAAATCAAGGTGCTAGCAGAGCCATGCTCCCTCTAAAAGCTCTAGGGGAGAATCTAGTTCCTTTCCTTTTCTAGATTCTAGAGCTGCATCCCTCTTCAAAGCCAGCACTATAACATCAAATTTTTGCTCCCATAATCACATGGTCTTCTCCCTCCTATCGCTGACTTTGACCCTCCTGTGTCTAATTTATAAGGACCCTTGTGATTATAAATTTGGGCTTGCATGAATAATACAGCATAATATCCCCATCTTAAGATCCTACATCTGTAAAATCACCTTTCCTGTATCAGGTAACAAATTCACAGGTTCCAGGGATCAGAACTTGGGCACCTTTTATGTATGTGTGTGTGTGTGTGTGTGTGTGTGCATGCATGCACACATGTGAAGGAGACCTCATTAGTCTACCATAGCATACAATATGATTAAAAAAGATGGGTTAATATAGGAGGAATATATTTGAGGAATACAGAATTTTTAACCCTGGTGTAATGCTTTCTTTTAATGTTTTTCTGTTTCTGTTTTGTTTTGAGATAATTTTGGACTCAGAGATTTACAAATCCTAGATAGCTATTATCCAGTTTCCTTTTATGTTAATATCTTACATAATAATGGGAAATTTATCTAGGCTATGAAATTAACTTTGGTACAATACTATTAACTAAACTATAAATTTTATTTGGATTTCATGACTTTTTCCACTATTGTCCTTTTTCTTTTCCAGAATCCTATCCAGGATCCCACAGTGAATTTAGTTTTCATGTCTCCTTAATCTCTCTAATCTGTGACACTTACCAGTCTTCTCTTGTCTTTCGTGATCTTGACTTTTTTGAAGAATCCATTACCTTCACATCTTGGTTGATTACAAAAACCACATAAAGGACTTCCCTGGTGGAGCAGTGGTTAAGAATCCATCTGCCAATGCAGGGGGCATGGGTTTGATCCCTGGTCCAGGAATATCCCACATGCTGCAGAGCAACTAAGCCCGTTTGCCACAACTACTGAGCCTGCACTCTGGACTGCGAACCACAACTACTGAGCCCACATGCCACAACTACTGAAGCCTCTGCGCCTAGAGCCTGAGCTCCGCAACAAGAGAAGCCACTACAATGAGAAACCCGCGCACCGCAATGAAGACCCAATTCAGCCAAAAATAAATCAATAAATCAATCAATTTTAAAAAACACATAAAGTTCAAATTTTGTATTGTGTAGTTTTACAGGATTTAGATAAATGAATAGAATTATGTGTCCACTAATATCTTTCCATACTGAATATTTCTGTCACCCTAATCTTTCCCCCAAGCTGTCCCCTGCAGATAATCCCTGCCCTCCCAACCCCTGGCAACCACTGACTTGCTTGCTTCCCTCTAGTTTTGCTTTATTGTATAGAATCAAACAATATGTATCTTTTGGGGTTTGCCATCTTTCATTTCACACACACACAAAAAAACATTTAACAGCAAACCAAGTTACTACATAAATCAATAGTTCTTCTGTCCCTTTTAATAGGAGTAGCATTTTAATGTATGGCTGTATCACAGATTGTTTGTGCATTGGTGGGTTGAAAAATATCTGGATTGCTTTCAGTTTTTGGCATAATTAATAAAGATGCCAAAAACATTCATGTATAGATTTTATGTGAACACAATATTTCATTTCTCTTGGGTAGAAATCTAGAAGAGAGATTTCTGGGTTGTATGGTAGGAATATGTTTAACTTTATTAAAAAAAAAACAGGTGAAATTTTTTTAAGATATGGCTGTACTATTTTACATTTTTACTAGCAATGAATGAATGTTCCCCAAACAAAGGTTTTTAATTGAAATAAAGTTCAATGTATCAAGTTTTTCTTTTACAGTTCATACTTTTGGTGTTGTGTATGACAACTGTTTGGTTAATCCACAGTCACACAGTTTTTTCTCTTATGTTTTCTTCTAGAAAATATTAGAGTTTTAGGTTTTACCTTTAGGTCATGAACCACTTTGAATTAATTTTTGTATTAGATGTAAGCTAAAAATTGAGGACTGTTTTCTTAAAAGATGAACAACTCAATTAGGATATAATACACATACCATATAATTTCCCCACTTGGTATACAAATGAATGTCTTTTAATAGAGTTATGCAAACATCACTTCAATCAATTTTTGAACATTTTCATAAACCATACAAAGAAACCTCACATTTTGTAGCTGTCACTACCTAACCATCCACCCCTGTTGTCTCAATGTATGTGCATATACAATCACAAATTTTTTGTTTTGAGAATTGACACTGTATCATCTTATAATGCCCTTCTTTATCCTGAATAAGATCCTTATTCTGAAGTCTACTCTATCTGATATAAATATAGCTACTTAAGCTTTCTTCTGGTTAATGTTTGCATGATTATAATCAAGTGTTACCTTCTAATGCAATCTATCAATACCTGTCTTTAAATTGGTGAATCTTGTTTTCTTTTCTGTTGATGTATCACCTATGCCTCTTTTAAACATTTCTTTTATGTATTGTCCTAGGATATGCATCTTAAAATAATCTAAGTCCACCTTCAAATAATATTATGCCACTTCACCTGTAGTAGAAAAACTTTACAACAGCTTATTCTATCTTTATTCTTCCATCATTTGTGTTATTATTGTCACACCTTTTAATATTAAACATGCTACAAACACATAGGACTTAGGTACTCTTTTGCTTTCGATAGTCAGCTGCATTTAGAACAATTAAATGTAAGGGAAAAAAAGTAAATTTAATTTCATCTTCCATTATTTCATATCTAGCACTATTCATTTCCTGCTGTCAACCCAAGTTTCAACCTGATGCCATTCTTTCTTCCTGAATAATTTTCTTTAACTTTTCCTTTAGGTGTGTTGACAATGAATTCTCTCAATGTTTGGTTTTCTGAGAAAGTTTTTATTTCTTTTTTCATTTTTGAAAAATTTCCCCCCACCCCAGGTTTTGAGAATTGAATTGACAGTATTTTGGTGGAGTCATTTATTTCAGCAGTACAGGGCTTGACACATGGTAAAAAAATGTGTTTGTTGAAAAGATCAATAAAAATATTCAAGTTTAACAGATTATTTATATATTATTTTTTAGAGTATATTTTGAATATTTCATATTCAATAATATTCATCTCTTACCACTGGCCATTTCCACTGGAGATTTTTCTCCACTTAAACTTTGCTTTTCTGCTACACAACTAACCAAGACTATGTCTGCAATACACCAAAACATCTGGCTCATTCAAATAATTGAATGAATAGAAACCATAGTTATACAAATGAACAAAAATATCAATTAGAAAAATCAGTCCAATTGTCTCTCACCATAAAGATGATACAAACAGTTGATTGGCTGATTTTTGTCACTATTCAATGCTTTGCTTTAGCATTGTAGTGACACAACTTGCAAGTGAATGCCTCGAGTTCTTGAGTTACAGCCAAACATCAATATCTCAGGGAGAATAATTTAGGAAAGAAACCCATTCACTAAAAATACATGGTGCAGACCACAAGGAAAGATGGCCAACTATCCCACCTAGAGATTACATAACTTTTTTTCCTGGAAAAAAAAGGAAAAATGTATATGATTTATCCATAGGAAGGAAGTTCCAAGACCAAACAGATATGAAAGAAGTTGAGGCCACTGGGCCAATAATCTAGATAAAATTCTTTAATGCCATCTATACATATTTGAATTATGCATTTATTTATATAAAAACAACATTTTCAAACGCCTATTCTATAGACAATAACTTCTAGGCATCTATAAATCTTGCCACCTTTTCCCAGAAATACCTGCTCTGTTTCTCAGTAAGTTATGTCCTTCTTTGGGTAAAGATATATTTATTTTTCACCCCCATATTGCCAATAATTAGCAAAGTGCCTGGTACTTGGTGACTACAATTCAGCTTTGGTGATGAAGGAAATGGAAAATCATAAATTATCCAAATTATAGTCAAACGTGGTTGGAAAAGATGTTGGTTAAAAGGCAGCTTAGAAGAGCAGCTATGTTTTCCACTTCTAGTTGGATTTTTTAGGAAACAGAGAAATCTCCAATTTTAAATTGTCAAATGCTTGTGTTAACTGAGGATATTAGAATGTAAATATTTCAATTATTTTGCAAATACTGGTGTAGACTAAACAAGTTAATTTGAGGTGTAGAGCATTGCAGCCTGTGTGCCAAGTCAATCACTCAATATATATGTAGACACACAAAGAAAATAAGTGTGCACTAAGTCAGAACTCATCATGCACATAGATGAAAAATCTTGACGATAGACAGCAACACCAAGACTCAGGAATAAATGTTAAGAACTTCCTCTATGGAAGAACCAAAACCAAATTAAGGATTAAAACTGTTTAAAAATAAGCTGTGGAATTTTAATTAAAATTTTGTTTTCTATGCAACCACTCTTTCCTGAAATGTGAGGAAGAATGCCAAAATTGTGACTTGGTTAACGAGCATTGAAAACATAGTTAGAGAAACAACGGGCTGCAGATGTCCATGTCTTTACACGCACTAACTAAGATGTGGAGACTTGGTCATCCTCAGTCTACTCATTTATTCATCTAAATTCTGTCTTATTTCAGAATTAATTTAAAGAATCGGACTCTACAATGTATAGCACACCATAAGGCAACACACAGTACTGGCTCAGAACATTAGTTTTGGAGCTAGAGTGACTAAAATTATATCCCATCTCTGCTTTTGTTTAGTTCTGTAATCTTTTTTTTTTACATCTTTATTGGAGTATAACTGCTTTACAATGGTGTGTTAGTTTCTGCTTTATAACAAAGTGAATCAGTTATACATATACATATGTTCCCATATCTCTTCCCTCTTGCATCTCCCTCCCTCTCACCCTCCCTATCCCACCCCTCTAGGTGGTCACAAAGCGCTGAGCTGATCTCCCTGTGCTATGTGGCTAATTCCCACTAGCTATCTATTTTACGTTTGGTAGTGTATATATGTCCATGCCACTCTCTCACTTTTTCGCAGTTGTGTAATCTTTAGCAAGTTACTTAGTTCTCTTGTCTTTAGGACCATGGGAATTAGCTTAGTATTTTATCTTCCCAAAAGGTTTGTTGTGAGGATTAGATGACAGAAGCTGTCTCATAAAAGCATCAGGCACATAGTGCTCTGTAGGTGTATATATGTATTTTTGTAATTATTACAAGGCTATGTAAGATACAGGATAGTCAAAGAGCTAAGGAAAATGCAAAAGACAAGAATAGTGACATTAAAAATGAGTTTAAAAATATACACCCACAGTCTTTCTATATGTAAGTCACAGTTTTGATTCTAATCTTTCCAGAACTCAACCTAAAATTCTGGTAAGTTACGCTTTTCATTGTGATCATAAAATTAAACAGAAATTAACTATTCAGTGGATAAATAACTGTTCTTGGTGGTGAAGCAGGCTATTTATTCCAAGGTTGCTGACAAAGAGGAATGCTCCACTTTCATGAAGACATCTTTAGGGACATCCTTACAATAGACACAGAGGCTGGCTTCACAGAGATGCTTTTAGAATAAGGTTTTGGGGCTCTGATTTAAACTTCATTCAAGCAAAGCCCATTTGTGGAGGACTATGATATTTAAACTCCACTCTGCTTTTTCTGTATGACTTGGGCAATTAAAGGGAAACAAAGGCTAATGCACTGTAATTATCCTGAAATGGTGATTTTACAGTGAGATTTTCAGGCAAAGAACCTCACTGTTTCATTAGAATTAAACTGTTAGTGGAATATTGTAAATTTTTTTCTTGTGAGTCATGTTACCTAGAGGGCTTTAAATTCCTGGAGTTTTTGCTACCAGATATACGGATAAGCACCCTCAGACACCAAAGTTTTCACTAAAATAGGCTAAATAGAAATCTCTTGTTTCCCTAAGGGTGCCAAAACATTAAATAAATATGACTTGAACTCTCAACATTTCCTCTGAGATAAACTGGGTAGAAACCTCTTTACTCAACTATATTCCCTGTGGATATCAAACAGCAATAGAATGACTAAGACTTTGTAAATCTAAATTGAATATCTTAGTTGTGTGTTTGAAAACACCCAAAATGCTGTTTTGAAAAAATAAATTTTTTATTAGCTTCTCCAAAAAACATTTGATGAGTAAGAACTTTAGAGATTAAAAATAGCTAAGACTAAATCTTTACCTTCAAAGAACTTGCAGAGTAATAATAATTCAACTCTCTTCTTGTTCAACTTTTCCTGGATTCATCTAGCAGTGAGCAGTGTGAAAGTCTGAATACACATACAATTTGTTGATCATTTTCATATCCCTGGTAAAACATTTTTAAGGATAAGGATAGTAAAATGATGTACATCGGATTCACTGATTTGTGTAAATTAGTAGGAGAAAACCTCTGGCCAGAGGGGACTCCTGGCTTTAATTTATCTGATCCTTAAAATGATAAGACACTGGTGCCTGTTTTTACCTTCCTCCTGTGAGATGACCTGCTGTTGCTGGACAGCTCTAAGTAGCATCTAAAGAATGAAGGATACAATATTTAGAAATATCTTGGTATCATTTAAATGTACAATGTATGCTTAAAAGAGCAACCATAATAGTACTCAGTAACACTCAGAACATGGTTTAGTCCAAATATAATTTAAATATATACATTTATATTTATATGTTACCCAATGGTCCAGTGAGATAGATCCCTTTTTTATCTGGTTTTAAATTTCTTCTTGATTGCCTTGATCTGTCTCATAAGTTTCAAGTAATTGTGGCCTTCACCATATCCCCAAACTAAATGGATTTGGCAATAAATAAATAAAATTTTGATTTTTCTCTTCAAAAAAATATGCTTTCGTGGCAGGGTGAGGGTGGGATAAAAATAGAAAAATACTTTTTTTCCTACATCTTTTCCTCAGTTTCTTCTCCTACCATAATTGTGGCTCTGTTTTGCATAACCTATTACTTCTTATGTATTTCTTTTGTTTTTCACTTTATCTCATTTCTTACCTGATCTTTTTTCCCTTCTTTTTACTTCTATCTTGTATTTTCTTTCTCCAATCAATTTTCTCTACTTCATGTACCTACTCACTTTCTCCTTTAACTGGCTTTTTGTGGGATTATACTAGTTTAGTTTATTTCTTGTGTTATGTTTTAAAATGTCCACTCCAAATAATTTTATATTTCTTCCACTCAATTCAAAAGCTGGGAAATTTAAGCCTTATAATTTTGTTCTAATTTTCTCAACAACTTAAAACATCTGCTGCTAAGTTAAAATTCCAGATGCTTTGACTAGAGTCCTGAGTTTTCAATTATCTGATGGTGCAATGTGGAGAAAGTCCTTGAACTCTCTGGGCCTTAGTTTCTCCATCAGCAATGGGAGTGTCCTGGTGATCTGTAAGATCTTGACAGTTCTAAAATACCATGCATCTATTTAAAATTTGCAACTACTTTGTTCCTTTGGATCTTAGGCTTGGGAGGGGAAAACATGTGATGTTTTTTCTCACCATTCCAGGTAGAGTGTGGTAATTCTACCCATGATTCAGACTAGACCTACCCAAAATATGGTTAATGGTTTCTCCCAATTAAAATTTTAATTGATTCTTTTCTTTCCTCAGCACTAGAGTTGACCTGGCAAGCTATATGTCTCTGAAGGACTGACTAGGAGATTTTTTTTTTAATTAAAACATCTTTTTAAGCAAATTCAGGAACTCTAATCTTTTATCCAGATTAACTTGCCCAAAGCACACTACTGCCCCACAAACACTGCATTTTTTATAATAAATTATGTTCTGACTGTTAGCCTGTAGAAACATTCTCATTTATTTTACAACTGTTGCTGATTAATTAAGGGAATAGTCTGCCTTTGCGTGTGTCCTCCTACAAATTTATTAAAATAGTGATTAACACCTATGTGATGAATTTGAATGAACTAGCATAAAACAATTAATCTTATAGGCTTGTGCCTCGCTCTGTGATTCATACATTCCTGAGCATTATGTGAATCAAATATATCCCTGTTACAATTAGTTATCTGAGACTGAGTTTTTGGGTGGACACCTCTGTGAACACCCTGTATGTATGTCTTGGTAGAAGTTTTTTGCCATTTTATTATCCATGTCACAGAACCCTTGTGAGTATCACAGAGTCTAAGAGTGGAATCTGCACAGAAATAAAATACTATAGAATTCAGACCAAAGAGAATAATTATGACTTGCATACTTAGAACCCATAGTGTGTCTGTTACTGTATGAAGAATACTGTCTGTTACTGTATAAAGGGCTGCAGAATGGCCTTTGAAATAACACCATCTACAGACACTGTTAAGACATCAATCACATCACTTTCGAATAACAATTGTTAAATAGCATGGGAAATTAATGTCAACAAGTTTAAGAAATTAATACATTTCATTTACTGACGTTTCTTCTTCATAAGTTACTTTCCTCTGTAACTAATATTGATAGTTATTCTAATGTATTTCAATGATTATATTTTACTTGCTTCACTTCTCTCTACATATATATATACACGTGATATATATGTGACTGTATTTCCATACACTTATACGCAAGCACAATAAATCCTCTGGGTACCCTAATCCAACACTTCTTGCTTGAAAAAAAAGTTAGTAGATTAACAAGTCAAATGTACATAAAGCCTGGGAAAGAGTGTATTGTTTCTATTTTTCTTATGTATTTATAAAAAAATAACCATGTTTCTTTGATCATTCCATAGGAAATTTGAAAGTTTTTTCTTGAACATAAATGGTAGCTGGCTAAACAATGTCAGCTTAACGAAAATGTATTTCTACATTTAATTGTCTTTAGTCTGTAAGGTTGACATGTGTTTTATTTAAGACCAACACATAAATGAAACAATAAATATATGTGAGCAGAGAGAAGAAAAAGATATTTGCAACCCCACACCCCATAAATATCTGAATAATATATTGAGTATTATTAGTAAAAATAAAATATTTATTAAGATATTGAAAATTGCCCCAAAGTTATTGGGATGGGACTTGGGTTGGGTTAATCAAAGTAATGGAAGGTTATAATGAATGATATGGCTATTTTGCATATTAAGCCCTTCATTATCTTTTGTATATGTAAAGATGTGATAAGTGGTGTAGAGTTCAAAATGTATGCTTTTCTTTTGCAAGAAAATCCTTCTGGCAAAGCCATTGCTTGCACTGCTTACATTATAGCTTTCATAAAATCTTTTTTGACAACTAATTAAATGAGAATATAGCATATGTGTCAGATTGAGTTGGAGCAGAAGAGAATGTCACTATACCTTCAAAGGGTGACAGAATCCTTTTCTATTTTTTCCTGTTAGATTTGTGAGTCACTTTCATGATTGATTTTTACATAACCTATTAGGTTCTGATTTAGTTGACAATTTGGTAAGAACATTTTGTTTAACACAACCTGAGTTTATATAAATCAGGTTAGCTACGTGGGACATTTATTTATCCACTCACTGATTTGTTTATTCATCCATTAACTTACTCACTCACTGACTTGCCCAATCAGAGAAAATGCTTTGAAATTGAATATGTGGAAAGACTGGATGAGACATTAAAGATGGATCTGAGTGGTCTCTGCCCTCAATTGGTTCACATTTCATAAGTGAGATGCACACATTTACTAAGGAGCACAATGAAGTGTCAAGGATTCCATGTTAGAAATTCACACTAGTTATCCTGATTCCTCAAAAAAGGGAAATCCTTCCTAAGGAAATTACCCTAAAAGAAATTCCATGAAGGAGGTTGTTGTTGATGTGAAATCTTGAAATAGGAGTTGTTGTTTAAAAGTAGAGCAAGACAGTCAAAGGTGTCCCTTGCAGGAGAAGAATGAATAATGGGATTCTGGTTGACAACATTCTCAGGTTTCTAAAAGTTGTAAATTGTTCCAATCCATGGTTTACTGTCTCAAAGCAGTGTTTCTAAAATGGAGGGAGGGAACTTGGCCCCTCCCCCAGGGGACATTTGTAATCTCTGGAGACATTTTTGATTGTTACAACTGGGGTTGAGTGCAGGGTTGCTACTGGCAGCTAGTGAGTAGAGGCCACAGATGCTGCTAAGCAACCTACAATGAATGGGATAGACCTCTTTCCCAGAACAAAGGGTGATCTGGTAAAAATGGTAAGTGTGCCAAGGCTCAGAAATCCTGATTTACAGCCAAAATGTAAGTAAATAGAACTGGTGCAAAAGGAGAGGCATGTTGAAAATGTTCCACAGAGCAGGAGATAACAGACAGCCTTATAGACTGTGCTAAACAATCCCTCTGTGTGTGTGTGTGTGTGTGTGTGTGTGTGTATATGTATATATTTATTTTTTAGAAACATCAGTCTGATCTGTAACAGCAGCTTTGAGGGAAAAAGACTGAAGACTGGACAGGGAGAACAATCAGTATTAGGCAAATTCTTAAGTGAATTCAGGTTTGAATAGACTGTGTGACTTTAGGAATATTATTTATTCAGATTGGGTTTCAGTTTTCTCATTTACAAAATGAGAGTTTCGAACTGGATAATCTATGACCCTATAAGTATTAAAATTCTCTAAAAACTTGTTTATGGAAAAAATATAATGTCGTGAGGACTTGTTCTTTCTTTGTATGCTTATATTAACGTAAGTTCCATATGTGCGTGCATGTGCGCACATGCGCATACACTCATGTGTATGTACCTCTCAACCTCCCTGATTTTAAAACCAGATTTACCAGGTTAAAAACAGATTAAAAAACCAGTATACTTAGGTGGATTGGTAAAGACTGGTGAGCTGGTGAGCCCTGATACATGCTTCTTGTGTATCCTTCTCTAAACCATACATGAATATAATTCTCATTGTCTTGTCTGAAATCAAGATAATAAACTAAATAATAATTATATTTATTATTATATAATAATAACCTAGGAAGTGCATTTTTGTCATGCTAAGACAATTGTCTAGTACATATAAAATCTCGAAGAATTTTTGTGATATTTTAAAAAATTTTTTTATTGCTGTATAGTTGTTTTACAATGTTGTATTAGTTTCTACAATACAGTGAAGTGGAGTTCTCTGTGCTATACAGCAGGTTCTTATTAGTTATCTATTTTATACATATTAGTGTATATATGTCAATTCCAATCCCCCAATTCATCACACCACGACCACTCACCCACTTTTCCTCCTTTTTGTCCATACGTTTATTCGCTACATCTGTGTCTCTATTTCTGCCTTGCTAACTGGTTCTTCTGTAACATTTTTCTAGATTCCACATATATGTGTTAATATACTATATTTGTTTTACTCTTTCTAGCTTACTTCACTCTGTATGACAGACTCTAGGTCCATCCACCTCTCTACAAATGACCCAATTTCATTCCTGATATTTACCAGTGGTGTGAGTAATATTCCATTGCATATATGTACCTGTTGTGATGTTTCTAAACCTTCATGACCTATGATGCGAGAATTTCATCACACCACTGGTAAATATCAGATGCTGCTTGTCACTAAAAGAAGTCATCCTATTGTCTGTTGGAAAGAACTTTATTTATTTTTATTTATTTATTTATTTTTTTGCGGTATGCGGGCCTCTCACTGTTGTGGCCTCTCCCGTTGCAGAGCACAGGCTCCGGATGGGCAGGCTCAGCGGCCATGGCTCACGGGCCCAGCCGCTCAGCAGCATGTGGGATCTTCCCGGACTGGGGCACGAACCCATGTCCCCTGCATCGGCAGGCGGACTCTCAACCACTGCGCCACCAGGGAAGCCCTACTTGACTTTTAAGACATTGTAAAAGACTTACCATTAGAGAATTGTGCCTATAGCACATTACCAGAAGGAAAACATAATAAGCAAAATGAGTTTGTGTGAAGCAGTATGGAGTCAGGGTCTGGAAAGAACAGCAAGGACTTCAACATCCTGCACAGCTTTTGAGATAACATTTCAAACACTCATTGTTTAACAAAAGCAGCATGAGACTAAATCTCCTATGGTTTCATATGTGTGAGGGAGTCATCAGATTACTAGGCTAGGTAACTTGATTGTAAGAAAAGACATAAAACTCTGCCAACAATACCAGGTGCAAGGAGAAAAACATGACTGAATAAACATTTATATCACAATGGAGGAATCAGAAGGACCAAATAATATTGTAATTTATCAAGAAGTCAATATTAAAGAATATAACATTGCCAAAACACAAAGCGAAGAATGTCAGAGGAAATGATTTTGCTTTAAAAGTAAAGAGAAGAATGAGAAGGAAGGCAAGTTCCCAAAAGGTAAGTCTCCAGATACCTTACATTTTCCATCTGCAAGTGCCTGTGTTGATATCATAAAATTCATGTAGCTTTGTTGTCATCTTCTCTAACCAAGCTGGGGAATGTTGATTTTAATGTATGGCTTTGAAAGTGGAAATGAAACACTAAGGTTTGTGGAAATAGCAGAGGAGTTTCAGTTACACTCAGGATGAACAAAGATGACAGCTGTGGCCTTGAAGCAATTTTTGAAATTCTACAAACTCCATCTAATATATTCTTTGGTTAACCCCTAAACATATCTACTCAGTGGCAAGTTAGCATAACAAGGTAGCAAAGGGGAAATCTTCCAAAGATAATGGAGCTTAGTGACAGGTAAATCTAGTGAAAGAAAAGCCAGTGAAAATGAGTGAAAGACTCATCCACAACTGATGAAGAGATAGATAGATTGTAGGAACCCAGAGAGAGATAAATTAAATGCAGGACCCAGCAGCAGGAAGAAGTTCTTGATACTGAGCACATTTACTTTTCTAATCTCAAATGGCTTTATTTCTCAGTTTTCTCGGGGAAGATAACAGGTAACTTAAGCTTGAAAGTACAGTGAATGGAAATGGACCTTGCTGCCTGGGAAACAGGGATGAGGAGAGGAGATTATTCTCCCAGCATTCTTTTTCTCAAAATGACATTAAAGCATCAAAGGAAAACAGACTTGCCTTGATAGTACTACTCAGTGAAGCAGTGTTTATTTACACCCATGGATTCACTTCTTTATAAGCATAATAACTAAATTAATATAGGACAGAAATATAAGACCCCACATCATGTGTAGCTAGAAATATAAAATATACATAAAAATATACCAACATTTAACATGAAAGGAATATGAAAGATAAATTTGATATGAACTGATGAAGAATTTGTGTCATTATTCCTAAAAATAGTTACTTTTTTGATATTATCTATACTCTACATAGATATCACTCTCATTAGGCAATATATTTTAATTTTTATAACAAAGCACAGAGTGAATCCTGGTCTGGACAAGATGAAATGGACTCATCTCCCCCTTCTCCTCCCAGCTAAGCTAAGCTAGCGAGGGATATAAGGAAACCAAAATAAAAATGCAATACCATATACAATTCCTCCAAAGAAAATGATATACATAGGTATACATTTAAAAACACATATACAGAAACTGTATACTGAACATCATTAAAGGCTGAAAAAAAAAAAAGAAACCAAAGAAGAGCTAAATAAGTGGAAACGTTGTGTTCATGGATTGTAAGTCTCAACATTAAAAAGATGTCAATTCTCCTCAAACTGAATTATAGGGTTAAAGCTATTGCAAGTATTTTTTAAACTATTATTAAGAAAATATGTTGAATTTTGCCAAACATTTTTCTGCATCTAATGAGTTGATCACCTGGTTTTTATCCTTCATTCTATTAATATGATGTATCACATTAATTTATTTTCATACGTTGAAATATAGTTGTGTCCCAGTGATAAATTCCACATGAATTTGGATATGATCCTTATAATGTATCATTGAATTCAGTTTGCTAATATTTTGTTGAGGATTTTTGCATCCATATTCATCAGGGACATTGGTCTGTAGCTTTTCTTTGTGGTGCACTGTCAGGCTTTTAAATCAATGTAATGCTGGCTTCATAAAATGAGTTTGGAATTGTTCTTTCCTTTCCAATTCTTTGGAAGAGTTTGAGAAACTTGGAGTTAATTTTTCTTTAAATGTTTGGTAGAATTCACCAGTAAAACTATCTGGTCCTAGGCTTCTCTTTGATGGGAGGTTTTGGATTACAGATTCAATTTCCATACTAGTTATAGTTCTGTTTAGATTTTCTATGTTTTCATGATTTGGTCTTTGTAGGTTGTATGTTTCTAGGAATTTACCCATTTCTTCTAGGTTATCCATTTTTTTGACATATAATTGTTCCAGATAGTCCAGTATGATTCTTTGAATTTCTGTGTCATAAATTGTAATATCTATTCTTTCATTTTATAAAGATTTTTTTCAACAAATTAGGTATAGAAAGATAGTATGTCAACATAATAAAGATCATATAGGAAAGTCTCACAGCTAACATCATACTCAAGTGTGAAAAAACTGAAAGCCTTTCCTTGAAGATCAGGAACCATGCAAGAATACCCAATCCCACCACTTCTGTTCAACACAGTACTAGAAGTCCTAATCAGAGCAGTTAGGTGTAAATAAATAAATAAATATCCAAATCAGAAAAGAAGAGAGATCCTAGATATCCATAAAAAAACACAATTAGAACAAAACACAAATTCAGTAACACTGTAGGATACAAAACCAATATACAAAGATCAGCTGCATTTTATATAGTAACAACAAAGTAACTGAAAAGTAAATTGGGAAAACAATCTCCTTTACAACAGCACCAAAAAGAACAAAACATTCAGGAATAAACTTAACTAAAAAGGTGAAAGACCGATGTACTGAAAAGTACAAATCTTGATGAAAGAAATTTAAAAAGACACAAACAAATGCAAAGACATCCTGTGTTTATGCATTGGAAGACTTATTATGGTTAAAATGTCCATATTACTTAGTATGATCCTCAGATTCAATACAGTTTCTATCAAAATCCTAATGGTAGGTATTAATGGAAAGACCAATTATAAAATTCATATGAAACCACAAAAGACCACAAATTATTAAATCAATTTTGAAAAAGAAGAGCAAAGCTGGAAACAATTACACCTCCTGATTTTGAAATACATTAGAAAGCTAAAATAATCAAAGCAATATGGTACTGCATAAAGACAGACATATAGACCAGTAAAATGTAATAGAGAGTTCAGGAAATAAATCCACACTTTTATTATACATTCCACTGATCTTTAACAAGGGTGCAAAGAATAAACCAGTGGTCCCCAGCCCCCAGGCTGTGGACTCGTACTGGTCTGTGGCCTGTTAGGAACTGGGCTGCACAGTAGGAGGTGAGTTGTCGGCAAGTGAGCAAAGCTTCATCTGCTGCTCCCCATTGCTCCCCATCTCTAAAATTACCACCTGAACCAACCCCCATCCCATCTGTGGAAAAATTGTCTTCCACGAAACTGGTCCCTGGGACCAGAAAGGTTGGGGACCACTGGAATAAACAATGGAAAAGGAGTAGTTTCTTCAATAAATGGTGTTGGTAAATCTAGATATCCAGATGCAGAATTATGAAGTTGGACCCTTGTCTTACACTATAAACGAATTCAATTCAAAATTGATTAGACTTAAATGCATGATCTGAAACTGTAAAACTCTTAGAAGAAAACATGGGGGAAAGATTTATGACATTGGTCTTGGCAATAATTTTATGGCTATGACACCAACAACACAGGCAACAGAAACAAAAATAGATAAGTAAGACTTCACCAAACTAAAGAGCTTCTGCACAGCAAAGAAAACAATCACCAGAGTAAAAAGGCAACCAACAGAATGGGAAAAAATATATACAAACCATATATCTAAGAAGAGGTTAATCTCCAAAACATAAGAAACTCTTACAACTCAGTAGCAAATAAAAACCTAATAATGCAATGTAAAAAAGGACTAAGGACTTGCATAGATATCTGTCCAAAGAAGACATGTAGTTTTCAATGTAACTAATCATCAGGGAAATGTGAATCAAAACTACGATGAGATATCACCTCATACCTGTAAGGATATCTATTATCAAAATAACTACAATAAAAACAACAAAAGACAAGTGGTGGTGATGATGTGGAGAAATTGGAGCCCTTGCCCATATCAATGGTTGTGCAAAATGGTGAAGCTGCTATGGAAAACAGCATGAAATTTCCCCCAAAACTTAAAAGTTGAACTACCCTATGATCTAGCAATCCCTCTCTGTGTATTTATCTAAACTAATTGAAACCAGGGTCTTAAAGAGATATTGTCACTCCTTTGTTCATTGCAGCACTATTCACCATAACCCAAATGTGGAAACAAATTAAACGTCCATAGACAGATGAATGGATAAAGAAAATGTGGCATATACATACAATAGAATACTATTCAGCCTTTAAAAAGAAGGTAATTCTGGATAATGTGACAAATTGGATGAACCTTCAGGATACTACACTATGTGAAATAAGTCAGGCACAGGAGACAAATACTGTATGATTCTACTTTTATGAAGTATCTAAAATCATCAAATTCATAGAATCAAAGAGTGGAATGGTGTTTGCCAGGGTCCGGGGGGAGGTAAAAATGGGGAGTTGCTAATCAAGAAAAAAGTTACAGCCAAGCAAGATGATTAAGCTCTAGAGATTTGCTGTGCAACATTATAATTATAGTCTGCAATAATAGATTGTACACTTAAAATATTGTTGAAATGGTAGACCTCCTGTTGTGTTCTTGCCACAATTAAACACAATTAAAATCAAATTACATTAAGGTGCTTTGAAGACATCAACAAGCTTATTCTAAAATTTACAGGAAAAACTAATCAATCTTGAGAAAGAAGAATAAAATGAAGATTTACTCCATATAAAATTAAGCCTTATTGTATTGCTTCAGTAGCCAAGGCAGTGTGGCACTGGCAAAGGTGAGGACACGTAGATTAATGGAACAGATTAGAGAACCCAGAAATATACCCACACTGATAAGCACAGTGCATTTTTCGCATGAACTTTTCATAACAGCTTTAATGAAATATAATTTATATACCATAAATTCACCCTTTAAAGTTTACAATTAGGTGGTTTTCATTATATTCACAGAATTTGCAATCATTACTACTATCTAATTTTAAAACAACTGATTTTTGACAAAGATGCAAAAGCAATGCAGTGGAGGAAGCACAGTCGTTTCAATAAATAAACCTTGACCTAAACATCTTACCTGTGTGAAAACTAACTCTAATCACATCATGGACTTTAATGTAAAATGGGAAACTATGAACTTTTAGAAAAAGAAAAAAAAATGGGGGAAAATCTTCAGAATCTAGGACTAGGAAAATATTTCTTAGATTTGACAGCAAAAGCATGAGCCCTTAAACTGGACCTCATCTAAATTAAAAACTTTTGCCCAGTGAAAGACCTTGTTAAGAGGATGAAAAGACAAGCTACAGATGGAGAGAAAACATTTGCAAACCACATATCCAACGAAAGACTAATCTCTGGAATACGTAAAACCTTGACTCAATTAAAAAAGGATTTCTTAGATAATGGGTAAAATATATGAACAAATATTTCAATGACAAATAAACATGTGAAAATATGTGTAATATTATTAGTCATTAGGGAAATGCAAATTACAATAACCATGAGGTATCACTACATAATTATCACATATGCTAAAATGAAAAATATAACACCAAATGCTGATGATTGTGTGTAGAAACTGTCTCATTCACACATTATTGGTAGGAATGTAAAATGGTACAGCTTCTCAGGTTGCAGTATCTTATAAAACACAGAAACAGACTCACAGACTTAGAGAACAAACTTATGGTTACCAGCGGGGAAGAGGAGCGGGGAGGATAGTTCGGGAGTTTGGGATTGACATGTACACACCACTATTTTTAAAATGGATAACCAACAAGAACCTACTGTACAGCACAGGGAACTCTGCTCCGTATTACATAACAACCTAAATGGGTAAAGAATTTGAAAAAGAATCAATACATTTATATGTATAACTGAATCACTTTGCTGTACACCTGAAACTAACACAACACTGATAATCAACTATACTCTCCAAGGAATTAATGAGAGTGAAAAAAGCCAATCCCAAAATGCACATCTCATATGATTCATTTATATAAAATTCTTGAAATAATAAAATAGTAGAACAGGAGAACAAGTTGGTGATTGTCAGGAGTTAAGGAGACAAAGGGCAGGAGAAATGGGTGTGGCTATAATAGGGCCACATGACTAAGCCTTTTGGTTGTGGAACAGTTCTGTATTATGACTATTAACATCAATAATCTAATTATCATGTTATACTATAGCTTAAAAATTATCACTGGGTAAACTTCTTAAAAGGAACGCGTGATCCGTCTATATTATTTTGGACAATTGCATAGGTATCTACAATTATCTCAAAATAAAATGTTTAATAATACTATTACTATTAATAAAAACACAGAATGGGAGGAAATGCAGGCCCTAGTCTTTTCATTCTGGAGTGTGCAATAAAGTGGAAAGAGGTTAAACGTGCATAAAAGATACTGAATACAAATAAATCTGAGGTGAGATATTTACTAGAGTAACATAGACCATTCTGTGAAGTTATCAAGTCACTTCAGTGCACAGGAGCTGGGATATAGATTATGACTCATCCTTTACAGACTGGTAACCCTGGCCGAGTCCTTTAGCCTATTTGGAATTTATTTTCTTCATATGTGGAAGAATTATTCACCTGCTCTTCAGTTATCTGGATTACGCAAGCCAAATTATATCGTAGTCCTAAACATTTCAGTTTTCCTTGGCAATTAAATCTTTCCCATCTTCTAACCTTTCTAATGATATGTCTACTCATAGTGGAGCAATAATACCTCAGGGAAATTGAAGATGTGATCTGACACTAATGCTCTAAATTGTTTGAGTAATTGGATATTTAATCTCCATTCCAACAGTAAGCCTACATAAAACCAAGGGTTTAGGTAAAAAAGTTGAAAAAAGCTGTCTTCTCATTGTTAATATCGATTTTAGAAAGTTGGAGTTAAAGGAAATATCAAAAATTATTTATCTTAAACTCTTCATTTTAAATGTATGGAGACTGAAATCCAGAGAGAAAGATGACTGACCCCATTTCCCACATATTTAATGGTCCAGTAAGATAGAACAAGGCATGTCTTGTATTAGTTAGGAAGCTCCACTCTCTCTTATCTGAAACATCTGGAAAACATACCCATCTGTGCCATGACAAGAGATAGAGTGAATTATGTAACAGTTCTTACATCCTTTGTGTTGAACAGGCATGCCTCACTCTGCTCACATTCCATTGGATAAAACAAGTAACCCTGACATTTGGTCTAAACCAAGGGGATAAATAACTTCAACCACTCCTGTGTCTACTCGGAATGTATAATGAAATCTCGCTGGAAATGCAGGTAATGAGAAAGACTGTTTGAGACCTACTATAAGTGAGAAAACGTTACAGACATGCAGTGAATCAACTAAAATTTATTTTGTATCTAATTTATCTTTATATTTAGTCTGCTATAACAATTGCATAAGAGTGATTTGTTAAATTATATCCACATGATTATATCCATAATGATTGTCTTTCATTACCATGCAAAATGCATCACTTTTTGACAAGTAAATTTCTTGACTTTCTCACTGTACACAAAAGTCCCAGTTCCCTATTCTGGCATTCATTATCCACGAACATTTCCTGACTGAACTTCCACGTCTGCTATGCCAGTGGCTCATCTGTCTGTAGAATGTTTTCTCAAACTCATCAGTATTAATATTTGGAGGTGGAGGGACTTCCCTGGTGATCCAGTGGGTAAGACTCTGTGCTCCCAATACAAGGGCCCTGGGTTCCATCCCTGGTCAGGGAACTAGATCCCATGTGCCACAACTAAGAGTTTGCATGATGCAACTAAAGATCCCGCATGCAGCAGTGAAGATCCCGCATGCCACAACTAAGACCCAGCACAGCCAAGTAAATAAATAAATAAATATTTTTAAAAAAATTTGGACGTGGATAATTATTTGGTTTTGCAGGGGGCTGTTTTCTGCTGGAGTGTCAGCTCCTTTCCTCTCTGTCAACTGCCATTTGAAAACTTTCCTTTCTTCAAGATCTAGCTGAAATCCCACCTCCTATAAGTAGATATTAAGATGTCTCCTGTTTTCTTACTTTTTTCTTCTGAGAAAATTTCAATTTGTAATATTTTTCTGGTTTAAAACTTGCTTTAACTTGTTCACTTATTATGATACAATAATTCTATGATATTTGTTTATTGCAGCACTATTTACAATAGTCAAGGCATGGAAGCAACCTAAGTGTCCATCAATAGATGAATGGATAAAGAAGATGTGATACATATATACAATGGGATATCACTCAGCCATAAAAAGAATGAAATAATGCCATTTGCAGCAATGTGGATGGACCTAGAGCTTATCATGCTATGTGAAGTAAATCAGACAGAGAAAGACAAATATCATATGATATCACTTATATGTGGAATCTAAAAAAAAATGATACAAATGAACTTATTTACAAAACAGAAACAGACTCACAGACATAGAAAACAAATTTATGGTTACCAAAGGGGAAAAGGGGTGAGGGATAAGTTAGGAGTTTGGGATTAACATATACATACTACTATATATAAAATAGATAACCAACAAGGGCCTACTTGTATAACACAGGGAACTATACTCAATATTTTTTAGTTACCTATATGGGAAAAGAATCTGAAAAATAATATATATATATATATATATATATAATTGAATCACTTTGTTGTACACCTGAAATTAACAAGACATTGTAAATCAACTACACTTCACTTTAAAAAAAAAGCAAAAACAAAGAAAGCAATTCCCAGAGAAGTTAAGGAACTACAACAAGTATTGCACAAACTGTAAATGACAAACTATGCTTTGTAACCTTATCCACAATATTAAGATGCCTTGCTAACTCCATGGAATTTCTTCTAGTATATTCTCTACCTTAGTCTTATTATAACTGATGTTTATATGGATGTTTATTCTGCTTCCATTAGAGAGAGAATAGTACCTGAATTCCACTAGCACCTTTAGCTTTTTATATAAACATTTTATGTAATATAAAATAGTTTTTATTAATTGATTATTTATTTGGGGTCAGAAGGACTCTTGCAAGAGACAGTTTAGTTCTCATGGCAAAACCCTATAACTAACCAACTAGTATTTGCCTTATTTTAGATATGAGGAAACTGCGTCTCAGAGATTAAGTGGAAGGTATTTGACAGGGTTTGGACTGTAGCCCAGGCTGATTGAATCCACAGCACGTTTCAAACCACTACCTTTAAACAAATAAACAAAAACTGTGTATTGCATTAATTTCATTCCTGTTGCATTAGTTTGGGCACGCTTGTACTAGGCCAAGTACACCTGGTGGCCCGCACACAAATCAGCACAGCCTGTCATGATGTGGCAGACTCACCTTCTCATGTCAAACTGTCGTGTTCCAGTGCGAAACTTCAGGCCCCAGCATTTTCTATCTGTGGCTCTTTGAAACATTTTTTTTTAACTTTTACTCCAATGATTGCACGCTACTCAACCCCTAGAAAAATGAAATAAACAAATAAAAAATGCACTCTCAAGAATATATATTAGGATGTGAGTTGAATCCTTTTAAATTGACTGTGTATATATCACTTCTTATTATGGGCCATTCCTATAGTGGTGAGGTGTTTGTGACTCAGAAGCCCTCCCTGGGTTTCTTGAAATCCTATAGGAACATGACCATTTGTTTTGCCCCTGGATTAGGAGGCTTATGCCTCCCTAGATCCCTGAATCTGCATTATACAAAGATTCTATATTCTACCCAAAAGATAGACTTATTGATTTAGCAATATCAACATTGTTCCCATGACTTCAAAATCAGAACATATTGTCTGACATGGGTGATGACAAGACAGAATATTTGAAATTAGAACTTTCTTGAAAGAGTAATTCACCAACAGTTGCTATAATTATAGATGCTTGTTTTGCAAGATTGAATTAAGCCAATACATTCAAAACATTTGTTTTCCAAACATAAATTCAGTTTAGAAACCAAAACTCTCTTAAAAGACTTTGATTTTTATCCTATAGTTACCAAGCCCAGAATATTTAATATTTCCAGATGACTTACCCTCTCTGTGACTTGGTTTCCTTTTCTGTTATTGATTCTGCATATGGTAGAGATAAATATTTAGAATTCATGATCCAGAGAAGAGCCTGCACTTTCACTTCTAAAATTGTCCTTTCTGTTCTGATGGAACTATTTGAATACCCTCAAAGTCTCTTCACAGTGTAAATTCATCCAAGACCTCAGGACATTTTCCTTCTTTAGATAAACACTGGGCCAACCTGTAATGCTTCTCCTTCTCTTACACTCTATCAATTCTGAATTTGTTCACAGAGGAAAGTTTTGCAATGTGGGGAGATAATGAGCCTTGTTCTCTAGGACCCTAGTACCCAGTCTCACCCATGCTCCCTCTCCCTCCTTTCTGTTCCTCAGGTGCCGCCCCAGATCCTGCATCCAGGGCTGGAAGAGCACGTTGCTCTTGCCAAAACAGTGTGCTGGCCACTGCCATCACACAGGTGGCAGTAGAGGACTAAGCTGAAGCCAGCAGCCTTTGCTGTTCCATTTTCACGAGCCTGGTGCTGCAGACCTGAGAGCCCCAGGACGGCCAAGGCAGCAGAGGGGTGTGTGTAAGCCCTGCTAACTGAGACGAGTGCCATTATGCTCCTGCCAGCCCTGCCTGGAATAGTTCTAAAGGCAAATAAATTGTCTGAGGTGCAGTCAGAGTCAATGTGGTCGGTTGAGACAATTCCGCTTCTGTTGCTTCAGCAAGCATTTATTTTCTTTTCTGTATCTTAACAATTTGCATCAATTTTTATCTAAATAATTTATCACTCTACTGCATTTTCTTATCTCTTTAAGGACCATCATCGTCTTTTCAGGGAAAGTGCCTTTTCAAGAGGAAGGAAAGGAAGAAGGAAGGGAGGATGGAAGAGAGAGAAGCAGTCAGAGAGAGAGGGAAGGAGGGACTGGCCGCTCATTCATACTTATATTCAAAACGGCCATGATAGATTGAGTTCTTGGTCCGAATTCATTACTGCATTGTAATGTTATACGTTCACAGCCTTGCCAAGTGGTGATGTTATTCCGCAGTGCCTTTTACTTTATGAATCCATGCAACTTGCTTTGTCTGATAGAATATTACCGAGACTTAACACAGGTAGAGGCTTGGGATGTGCTTGTGTGGTTGGGTTGGCCCCCTCATGCTCTGTCATCACCATGAGGAGACATACCCTTGGATCATCGTTTTCCTTTCAACCCAGATCTCAGATAGGACACACGAAGCACACCAAAAGCTGATGTGCAGTCTGGAGCCAAGCTTTGCTGGACCAAGCTAACCCCCAACTAATGCACACACTGAGGAGTGAAAGAAATAAACATAGGTTGTGTTAATTCTATGATATATTGTGGTTATTGTAAGCCAGCTTTATTATGGCAACTCAACTGATAAAATATCCCTCATTGATTGAGAACTGTTGATATATTATTTACCTATATCTTGATAAATTCCTGTTAATTGAATTAAGTAAAATAATGATGCTCTCATTGTGATGGATATAAAGGTGACTGGCATGTGTGTTATGTCTTCAAGAATCTTAATTGTCAGGTAGGACACATAAGCCATACATGTATGTAGATAAAATGTGCAGAAGAATGTAATGTGTCATGAGATTCCTCCCAGTCAAATTTTACAGTGTGACTAAGGAAGTTTTTGTGACTATATGAAAGCATCTGAGTGAAACTTTGAAAGCAGACAGAATTTCAGCAATCAGAAATAAAATAAATATTGTAAAGGATGGGACTAGGCATTCTGGAAAAATGGAAGGGCTTTTATAGACAGATACCTTAAAAAAAAAAACTCAAGGGAAGTCACTCAATGAAAATTCTACTTGTGCTAGTGTGTGGAATAAATAAAAGTATCATGGAACAAAGATGGCAATATTGATTGACAATCCCAGCATTGTTAGTTTAAAACAACAAAAAAAATGATTTCCTTCATTAGGGCAATGAAGAGCCATTTCAGTTTTCTGAGAAGGTGAGTGAACTCATTCTTTATGTATTGAGATAAAAGAATTTTAGGCATGACACATGATAATAGGCTAAAATTCTCTGTGGAAAGTAGAAGAGAAATACAAATTCAAAGGCATCAAGATATTTAAAATTTCTAACTGTTAATGAAGAAAAACATATTCATATTTTAAATGTATAGATAGCAAATTACTATGATATTCAGAATCTATTACATGGATTTTAAAAAGTGATGTAACAAGTTTTCTTTGTTTTTTTTCAATGTCAATTTTTACAGTGTAGATGTTATATCCTTGCAACTAATTAAACTATAGTTGAAACATTTTAGGTATAAACTTCCTTTCTGTAAGGAAATATGGTACTATCAAAAAATTAGGGGGTAGTAAAACAAAAAGATTTGAAGGCCACCACTTGTCCCTTTTACAAAGGGATGAAAAGACATGAAACTATTTTCCTTGTCTTACAAATTTTGGAAATACTATGTGAACAACGCATCCCCTGCCTTTACAATGTACATTAGCATTTTTAAGTTTACAGAAGTTACTAAATTTATTTGACCACAGACATTCCTCCTGCTTTTTTGTTCAAATGATGATTATTAATATTCAGTGCAGGCGGTTTTCTATAGGGTACAATCTAAAGAAACATTTTAAAGTGTATGGGATCAACAATTACTTAATCTGGCTATATATGGATGTAGATTACATTGGGGATTTGGGACAAAAAACAAATATTTCTAACTCCTACAATGCTTAAAATTTCATTGCAGTCTTAGAAATATTGATTGATAACACTTTGGAATTTTGAATACCTAGTTAAGGATGAGCTTTATGAAGTAGAAACAGAGAAGCCACATGTTTCAGAACCCAACATTAAGATTAATTTGTTCAGTAAAGGAAAAACAGAGGAGAAATGACTTCGGCAGGGAAATGAAGGAAGTTCCTGCAATAAGTATGTTGAGAAATAATGATTTGAAATAAAAATGGTTTGAGGAGAAGCAAAGATAAAAATTAGGAATGCTATTTGGGTCACTGATATTTTTAAATTTACAATTTTTTTTCATCTGGTTTGTGAGCCAAAACAATTCCATTTTCCCATAACTTAAGACTCCAGTTGTTACGAACTCAGGTCTGGCTACTCACCACTGGAAAATCAATACCCGAGAGAGAGGCAGTTGTTGGTAGAAAGGAAATTTGCTTTTAATCAGAATGCTGGCAATCTGGGGAGAAGGCAGAATCATGTCTCCCAAAAATCAACTCTGAATATTATGCTCAGCCATGAAAGATTTTAAAAGGAAAGAGGAAGTAATCTCAATCATTGAGATGGTGGGGGGTCAGAGTCCTCACCGTACCCCACTGTGTGCAGGCTTGTTGACTCCTTGTGATCTTTCTTTAGATGTTATCTTGTTCACACAGTTTGCTTGGGAGATTTCTGAAGGGGAAGCTAGGGAAGAGATCTGGTCATCTGTTCATTACATATTCTTCATTCCTACTTCTTTGATCTATGGAAAGAACCAACAGTTTGGGCAAGGTATTGTGTGATCAAAAGATGTGAAATGTGTACTAGGGCCAGAGATGAGTAGAGCAAGGCGGTGCCTGTTTTAAAAATTACAATGTATCTTTGCTTAAAGTGACAGGAAAAGAGGTTTCCTACTGAGGGTGGTTTCCTGAAAAGAGCAGCTTACACAGTTGTCTGGTAACTAAAATATCCTCTAGTTAATATCTCTGGAATGTAATTCAGAGTAACTTTTCTAATGAAGGAGATATAAATCATATGTATGTGCTTTAAAATTAAATATTATGTTCCAAGTTATTTAAAATATATTTATCTTTTATGATAGAACTACAGAAACATGTAGATATGGAAAATCATAAGTAAAGCAACAGAACAGATAAACATAACAAGAACAAAAAAAGAAAATCCAGGGAACATTAAAAAAAATCAAATTATACCTGCAGAAAGGTTCAAAAGGCTTTATTTTACTATTTTCTAGATCGTAAAATAAAACTTTAAAAACAGAAGAAAAGGGGCTTCCCTGGTGGCACAATGGTTAAGAATCCACCTGCCAATGCAGGGGACATTTGTTTGATCCCTGGTCTAGGAAGATCCCACACGGGGAGCCACTAAGCCCATGAGCCACAATGACAGAGCCTGTGCTTTAGAGTCCATGAGCCACAATGACTGAGTCCACGTGCCACAACTACTGAAGCCCGTGTGCCTAGAGCCCGTGCTCCGCAACAAGAGAACCCACTGCAATGAGAAGCCTGCGCACTGCAATGAAAAGTAGCCCCCGCTCGCCGCAGCTAGAGAAAGCCCGCGTGCAGCAAAGAAGACCCAGCGCAGCCAAAAATAAATAATAAATAAATTTATTTTAAAAAAGCAGAAGAAAAATAATCTTCTATGAAAAATCAATCAGAATGAGAAATTAAAATTATGATTACTTATATTAAAAAATTTGTTAAGATTTTTCATCAACTAACTCTCAAGTTCTTTGAGACCCCTCACCATCCCCCACTCCTCCACCTTTCTAACAGCCCCCTTCACCTTAGGCACTAAAGCGCTTATTCACACCTCTTTGTTGATATTTTTTACACTCCTACATTTTATAAAGCAGCGTTCTCTTAGATTTCCTTCTACTTCTCTAATTTCTCATGCTCTTCCTCTTTGGTAATTCAAACTTATTTTCCCTACCCAGTATAAGTATTAACATTCCCCAACTTTATGACACAGTTTTCTCTCTGTCAGTAGTATCGTTTCTCTTTAGCTCTCAGACTTTCTACCTTAGGATATATCAACTCTAAGGATCCAGTGAGGTAGAGCATACCAAGGTATTTCTTCTAAGGTGAAGAAGAAATCTTCTGGCATCTGGCCTTTCTAAAGGCCAAAACAAGACAAACCATCTAGTGGACCTCTTTGGATTTTAGAGGCACCATATTTCTCATTAGGGTGTGTTACTCTGGTCCATTTACCAAGTAACTCAAAAACCTGCTAGTTTTTAATGGAGCCACTTGGTATATGATAGAGATGGCCTCTACTTGGGTCATATGATCCAGTAGATCATATGGTCATATGGTGTTTGAAGGGACAATGACAGATAGGGATATTGCATGGTGCTTTCTGCAGGCCCCTATGGGTGAACAACAGCATACTCCTTTAGTATTTTGGAGCAAAGCCTTGACATACTCTGGATAAACTACTCTCCTTTTGAGAAACAGCTCTTGGGTTCCTACTGGACTGTTGTAGAGATTGAACACTTAACCATGGGCCACCAAGTAACCATGTAATCTGAGTTGCCCTTCATGAACAGGGTGTTTTCTGATCCACCAAACTATCGGTTTGGACATGCACATCAGCACTTGAATAGCACTTGAATATGCACTGAGTTACATGTTAAATTACATGAAGTAGTGGCACAATTTCCCCTTATCTTCTCTCCCAGCCTGTCCTAAGGCCTCATGAGGAGTTTCCCACAGTCTATTGACAGGAAGAGAACATGGGTTTTATTTACAGATGGTTCTGCACTATAGGTAGGCACCACCCCAAAGTGGTGCCCATTTCTTGGACATCCCTGAAGGACAGAAATGAAGAGAAGTCCTCCCAGTAGGTTGGACTTTAAACACACTTGTTTTTGTTTTTGCTTTTGCCTCAAAGGAGAAATGACCGGGTACAATTTTGGTAGCTGTGGGAGGAGGTGAGAAAGGCAAAGCATCTTCAGGAGGCCAAGGTCAGTACACCTAGAAGAGTCACAGATGCTGGTTATAGGGAACAAAACTACACAGGCACTCAGGAAGCATGTACAGGAATGATAAAAGGATCATAGGGGATTTGGGCAGAGTAATGACAGTGTCTTCACCAAGTACAAATCTTATTTTATTACTTTTCCTGAATGTAACACAATCTATAGGACTTAGTCTACTGAAGAATAAAAATTTAAACCACTGATTTATATATATATTTCTATCATATACCAAGCTCCCATATATGTGTGGATCCATCTATCTACATGTTTTTCCTGTCACAAATGTGACACTGTTTTAATTACTGTAGACTTAAAATGCCTGATAGCATATATCATCAATAAAGAGTCTTCACCTTCAAAATTATCTTGTCAATTCTTGAGCCTTTAATTTTTTCATATGAATGCAAAGGTCAATTTCTCGTTTTCACTGCACTGTGCTATTAGGATTTTAATAGGAATGTCACTGGATTTGTAGATTAATTGACATCTTTGCAACACTGAGCCTTCTTATTCATACACATTGCCTACTATTTCACTTATGCAGGTGTTCTTTTATTTTTTTCAACAGGTTGTACCATCATCTCTAAGAACATCTTGTTTCTATCTTTTTAGATTGGTTTTAAATACTAAAGTTTTGTTGCTATTTTGAATAGTTTACCTTTTTATAATGAGATTTTACTTCCTTTGTGGTATTGTATACAGGTGGTATTAATTTTTAAATTTGGATTTTATATAGCAATTCTCATGAACTCCTTGATTATTTCTAATCGATTATAAATTCTATCAGATTTTTAATGTAAATATTATATTATCTGTAGGTAAAGTGATGCAGCTTCTTCATTTCCATTTTTATATCTCTTATTTTTCTCTGTTTATTTACTTAAAGAACATTCAGAAGTTTGAAATTAAGTAGGTTTAGATTATTCTCTTCAATTCCCACTTAGCTAAGGATAATTTTTACTGTGAATGGGTGTTGGCTTTTATTGAATTATTTTTATATATCCATTGAAATACCTGTATAATTATTCCTCATAAGTATATTGATGTGGCTTTACATTTATATATATATATATATATATATATATATTTTTTTTGTGTGGTACACAGGCCTCTCACTGTTGTGGCCTTTCCCGTTGTGGAGCACAGGCTCCGGATGCGCAGGCTCAGCGGCCATGGCTCACGGGCCTAGCCACTCTGCTGCATGTGGGATCTTCCCAGACCGGGGCGCGAACCCGTGTCTCCTGCAACGGCAGGCGGACTCTCAACCACTGCGTCACCAGGGAAGCCCCATTAATATATTTTTAAATGGTAAACCACTATTTTCTGTTTCTTCAGTGAATCTTACTTGGCATTTTTAAAATTCATTAATTTTCATGACAATTTATTTACAAATTTGTCATTATGCTTTAAATTAGAAAATAAACATTTATTGTTCTGTTTTTAAAGCAAACTGATTTTGAAGGATAACTAACAAACAGAAAATTATACAAAATATTAGTATGCACATCTCATTAAATTTTCGTAAACACACCGATGCCATCACCACACAGTTCAAGAAACAAAACAGGACCAGAACCTCACAGCTCCTTTTGTTTTTCATTCCATTCAGTATCCCCTTCATGGATAATCACTATGCTTATTTTTAACATCAAATATTAGTTTTGCCTTCTTTTTTTAACTTAATAAAAATATTTGTAGCACATGTTTTTATCTCATGACTGGCTTCTATTATTCACCCTTATATTTTTAAGATTCATTCATTCTTATACTTTGGAGATATAATTTGCTCACTTTTATTTTTGTAAGAATATACATTGAATGAGTATCTTTCAATTTATTTATTTTACTATGATAAACATCTGAATTATATCTAGTTTTTGGTCATTACTAAAATATAAATATTGCAGCTGTATTTTTGTCTATTTTTCACTAACAGGTGAAATTAAATGAGCAGATCTTAAGTGTATTACTCAAATAACTTTGACAAATGTGCACCCCACAGAACCAATACCTCAGTTGTAATATAGAACATTTTCATCAGTCCTGATAGTTTCTTGTGTACCTTTTCAATCAATTCCCCCTTGATTGACAGCCACTCTTCTTATATCTACCAGTATAAATAATTTCCATCTATATTTAAATCTTGTATAAATAAAATCAGAGTAGGTACCCTTGTGCCTGACTTCTTTCATTCATCATGTTTCTGACGCTCATTCATGTTATTACCTATGCAGTTCCTTATTTTTTTTTCCATTGCTGAGTAACATTTCATTGTATGACTATACTTCAATTTAGTTATCCATTCTACTCTTGGTTATTTCATGTTTTGACTATTGTGAAATAAGCCACTACCAAAATTGTATGTGTGTGATTTTAAAATATGCTTTTATTACCCTTGAATAAATTTAAAAGGGGGGATATCTGGGTTGAGGCACAACTGACTGTATGTTGTGTTTAATTTTATAAGAAAGTACAAACCATTTTCAAAAAGAATTGTACATAATTATATTCCCACCAGTAATGTCTGAGACTTCAAGATTCTCTATATCTGTACCAATATTTGCTGATGTTAGTGTGTTAATTTTAGTTAGTGTTTTGCATTTTTCTACCTCAAAGGTATAAGGATATTCTGCTGTTTTATACCAGAAGGTTTATAATCCAAGCTTTCACATTTAAGTTTACAATCCATTTCAAATTAATGTTTGTGAATGGTATAAAATAAAAGTTAAAGTTCATTATTTTCCACACATTTATTTAGTTGTTCAATATCATATGTTAAAAATAATTTCCCCATTGATTTATCTTGACACTTTTGTTGAAAATAAATTGGTCTGTTGGGATTCTCTATTCTGTTCCATTAGTCTTTATTTCTATCTTCATTGTTGTAGCTTTGTAGTAAGTGCTGTAATCAGGTAGTGTAAGTCCTCTTAATGTTATTTTTATTTTTCTTCATTGTTTTGGCTAACCTATTTCTATTTTATTTTCCTATAAATTTTTAGAATTACGTTGTTACCTGTCATCAAAACAAGGAAACAAAGAAATCAACCAAACAAACCAAACTGTGCTGAGTGTTGATAGGGATTGCACTGAATTTAGGAAGAACTACATCTTAATAAGTTTATATCTTCATTTATTTAGATGTTCATAATTACTCAGAATACTTTGTTGTTTTTCATGTACAATTTTACAAACCTTTTGTTACATGTATTTTAAGTACCTTATGTTTTGATGTCATAAAATGTGTTTTTATTTTATTTTCTAATTTTTTGCTGATAGTGTACAAAGATAGAATTGATTGTATTTATTCTTTTAGAGTTTATTCACAAAGTACACTGAATGAAAAAAACTGTAACATCTTTGTTGGGGAATGATTGGCATACAATAAACTGCACATATTTAAAATGTACAATTTGATGTTTTGATATATGCATACACTCATGAAGCCATTGCCAAGATACATTACCCCTAAAAGTTTCCTTATTCACCTTTCCATTCCCTGCCTCTCCTGCCTCCAATGTCCCACTACTCCACATACAACCACCAATTTGTTTTTTTGTCACTGTACATTACTTTGTACTTCCTAGAATTTGATATGAATGAAATTGTCAAATACACATTATTTTTTAATCCTGCTTCTTTTACTCAGCTTAATTATTTTGAGATTCATCCATGTTATTGTATGTATAAGTAAATCCTTCTTTTAGGTTTCTAAGTAGTATTTTGTTGTACATGTATATCATAATTTTTTTAACCATTCAGCTATTGATGGGCATTTGGGCTGCTTCCCAGTTTTTGGCTACAACAGATAAAGCTGCTATGATCATTAATGCAGAAGTTTTTGCATAAATATATGCTTTAATTTCTTCTGGGTGGATACTTGGGAGTGGAAGAGATGGATCCGATTGAAGATATACATTTAACATTTTAAGAAAGAGCTAAGTTGTTTTTGAAAGTACTTGTAACATTTGACATTTCTCCCAGAAGTTTATGAGAGTTTTGGTTCTTCCTCATTTTTCTTGCTAACATGAATTTTATCCATTCTATAGATATGAATGGTATCTCATTAGTTGTTTTAATTCACATCTTCTTAATACTGGTGGTATTGGACACTTTTCATGGTATTATTTGCCAATTGTATATCTTCTCTGGTGAGATGTCTGTTCAAATATTTTACCGTTTTTTTTGGGGGGGAGACAATTTTAATTGAATCTTTTTCCTTTTATTGGAGAACTGTATTAATTAACCCAGATCTAAATATTTGATATATCCACTACTATTGATCTCTTGCTGCTCCCAAGGCACCTCAGTTGACAGTTGGGGGATATAGGTATGTATTACTATACATACTTACCATACATACATACACCTGCACATTTATACATTGTTGAACACATTAAAAAAATTCCCTTTTTTTATTTTCTATTCTCTATTTTCACAGTAAATAGAAGTCCTCTTTGCAATGTCACTTAAAAAAAAAAAAACAACACTCAATTCTCACACGTTATCCTGTATGATTTTTGCAAGGGTGCATCTCCTCTCAATACAAACATTGTGAAATCTCTCCCAGCACCCTATAACAATGTCATCTTAGTTTGAATCATTGTTATACTGAAAACATATTATACCACAGAGATATCTAAAACATTTAAAAATAGACTGAAAATATAATGTGAGTAGGACAATGGATTTTTAAAATATGATGTAACTATTATCTTTTCAGTAAACAACTAGTGTCAAAGTAACGGATTCAGCCTCAGTTGATACCTGATTGATCCACTTTTGGGGGCAAAATGATTTTGAACAATGGAAGATTTAACTTTTTCCTGAATGAAAGTTTGCCTTAGTTCTGTTCTTTAAATGTCTTTTCTTGTTCTCTGCTTTTTAGTTCTTATTTCAAACATTCTTCAAAGATATCACTTGTGTCCCCAGTGTTTTAGATGCAGTGCAAATGGGCTGCAGACTCTCCAGCTCACCAGTTCTCCAAACCTGCGTTTTGATGAGCTAACAGGTCTATTTTATTACACTTTGGAAATTTATACTCAACAAGAAGAATATTTAGTAGCTTTGGAAAACAAGCCCGTCTCTAATGTCCAGACAACGTACCATGGTGTTTCTCCAACTTTGGGGCAATTGCCACAAGCCTCCACTTACCTTAACCCATTCCTGCATCAAATATAATTCCAAAATCTTTTCTTAATATCATCTAAATCAGATGTGGATGAGACTCCGGGTACGACTCATTCTGTGCAATATTCCTCTCTATCTGTGAAATTATTAACCTAGACAAGAAGTTATCTGCTTCCAAAATACAATTATGGGTCAAGCATTGGATAGACATTCCCATTCTAAAAGAGGCAAGTTGGAAGAAGGAAGTCATGTGTCCCAAGCTAGTCTGAAATCTAGCAGAACAAATTCTGTTATATTTTAAGTCTGGAAAATAATACTTTTTTGTTCCAGGCTCTAATAAAACTGTTAGAACTAAAAAAATAAATATTCAACAAAGTTGCACAGTAAAAGATGCACACACAAAATTAGCAATATTTCTATATTCTAGCAGCAGGCAAGCTGAAAATGTAATTAAGTAAACAATTTTATTTACAGTAACATCAAGATATAAAATACTTGGAAATTAATTTAACCGAAGAGGTACAAGACTTTTACACTAAAAATTACACAAGACATTAGTGAAATAAATTAAAGAAGACCAAAATACATGGACTATATCACATGTTCATGGATTGAAAGAGTTAATCTTTTTGAATAATTATACTCCCTAAAGTGATCTCCAGACTTAACACATCTATTAAAATCCCAGTAGCATTTTTTTTTTGGCAAGTGGAAAACCCCCTTCTAAGGTTCTTATGGATTTGAAAGGACCAGAATAGACTAAAGATTCATTGAAAATATTTACAAAGTTGTAAAAATTCACACTTCCTGATTTCCAAATGTATTACAAAGCTACAATAATCAGAAAAGTGTTGTGCTGTCATGAGACTGGAAATATAGATCAATGGATTAAAGCTGAGAGCTTAGAAATAGATCTACATGCAAAATAATGAACTTGGACCATTACATTACACCTTTACAAAAACTAACTCAAAATGTATCAGAGACTTAGTATAAGACACAAAATATACAAAACTGTTAAGGAGAAACTACGAGAGTAAATCTTCATGACCTTGGATTAAGAAATGTGCAATCCATATGATAAGAGCACAGGCAACAACAACAAAAATGCATAAATTGGACTTCAAAAGTAAACAACTTTTGCGTATAGAAGGACATTATCGAGATTGTGAAAATAGGGGATTTCAGCAAGATGGCGGAAGAGTAAGACATGGAGATCACCTTCCTCCCCACAGATACACCAGAAATACATCTACACATGGAACAACTCCTACAGAACACCTACTGAACACTGGCAGAAGACCTCAGACCTCCCAAAAAGCAAGAAACTCCCCACGTACCTGGGTAGGGCAAAATAAAAAGGAATAAACGAGACCAAAGAATAGGGACGGGGGGCTTCCCTGGTGGCGCAGTGGTTGGGAGTCCGCCTGCTGATGCAGGAGACATGGGTTTGTAACCCGGTCTGGGAGGATCCCACGTGCCGCGGAACAGCTGGTCCCATGAGCCATGGCCGCTGGGCCTGTGTGTCCAGAGACTGTGCTCTGCGGTGGGAGAGGCTACAGAAGTGAGAGGCCTGCGTACTGCAAAAAAAAAAAAAAAAAATAGGGACGGGACCTGCACCAGTGAGAGGGAGCTGTGAAGGAGGAAATGTTTCCACACACTAGAAGCCCCTTCACTGGCAGAGACTGTGGGTGGCGGAGGGGGGAGCTTCGGAGCCGCGAAGGAGAGCACAGCAACAGGGGTGCGGAGGGCAAAGCGGAGAGATTCCCGCACAGAGGATTGGTGCCGACCGGCAATCACTAGCCCGAAAGGCTTGTCTGCTCACCTGCCAGGGCAGGCGGGTCTGGGAGCTGAGGCTCGGGCTTCGGTCGGAGCGCAGGGAGAGGACTGGCAGCATGAACACAGCCTGCAGGGGGTTAGTGCGCCACGGCTAGCCAGGAGGGCGTCCAGGGAAAAGTCTGGAGCTGCCGAAGGGGCAAGACTTTTTCTTGCCTCTTTGTTTCCTGGTGCGCAAGGAGAGGGGATTAAGAACGCTGCTTAAAGGAGCTCCAGAGACAGGCGCGAGCCGCAGCTAACAGCGTGGACCACAGAGACAGGCATGAGATGCTAAGGCTGCTGCTGTCGTCACCAAGAAGCCTGTGTGCGAGCACAGGTCACTATCCACACCTCCCTTCCGGGGAGCCTGTGCAGCCAGCCACTGCCAGTGTCCAGGGATCCAGGGACAACTTCCCCGGGAGAATGCACGGCGTGCCTCAGGCTGGTGCATCGTCACGCCGGCCTCTGCCACCCCAGGCTTGCCCCGCACTCCGTGCCCTTCCCTACCCCCGGCCTGAGTGAGCCAGAATCCCCAAAGCAGCAGCTCCTTTAACCCCGTCCTGTCTGAGCAAAGAACAGACGCCCTCCGGAGACCTACACGCAGAGGCAGGGCCAAATACAAAGCTGAGCCCTGGGAGCTGTAAGAACAAAGAAGTGAAAGGGAAATCTCTCCCAGCAGCCTCAGAAGCAGCAGATTAAAGCTCCACAATCAACTTGATGTACCCTGCATCTGTGGAAGACATGAATAGACAATGAATCATCCCAAATTGAGGAGGTGGACTTTGAGAGC
This sequence comes from Monodon monoceros, assembly GCF_005190385.1. NCBI lineage: Eukaryota > Metazoa > Chordata > Mammalia > Artiodactyla > Monodontidae > Monodon > Monodon monoceros. The sequence continues at coordinate 105,972,589 of NW_021703772.1, read as the reverse complement.
AAGATTTATTATTTTTTCCCCTTTTCCTCTTTTTGTGAGTGTGTATGTGTATGCTTCTGTGTGAGATATTGTCTGTATAGCTTTGCTTTCACCATTTGTCCTAGGGTTCTATCCGTCCATTTTTTTTGTTGTTGCTGTTTGTTTTAATTTTTTTCTTAATAATTATTTTTTATTTTAATAACTTTATTTTATTTTATCTTATTTTATTTTATCCTCTTTCTTTCTTTCTTTCTTTCTTTCTTTCTTTCTTTCTTTCTTTCTTTCTTTCTTTCTTTCTTTCTTTCTTTCTACATTTGCTCCCTTTTATTCTGAGCCATGTGGATGAAAGGCTCTTGGTGCTGCAGCCAGGAGTCAGTGCTGTGCCTCTGAGGTGGGAGAGCCCACTTCAGGACACTGGTCCACAAGAGACCTCCCAGGTCCACATAATATCAAATGGCAAAAATCTCCCAGAGATCTCCATCTCAACACCAGCACCGAGATTCACTCAACGACCAGCAAGCTACAGTGCTGGACACCCTATGACAAACAACTAGCAAGACAAGATCACAACCCCACCCATTAGCAGAGAGGCTGCCTAAAATCATAATAAGTACACAGACACCACAAAACACACCACCAAACGTGGACCTGCCCACCAGAAAGACAAGATCCAGCCTCTGCACCAGAGCACAGGCACTAGTCCCCTCCACCAGGAAGCCTACACAACCCACTGAACCAACCTTAGCCACTGGAGACAGACATCAAAAACAACGGGAACTACGAACGTGCAGCCTGCAAAAAGGAGACCCCAAACACAGTAAGATAAGCAAAATGAGAAGACAGAAAAACACACAGCAGATGAAGGAGCAAGATAAAAATGCACCAGACCTAACAAATGAAGAGGAAATAGGCAGTCTACCTGAAAAAGAATTCAGAATAATGATAGTAAAGATGACCCAAAATCTTGGAAATAGAATAGAGAAAATTCAAGAAACATTTAACAAGGACCTAGAAGAAATAAAGATGAAACAAGCAACAATGAACAACACAATAAATGAAATTAAAAATACTCTAGATGGAATCAATAGCAGAATAACTGAGGCAGAAGAACAGATAAGTGACCTGGAAGATAAAATAGTGGAAATAACTACTGCAGAGCAGAATAAAGAGAAAAGGATGAAAAGAATTGAGGACAGTCTCAGAGATCTCTGGGACAACATTAAATGCACCAACATTCGAATTATAGGAGTTCCAGAAGAAGAAGAGAAAAAGAAAGGGACTGAGAAAATATTTGAAGAGATTATAGTTGAAAACTTCCCTAATATGGGAAAGGAAAGAGTTAATCAGGTCCAGGAAGCACAGGGAGTCCCATACAGGATAAATCCAAGGAGAAACACGCCAAGACACATATTAATCAAACTGTCAAAAATTAAATACAAAGAAAACATATTAAAAGCAGCAAGGAAAAAATAACACACAAGGGAATGCCCATAAGGTTAACAGATGATCTTTCAGCAGAAACTCTGCAAGCCAGATGGGACTGGCAGGACATATTTAAATTGATGAAGGAGAAAAACCTGCAACAAAGATTATTCTACCCATCAAGGATCTCATTCAGATTTGATGGAGAAATTAAAATCTTTACAGGCAAGCAAAAGCTGAGAGTTCAGCACCACCAAAGTAGCTTTACAACAAATGCTAAAGGAACTTCTCTAGGCAAGAAGCACAAGAAAAGGAAAAGACCTACAATAACAAGCCCAAAACAATTAAGAAAATGGGAATAGGAACATACATATCGATAATTACCTTAAATGTAAGTGGACTAAATGCTCCCACCAAAAGACACAGATTGGCTGAATGGATACAAAAACAAGACCCATATATATGCTGTCTATAAGAGACCCACCTCAGACCTAGAGACACATACAGACTGAAAGTAAGGGGATGGAAAAAGATATTCCATGCAAATGGAAACCAAAAGAAAGTTGCAGTAACAATTCTCATATCAGACAAAATAGACAGTTAAAATAAAGACTATTAGAAGAGACAGAGAAGGACACTAGATAATGATCAAGGGATCGATCCAAGAAGAAGATATAACAATTGTAAATATTTATGCACCCAACATAGGAGCACCTCAATACATAAGGCAAATACTAACAGCCATAAAAGGGGAAATCGACAGTAACACATTCATCATAGGGGACTTTAACACCCCACTTTCACCCATGGACAGATCATCCAAAATGAAAATAAATAAGGAAACACAAGCTTTAAATGATACATTAAAAAAGATGGACTTAATTGATATTTATAGGGCATTCCATCCAAAAACAACAAAATACACATTTTTCTTAAGTGCTCATGGAATATTATTCAGAATAGATCATATCTTGGGTCACAAATCAAGCCTTGGTAAATTTAAGAAAATTGAAATTATATCAAGTAACTTTTCCGACCACAAAGCTATGAGACTGGATATCAATTACAGGAAAAGATCTGTAAAAAATACAAACACATGGAGGCTAAACTATACACTACATAATGACGAAATGATCACTGAAGAAATCAAAGAGGAAATCAAAAACTACCTAGAAACAAATGACAATGGTGACATGATGACCAAAAATCTATGGGATGCAGTAAAAACAGTTCTAAGAGGGAAGTTTATAGCAATAAAATCCTACTTTAAGAAACAGGAAACATCTTGAATAAACAACCTAACCTCGCACCTAAAGCAATTAGAGAAGAAGAACAGAAAAACCCCAAAGTTAGCAGAAGGAAAGAAATCATAAAGATCAGGTCAGAAATAAATGAAAAAGAAATGAAGGAAACAATAGCAAAGATCAATAAAACTAAAAGCTGGTTCTTTGAGAAGATAAACAAAATTGATGAACCATTAGCCAGACTCATCAAGAAAAAAAGGGAGAAGACTGAAATCAATAGAATTAGAAATGAAAAAGGAGAAGTAACAACTGACACTGCAGAAATACAAAAGATCATGAGAGATGACTACGAGCAACTTTATGCCAATAAAAAGGACAACCTGGAAAAAATGGACAAATTCTTAGAAATTCACAACCTGCCAAGACTGAATCAGGAAGAAATAGAAAATATGAACAGTCCAATCACAAATACTGAAATTGAAACTGTGATTAAAAATCTTCCAACAAACAAAAGACCAGGACCAGATGGCTTCACAGGCGAAATCTATCAAACATTTAGAGAAGAGATAACACCTATCCTTCTCAAACTCTTCCAAAATATAGCAGAGGGAGGAACACTCCCAAACTCATTCTACGAGGCCACCATCACCCTGATACCAAAACCAGACAAGGATGTCACAAAGAAAGAAAACGACAGGCCAATATCACTGATGAACATAGGTGCAAAAATCCTCAACAAAATACTAGCAAACAGAATCCAACAGCACATTAAAAGGATCATACACCATGATCAAGTGGGGTTTATTCCAGGAATGCAAGGATTCTTCAATATACGCAAATCAATCAACGTGATACACCATATTAACAAATTGAAGGAGAAAAACCATATGGTCATCTCAATAGATGCAGAGAAAGCGTTTGACAAAATTCAACACTGATTTATGATAAAATCCCTGCAGAAAGTAGGCATAGAGGGAACTTTCCTGAACATAATAAAGGCCATATATGACAAACCCACAGCTAACATCATCCTCAATGGTGAAAAACTGAAAGCATTTCCACTAAGATCAGGAACAAGACAAGGTTGCCCACTCCCACCACTCTTATTCAACATAGTTTTGGAAGTTTTAGCCACAGCAATCAGAGAAGAAAAGGAAATAAATGGAATCCAAATCGGAAAAGAAGTAAAGCTGTCACTGTTTGCAGATGACATGATACTATATATAGAGAATCCTAAAGATGCTACCAGAAACCTACTAGAGCTAATCAATGAATTTTTAATGTAGCAGGATACAAAATTAATGCACAGAAATCTCTGGCATTCCTATACACTAATGATGAAAAATCTGAAAGAGAAATCAAGAAAACAATCCCATTTACCATTGTTACAAAAAGAATAAAATATCTAGGAATAAACCTACCTAAGGAGACAAAAGACCTGTATGCAGAAAATTATAAGACACTGATGAAAGAAATTAAAGATGATAGAAATAGATGGAGAGATATACCATGTTCTTGGATTGGAAAAAACAACATTGTGAAAATGACTCTACTACCCAAGGCAATCTACAGATTCAATGCAATCCCTAACAAACTACCACTGGCAGTGGTAGAAAAATTTCACAATTTGTATGGAAAAACAAAAGACCCCGAATAGCCAAAGCAGTCTTGAGAACGAAAAACGGAGCTGGAGGAATCAGGCTCCCTGACTTCAGACTATACTACAAAGCTACAGTAATCAAGACAGTATGGTACTGGCACAAAAACAGAAAGATAGATCAATGGAACAGGATAGAAAGCCCAGAGGTAAACCCACGCACATATGGTCACCTTATCTTTGATAAAGGAGGCAGGAATGTACAGTGGAGAAAGGACAGCATCTTTAATAAGTGGTGCTGGGAAAACTGGACAGGTACATGTAAAAGTATGATATTAGAACACTCCCTAACACCATACACAAAAATAAACTCAAAATGTATTAAAGACCTAAATGTAAGGCCAGAAACTATCAAACTCTTAGAGGAAAACATAGGCAGAACACTCTATGACATAAATCACAGGAAGATCCTTTTTGACCCACCTCCTAGAGATGTGGAAACAAAAATAAACAAATGGGACCTCATGAAACTTCAAAGCTTTTGCACAGCAAAGGAAACCATAAACAAGACCAAAAGACAACCTCAGAATGGGAGAAAATATTTGCAAATGAAGCAACTGACAAAGGATTAATCTCCAAAATTTATAAGCAGCTCATGCAGCTCAATAACAAAAAAACAAACAATCCAATCCAAAAATGGGCAGAAAACCTGAATAGATATTTCTCTAAAGAAGATATACAGACTGCCAACAAACACATGAAAGAATTCAACACCATTAATCATTAGAGAAATGCAAATCAAAGCTACAATGAGATATCATCTCACACCAGTCAGAATGGCCATCATCAAAAAATCTAGAAACAATAAATGCTGGAGAGGGTGTGGAGAAAAGGGAACACTCTTGCACTGCTGGTGGGAATGTAAATTGATACAGCCACTATGGAGAACAGTATGGAGACTCCTTAAAAAACTACAAATAGAACTACTATACGACCCAGCAATCCCACTTCAGGGCATATACCCTGAGAAAAACCATAATTCAAAAAGAGTCATGTACCAAAATGTTCATTGCAGCTCTATTCACAATAGCCAGGAGATGGAAACAGCCTATGTTTCCATCATCGGATGAATGGATAAAGAAGATGTGGCATATATATACATTGGAATATTACTCAGCCATAAAAAGAAACGAAATTGAGTTATTTGTAGTGAGGTGGATGGACCTAGAGTCTGCCATACAGAGTGAAGTAAGTCAGAAAGACAAAGACAAATACCATATGCTAACACATATATATGGAATCTAAGAAAAAAAAATGTCATGAAGAACCTAGGGGTAAGACAGGAATAAAGACACAGACCTACTAGAGAATGGACTTGAGGATATGGGGAGGGGGAAGGGTAAGCTGTGACAAAGTGAAAGAGTGGCATGGACATATATACACTACCAAACGTAAAATAGATAGCTAGTGGGAAACAGCTGCATAGCACAGGGAGATCAGCTCGGTGCTTTGTGACCACTTGTATGGGTGGGATATGGAGGGGGGCAGGGGGACAGATGCAAGAGGGAGGAGATATGGGAACATATGTATATGTATGACTGATTCACTTTGTTATAAAGCAGAAAGTAACACACCATTGTAAAGCAGCTATACTGCAATAAAGATAGTTAAAAAAAATGGTTAACAGAAAAAAGAAAAGAAAAAATGATTGTGAAAATAAATTCTACATAATGGGAAGAAATACTTGCAAACCATATATCTGACCAGTATCTAGTGGCCAAGATATGAGTAACTCTCATATCTGAACAACAAAAAGCCAACAATTAAATTTAAAGGTTGACAGAGATCACTTATATGTAGAATCTAGAAAAATGGTACAGAGGAACTTATTTGCAAAGCAGAAATAGAGGCACAGATGTAGAGAACAAACTTATGGATACCAAAGTGGGGATGGGAGGTGGGATGAATTGGGAGATTGGGATTGGCATATACACACTACTGTGTATAAAATAGATAACTAATGAGAACCTACTGTATAGCACAGGGAACTCTACTCAGTGCTCTGTGGTGGCCTAATGGGAAGAAAATATAAAAAAGAGGGGATATATGTATACGTATAACTGATTCACTTTGCTGTACAGCAGAAACTAACAAAAATTTGTAAAGTAACTATACTCCAATAAAAATTAACAAAAAAAAATAAAATAAAATGTTAACTTTCAAATTTAACAAAGGATGAAAAAAAAATGATGTTTCTCCAAAGAAGATATACAAATGGCAGCTAAAAATCACATGAATAGATGTTCAATGTTATAGTCACTAGGGAAATACAAGTAAAAACTACAGTACGATTTTAGACTCACTAGAATAAATGTGTTTTTTTTTTTTAAAGGAAAATAACACATGCTGGTGAGGATGTGGTGAAATTAGAATTTTCATACATTATCAATGGGAATATAAAATGATGTAGCCCTGTTTGTTTTTCTCTTGTTAATATGTCTATTATTACAGGGGTCTAAGCCAAGAACCATGAAGGGTAGAGAAAAAATAATTTCTTCCTTGCAACTTCAAGGTGTTCTTCCAAATATGGAAGAGATCACAGAAGTGTGGCTATACCTGCAACTGTTTGCCTAGAAAGAAAAAGTATTTAATTACTGATCAAATCATTTGAATTTAAGCTAGAGGGATCAAGGAAAAATATGAACCTTCTCCTTCCTTGCCATTAGATTTGATCCTTTAGTATAAGCTTTACACTTCTATAAAGCAGTTCTTGAAAAATACTTTAACCATCTGCATCTTGTTTATGTCTCAGGCTGGAATGTTAAAAACTTAAGGGCAATGCCTATGTTACATTTAGTTTTATTTTCTGCCTAGCACAGTACTTGTACAATTTAGGAATTCAGTAAATCTTTACTGTTATATTTTAGTTATAATTCTAGTTAAATATGTGTTGGCTACCTCCAAATGTAGTGTAAGTGCTTTAAAGGCCAGAATAATCTCTTAAGCTTTTTAGCACAAAACATAGAGGACTATTTTTTAGGAGACCAATAAATTGTCCTGATTGACATATTTCTATACAATTGCATGATGTAATTTACTATCATGACTAACATAACTGATCTGATAATATTTGATTGCAACTACAACGAATTGGAATTTTAAAAGCTTCATACTTTTGAATTAGGAGTCTGGGATTGATATATATATATACACTAATATGTATAAAATCGATAACTAATAAAAAAATAAAAAAATAAATCAAATGTTAAAAAAAAAAGATTTCATCCTTTATTCATAACTTTATTAAGAAAATGTTTGGGCTTCCCTGGTGGCGCAGTGGTTGGGAGTCCGCCTGCCGATGCAGTGGACGCAGGTTCGTGCCCCAGTCTGGGAGGATCCTACATGCTGCGGAGCGGCTGGGCCCATGAGCCATGGCTGCTGAGCCTGCGCGTCGGGAGCCTGTGCTCCGCAGCGGGAGAGGCCGCAGCGGTGAGAGACCCGCGTACCGGGGAAAAAAAAAAAAGAAAAAAAAGAAAATGTTTGAGGACTTCCCTGGTGGCACAGTGTTTAAGAATCCACCTGCTGATGCAGCGGACATGGGTTCTATCCCTGGTCCGGGAAGATTCTCACATGCCGCGGAGCAACTAACCCGTGCGCCACAGCTACTGAGCCTGTGCTCTAGAGCCCATGAGCCACAACTATTGAGCCAACACGTCACAACTACTGAAGCCCATGCGCTTAGAGCCTGTGCTCTGCAACAAAAGAAGCCACCGCAATGAGAAGCCCACGTACCGCAATGAATAGTAACCCCCTGCTTGCTGTAACTAGAGAAAGTCCACGAGGAGCAATGAAGAGCCCACACAGCCAAAAATAAAGAAATAAATAATAAAGAGGTAAATTAAAAAAAAAAAAAGGTTGAGCATGTATATGTACTACACACTGCATTAGGAGTTATAAGTTAGGAATGCAACCGTAAGAAGAATTATCCCTGTGTTCAAAGGGCTATGTATTATTTTATTTGGGAGTGATGGATAAGCAAGTAAACAAATAATCACAAAATATAATACATGGTAAATATAAGTAGGAACAGATTTCTATGGGAGAATAAATATGGTTTTTTTTAACCCAGGGAGGTGGAGGGGTGTTAACCAAGAAATTCCTCTTAGGGATATTAAAAAGTCAGCTGAATTGTAGAGGGTTGCTTGGAGTTAGCCAATTAAAAAGGAGTACTGCATTCCTAGCAGTGGGAAGTTATCTTCAAAGGCACAGAGGTGAGAAAGAATGTATGGTACTTCCAGAAAATAAACTAACAAAATAGTTATGTTTGATACATAAGGAGAAAGAGGGAGACCGACTGGAGTTAGGCAAAATTGACATCGTGATGGGCTATGTGTCATCTCAAATGTTGAATTATCCTGAAGGAGAATTTTTACCCACTTAACTGCATGATTTTACAAAGTCTCATGAGATCCCACTCTTCAAGCCCCATAAGTCCAACCTCCAACCTTTACTATTCATCATTCTGCCCTAGCAGTGTTTATTTTCCCCAATTCTTTGTAGATTGCCAGAGAGAATGAGACTGTGACGTTGTTTCAGAATAAAATGCCAAGCATGCAGTTAACATTCATAGCAAATGTTCCATTTGGAGTTTCAGCAGAGAGAAAGCATTACTCTAGGAAGCTTTGCCTAAAAATATGTTAAGCTAGTATATTTAAATAAGGGGAGGGGATAAAAGAAGAGCCTCATTTTGGATTCATCAGTGAGTGACTGAGAGAACAGTATTGATGGACCTTCCTTAATCCTAAGCACAGCCAATAAGCTTATGATATTAAACTCCCTTAGGTGTAAGCTAAAATGCTCTAACTCCCAACTCAAGGAGTATCAATTTTATACTTCTGTTTTGTATGCTGGCTTTATTACAGAGCTCCTAAGAGAGTGCTAAATTGTTGGGAGTTTTCTTTATGCCTGACTTTCAACATTAACTTTTAAGCTATCAAATTGCCTAAATTAAGTACCACAAAATAGCTTTAGGTTATCATATTGCATAAATTATGCACCATAAAATATAAACAATCAAACTTTAAACATGATTGCACCCCTTGTGAAGCATGAAGAGAGAATTCTCCATGAACATGCTTTATATTGCAAAGGTGCTAAAATATATATCATGTGATTTTGCACCTGGGCTTGATTTTAGGCAAAAGGAAAGCTAAAGTTTTCTTTCCTATGTTGCAGTCTCCAAACCCAGAATGCGGAAAGGAAACACTTTCTGTTTTTAAATAGTAAGGTAGGCTGGGCTCTGACATTGCAGCCTGAACTGCACTGATTTGTCCTTTTATTGTTAAAGACCATGTTATGGTCTGAACCATGTACCCTCCAAAATTCGTATGTTGAAGCTCTTACCCCCCAATGAGGTTGTATTTCAAGATAGGATCTTTAGAGAGGTAATTAAGGTTAAATGAAGTCATAAGTGTGGGACTCTAGTCCTATAGTATTAGTGTCCTTATAAGAGGAAGAGACACCAAGATTTCTCTCTCCAAACCAGCACCGAGGGGTCATGTGAGGGGTCAGCAAGAAAGTGGTTGTCTACAACCCAGGAAGAGCTGACCCACCAGAAACCAACCTCATTGGCACATTGACCTTGGACTTTAAACCTCTTGTACTGTGAGAAAATAAATGTCTGTTATTTAAGCCACCTAGGCTATGGTCTTTTTTAAAATGGTATTCCTAGCAGACTAATGTAGAACTCTTTGGTGGGGGGTAGGGAGGGTGAGTATAAGACAATGTAAGAAAAATATGTTGGAATGCCTCTACAAAGACCAGGAAAGTACCAGAAAGGACATAATTAAATATCTTTCTATGGTCACTGCTGTATGCAGCCTTTAAGAAGCTCTCCAATGATCCCCACATACTAATCCCCATGCTCTTCTATAATCCTCCACCCTTGTGAGTGCAAGTTGAGCCTAGGGATTTGCTCCTAGTGAATAGAATGTGATGAAAGTCATAAGATGTCACTAGCTTGGATTTGTCAGATTTAGAAAGCAAAACTTCAGGATGATCAGTTAAATTTAAGTTTCAGATAAACAACAGTTTTTTTTTGTATAAGCATGCCCCATGTAATATTCTTTAAAAAGTATTATCTAAAGTTTAAATTTAACTGGGTATGCTGTATTTTATCTGACAAACCTAGACTAGTTCAATTAGAATGTAAAAAAAAATGATGGAATATCACTTCCAAGATTGTTACAAAAATATGCTGGCTTCCATCCTGGGTGCCCCAACCCCTCTTTTTTTACTAAAAAGAAAAAAGTGAAACACTTATTTTCCACAAGGAAGAGCAACGGGAAAAATTAAATCATTTCTCACATATTGTTTTCTTAAAACAGGTCTACAAGGACATATTCAGCACCAAAATAAAAAAGAAGAAAAAAAGAGAGAAATTACAAACAGCCATAGAATAAAATCTACAAAGCAAACATTTAATATTGCACATTGTTTTGCTAACATTTTGGGTTTTACTTTTCCTAATTGGAAAATCAGGGATCTATCTTGAATACTGGAATACACCTGAGAACCTCACATCTTATGTCAAGAATTGACCAGTGTTTAGAAATGAGTCAAGGGCTCATCAAGTTTGATGCCCTCTGGTGCTCGACAGAAGCCAGTGATCCTATTCTGAGCTCTCCTACAAAGAGACTCTTTTGGAAAATAACCAAGTGGTGTCTCTGCCCAAGAAAGAGAGGCCTGGAAACAGTCATGTGAGTGAGCTTGGAAGTGATACTTCCCTACACAAGACTTAGATGATTGCATCCCTGGTCAACACCTGTATTATAGCCTCCCTGATTCAGAGACCAGCTAAACTGTGCCCATCGTACTGATCTACAGAAACAATGACATAAGTATGCATTGTCTTAAACTGCTAAACTTTGAGTATTTTGCTAGGCAGCAATTACTACAGCAATTGAGCCTTCCCCAAATGTGATTTCATTTCTTTTTTCCTGAAAATCAGTGGGAAACCTCCTGCTACACCTCTGCTCTGGATACCCTGTTTCACTCCAATACTCACTCCCCTTTACTTGGTTCTACACCTGGATATCCTTTAGTTGTACAACTTAACGATCACCTCTTCCGGGAAGCTTTCCCTGCATTTCAAACTCTTCCGTATACATATCCATTATATACTTTAAATGGTTTTACTGAATTTACTACCACACTATATTGCAATTTTACTTTTTTTGTTTCATTTTATTCTCTGACTACTTGCAAGTATATGGTATAGCACTGTGTGTGGCGTATAGTAAGTGCCAACAAAGAGTAGATACATGAGAATGGAAAAGAATATGAAAAAGAATATGTATATATAAGCATAACTGAATCACATTGCTGTACACCAGAAACTATCACAACATTATAAATAAACTCTACTTCAATTTAAAAAAAGAGTATAAGGGTGAACTGTTAGAAAGTAAAGCAGTGGAATGGACTATGTCATTACAATACAAGTAGTTACCAAGCACTTGGTCTATATGGGGCTTGTGCTCATATGTATTAACTCAATCCTCATACATACCTCATAAGGGAGATGTACTTTTCTTTCTGGTATTGCAGATCGTCTAGAGAAACACAATACAATTAAGTATTTTGTCCAAAGTCACAGAACCAGTAAATATTGGCACTAGGACTGGGACACACAAAATCAAGATTTAGAGCCTGGGCTATTAACCACTTTAGTACCTTGTCTCTCCTGAGTAGTCAGTTTCCACTTCTCAAAGCTATTCTAGCATCTGCCCCCTGAGATTTTGTCTGAGTGGGAAGTTAAGATAGGTATTATTTAGGATTACCACAATGTTTTTTTAGGTTCTATAATTAAGTTCTTTTACCCTGCTCAAAACATTTTCTCTTTTATTCATATAATTACTTTAAAAAAGTAATTTGAGTATTACTTTTTGAGAAGGTTCTTTGGGAGATAAAGCTAACTTTTTATTCAGTAATTTAGAAAACTGAAACAGACTCACAGACTTAGAGAACAAACTATGGTTACTGGGGGGAAGGGTTGGGGGATGTGTCAATTTGTGATTGACAGGTACACACTACTATATTTAAAATGGATAACCAACTAGGACCTACTGTATAGCACAGGGAACTCTGCTCAATATTATGTAACAACTGAAATGGGAAAAGAATTTGAAAAAAATAAAAAAAGAAAGCTATTGATATAGTCAAGTGGGAGATGAGGAAGACTCCAACTAACTTGCAAAATGGGAATGGATTACAGACTATTTGGTAATAGAGAAGGAGAGTAATTTGATGATCAGTTAGGTGAAGTGAATGAGGAATAGAAAAGGATCAATGTTGATTCTAGGTTTCTGGCTTGGGTGGCAGTGTGAAATCTTTAGTGTGTTTAGAAGTCTACTAGTAAAGATTTATGTTCATCTTCTATGAACAAATATTTGAGGGCATTGACAAATATAGGTTGTTTTCTCTTCACATAAAAGATTTCCACATTTAGAGTTCATGATGCATATAATAGATCCAATAAATTGTAACAAAGCAAGACTGTGGGGCTTTTCTGGGACAGGCCTCTTGATGGCCTCTGCTTACCTTTTGTTTGTAGAAAGCTTTAGTCTCCCAGGCCTCCCCTGAGTCACAAAAGTTTGGCTCAAGTGTTAATAATTGAAAGAACGTAAAAATGTAGTAATAAAAATAGCAGTTGGGCCAGGAAAACTGGTAAAAATTTAAATAATAAATCAGCCACATAGCAGTTACAGAATCTTTAGTCCCTCTCTGAAGGAGGAACAATGATAACAATGCACATTCCTGAGTTGTTCTGAAGGTACTAAAACCCTCACCAGGTGGAAAAATTTAACTTCATGATGACCATGAGAATGTAGCCCTCAGACTTGTTGGAACCAGAAGGCTGATGACTGAGATTCCTGGAACGCCATCCTGTTACCTCACCACCAGCCAATCAGAAGAAAGTCACACACCCCACAGCCCTTCCCCCCAAATTTGTCTTTTAAAACTTTTCCCCGAAATCCATGAGGGACTTTGGGTCTCTTGAGCATAAGCCACCCATTCTCCTTGCTTGGCCCTGCAGTAAACCTTTCTCTTCTCCAAACTCTGACATTTTGGTTTGTTTGGCCTCACTGTGGGTCAGGGATACAAACTTGGGTTCAACAACAGTTTCATCAGAGATCTATGCCTTTTCTCTTTCCCTTAGCCCTTCTGTAAGTTGTTTCCAGCTATGAGGTCACCTTATAGTTAAGAGTCAGTGCAGGAATTTAAATTTTTTTGTCTATTTTCTAGGCTAACAAAGGAATGAGAAGAAATGGGAAAAAAAAGTATATACCATTCTCCTCCTTTTTAAAGATATTTCTTAAAAATTTCACATAACTCTTCTAGTTATATATCTCTTTTGTCAGATCTGAGTTGTAGCACCTCACCTAGGTACACTATATGCTCAGACTCTTTATTTGGTAACAATATGCATGAGTACAATTTAGGGTCCCATTCCTAAAGCAGAAGAAGAGAATATAGGGACAACTATTGGTCTCAGTAACAAATAAAGGAAACTTGAGTTTGAAAGAAAAGCTATCTTATGGAGCTTTGTAAACATCGCAAAGCCTACCAAATGTCTTACATAGAATAGAGCCTCAAAAAAGTTTATTAAATTGTTTTGAGCCAGTTTTACCATGTGAGTTTCTCCTTTAACATCCTTGAGTCTTCTTTGTTTTTTAAATGCTACCACATATTTAAACCAAGATCACATTGTTTGGGAAAACTAGGAAATTTTACATTTGTTTCTTGGTTGTTCCAAGGGTAGAATCTAGGTTGGATTTTTTTGTGTGTTTAGAGGGGCACTGCTGGAACTAGAAAGATGGATGTAGGGTTAAGAATGACACTATACCGCTTAATTTTTGAAATATATTCCCCACTACTACCACCACAGAGACACAAATCAAATACTATTTCTTCTTTGCTTTACTGAACTAAATTACCTCTTCATTCTTTATTGTAAATATTGTTGTTTGACTTTTGTTGCTATCTTCATATTTTCTGTTTGCTTTTTCTGTTTTATTTTGTGTGTGTGGTACACGGGCCTCTCACTGCTGTGGCCTTTCCCGTTGCGGAGCACAGGCTCCGGACGCGCTGGCCCAGCTGCCATGGCTCACGGGCCCAGCCGCTCCGCGGCACGTGGGATCTTCCTGGACCGGGGCACGAACCCATGTCCCTTGCATCAGCAGGCAGACCCTCAACCACTGCACCACCAGGGAAGCCCTGTTTGTTCTGTTTTAAATCCTGGTCCACGTTGGTGAAAATTTACAGACACACATTTGTTTAACAGGTGCCAAGTTCTCAGCAATAGTAATCAAAGGATTTCAGTTAAAGTGTCAGTAAGTCTCCCTACAGGACGTGTCCCAAAGGTGTAATAGGAATGAAAGGATCAGGGTGATCTGTTCTGATCCTATAGCCACTATCGTAAAGTTAACACAACAACAGCCTTGCTAAGATCAGTGCCTGGCAGGACGCATGCTTGAGAAACTTGTGGTAACCACTTGGGACATTCTCTGAATCTCTTTCTCTCTGCCTCCCTGGTAGATGGCAGTATTTCATGTCTGGGATCCCATGTGAGGGAGAAGTTATGTGACAAGATTGGGTCAAGGAGTTTTGAGTAACTGTGACAAACATCATATAATTACTGGTGTTATGCTCTCCAGAGAACTCTCTTCTCACTATGAAAGAAACTGGAGAACTTCAAGATGATGGCAAAGTAGACTTCCTAAACCATTATGGTCTTATGGCATGAATAAGGATCAACTCTTTATTTTAATTCCCTATTTTTCCTATTATTGTTGTTGCTGTTATTATTGTTACCCCAATACAACCTGCCTATCCTGAATAAAATGGATCTCAACAATCTTTGTTTATAACGAAGATGAGGAAATAACAATGGAACAATAGATAGTATTTTGCTTTTAATTTACCAAGAAAGCCTGTTTGAGAGAAGTGGTTTAATTCACTATATGTGAGAGATTAGACTTTGGGATTTCATGATGGGATTGCTTGAGTGGAATTCTTATAAACCAAAACAGAGATTCTTATTGTCTCAATATGATAGCTAGACTCCTCATCCTCTTTTACAAAACCCTCAGTCACTGGCTACAACCAACTTACCCTAATTATACCATAAGTTCCCACTGCTTCTACCCAACTAATTGCTTCATTAATTAGCATATTCTATGTTAATTCCTGCTTTTATGCTTACACCTAGGCAGATGCCTTCACCTGCATTGCTTTCTCATTTCCCTTTTTTTATAATTAAATCCTAGGGGAATATAAGTGGAAATGATAAAGACCTCCAGAAAATCTCTTCTTCATAAAAGCAATGAGAAAACTTGCAAAATGGTAAACAATCAGCATTTCAGCATTCTAAAATTTTTCTGATTTTTTTACCTGTCTCAGGGTATTCACAGGCTGAGGTTTAGGCTTGCCCTGTCCAGTTGAGGTTAGAGACTTAAAGGTTAATTACCCACTTAGCCCCAGCTTCTGTTGCCTTAGAAAAAGATGCTGTTATTCTTGGAGGCCCTTGGGTGAAGGCTAAGACCTGAATCGTGGGCCCACTGGGAGCCCAGCCCTCCTTGCTGTGAAACCTGGGGCCTGACGGGTCAGATCTTGTTGTTGTCTTGTTGTAGGCAAGATGAATAAATGGATGAATGGTGGATAGATCAAGGGCCATGAATGCACAGTGCTTTGCACCCCCCTGTGCACACAAACCACTGGCTAGAAACATTTCAGTGAGCATGAGAGCCTGTAGGATGTCAACTAAAAATGCCAACTACAGGTTTGCAGCATTTGTTCAAGAAAAACAGTGAAATCTTGGTAAGGAGAGTAAGTTTATGGCATTTTAACTTGCTGTCTTCTCATCCTTTTCTTTTCAACTGCAAGATAACCTTGCAAACCAACAAATGCACCATGGTAAAAACCAGCAGCAGCCAACCAGAGCAGGAAAAATGAGTTTGGAGCTCCTTTATAGCCTCATTCTCAGAGAATTGTCATTATTTACCCTGGGTGATTGTTCACTGGAAGAGCACATTTTCAAGATTGCCTTTATCTGACCTGACTTGGAACTTGCTCAGTGAGAAAAGCCTTTTTCCCAGGAATGTTTATCAGCGATTGAAACAGAAATCTTAACTTCACATATGCTCAAGGCAGGGCATAACAGTTGGGAAGAACAATACATTAACCAAAATGTTTAAAATCTGAGCAACAAGCAGTTTGTAGAATGTTGGAACATTTCCAATGTATTCCTTGTAATCTAGAAAGCCACACACATGTGTACGGCTGTATGCATACCCATTAAACAGCTAAGAGAGATCTAAGCTCTTAATCCTGTGTGATTCTGAGTTTCTATGTAAACAGAGAAAGAAGGTTAAGGCAAAGTGGTAAACTGCCTGTGTCATTGTTGAAGGTGTGTCCAACATGCACACAGAACTCCTCAGCAAAAGCAAGGAGACTCACTGATTCCAGGAGTTTAAGGAAATCTCCCTCTGACCACTAAGTTAACTGAGCAGAAATTTCAATGGCCACACATGATTAAGACTACATATATTATAGAATTAATTCAGAATATCCACTAAACAAACAAACTACAGTATCAATAGCATCAAAAACAAATAGTAGCCTCAACAATTCCTGGGGTGGGGGAAGAATTTTAGTTTCATATTTAATTCACAATACATTGTAAAAGGTTTAGGTTTCAACAAAAATTATGAGATATGCGAACACACAGACCCACACATACACACACAGACTGCAAGGTATAGATCACATACAGAAAACAAAATTTATTAACAGAAACTGTCCCTGAGAAAGGTAAAACTTTGGACTTAATAGAAAATACCTATAAATCAGTTATATTAAATACATTCAAAGAACCAAGGGAAATCATGTCTAAATAACTAAAGAGAAATACAAAAATGTCTCTGCAAATAGAGAGTGTAAATAAAAATATATAGGTTATTATAAAAATAACCAAATAGAAATTATGGAATTGAAAAGTACAATACTGAAAAAAATATCACTGGAGGGACTTTGACCAGTCAGAGGAAAAATAAAATCCATAAACTTGAAGGTATGTCAGCAGAGATCAACCATTCTGAAGAACATAAGGAAAAAAGAATAAAGAAAAATGAACCAAATAATCTTCAGAATTATGTGGGATGCCATCAAGCATATCAACATACCATAATGGGAGCCCAAGAAGGAGAGGAAACACAGGAAAGGGCAGAAAGAGAATATTTAAGAAAAGAGTGATCAGTGTTTAATTTCTCCAAGAGGTCTTGCCCAGCTCAGGGTCTCTCAGCATGCAACAGTGGTAGAGGTTCATGGTGAAATTTAAAAGGTTGGGTAGAAGAGGGAGTAGTGGAATCCAGGATGAGCTGTTACTAAGGATAAAATGGGGAAGGTAAGAAACTCAAATCAGGAGTGTTTCCAGTTTATTTGCAAAATTGCATTCTACTCATGGTCTTTTATGTACAATGCAGAGCATTACTGTTTTGAGAACGCAGTAACCAAGAGTTTTACACCTGATGAACAGTAGACTAGCCCACTCATTTCACTCTTATTTAACTAGGTAAACCCAGCATCTGATGAGAAGAAACTATTAATAATCATATGTAACAACATTGGAAATACAGTCAAGATATTCTCTCTCCAACTTTTGACATAGTCAAGTCTTCCCCTTTTTTGATAATTCAGCTAAAGTCCTAAATCATATGTTTATAAAATATTAAGATTAAAAAAAACCTTTTACTTGTATGATATAGGAAAAAAAAATAGAACTTTTAAATGATCGCCTCTAATACTAAGGGCCATTAAAAACGTGGTGAAGTTATACTCATATATTACCAAAGGACATTTAAAAGTAGATAATTTTATTACCCCCCCCAAATGAGTTAGATAATTAATTATGTATCCCAATGTGATTTGTTGATAGGTGCTCAGTATTAAATAATATCAGCCTTTCTCCATAGGGAATTAATTTGTACTCTGAGCAATAAGGAGCAAGCAAGATATGAAACGAATGATGTTTCAGTAGCAGATGAAATCAGCTATAATATCTTTACATAAATAAAACTATTTAAGCCTTTCCTTGAGTTGCATTTGTGTCTCTCCAAGGCAGGGCTGCAGTACTCTGCTCCTGTGGAAGGCCAGAGACAAGAGAACACTGATTACATTTTCAATAATCTTGAATGCCTCACGTACATCTTACAATATGTTATACTTCAGTAACAGATAAAAAACAACCTGGTAAAAGCCATCATTTAGCACAGCTTATACAGTATAAGAGAGGGGCCAGAGTTTACAGACTCCTTTTCAATGCCATGCTTATAAGAGACTTTAACCCTTGGCAGGGAGAAAAATAAGTGAGAGAGATGGCATCAAAATTCTTTTTTTTGTATAAATTTTATTTTTATTTTATGTATATTCAATGTTTATGGAAATATAAAACTGTTTTATATTTCCTTGTGTCTTCCTAGTAGTAAATTAAATGTGTGTTAGATCAGTGACATTTTTTAAATTAACTTTTTTGTAGTATAGTTGCTTTACAATGTTGTGTTAGTTTCTACTGTACAGCAAAGTGAATCAGCTATACATCAGCTATACATATACATATATCTCCTCATTTTTGGATTTCCTTCCCATTAGGCCACCATAGAGCATTGAGTAGAGTTCCTTGTGCTATACAGTAGATTCCCATTAGTTATCTATTTTATACATAGTAGTGTACATGTTTCAATCCCAATTTCCCAATTCATCCTATCCCTCCTTCCCGCCACCCTTGGTATCTACATGTCCATTCTCTATGTCTGTGTCTGTATTTCTGCTTTGCAAATAAGTTCATCTGTATCATTTTTCTAGATTCCACATATAAGTGATATTATACGATATTTTTTTTTCTGACTTACTTCACTCTGTATGACAGTCTCTAGGTCTATCCACGTCTCTGTAAATGGCACATTTTTTGTTCCTTTATATGGCTGAGTACTATTCCATTGTATATATGTACCACATCTTCTTTATCAATTCTTCTGTTGATGAACATTTAAGTTTCTATTTCAGCTGGCTATTGTAAATAGTGCTGCAATGAGCATTAGGGGGCATGTATCTTTTTGAATTATGGTTTTCCCCAGGTAGGGAGATTGAGATCCCAGGAGTGAGATTGTTGGGTCATATGGTAGTTCTATTTTTAGTTTTTAAGGAACCTCCATACTGTTCTCCACAGTGGCTGTATCAATTTACATTCCCACCAACAGGGCAAAAGGTTTCCCTTTTCTTCACACTCTCTCCAGCATTTATTGTTTGTGGATTTTTTGCTGATGGCCATTCTGACTAGTGTGAGGTGATACCTCACTGTAGTTTTGATTTGAACTTCTCTAATAATTAGTGATGTTGAGCATCTTTTCATGTGTTTGTTGGCAGCATCAAAATTCTTAGTGAAAGGTTTTCTGCATATTCGGGTGTTAAATGGGTGACAACCAGATGTTGAGATCCGTTATTACAAGACAGGCTGTTAGGAGTCTCCTAATGGGGATGCAAATCCCAACATTCCAGGGTTTGCCGTTGGCTCAGTTATAAAGATAAAGAAAATAATCTTTATTTGGCAACTTTTCACCTCCCTCTTATTTCTCCCCTTTTCTTCATGCCTAAATCCTCAGAATTCCATAGACTTTTTCTTAGAGGTTACCTAACCTGCTATTGCATTTACTATTCTTTTTTTTTCCGAGTTAGTTGTCAACTCTTACCTGGAAGAGAATTTATAGGCTTACCTCTTTTCATTGCACTTTACTTTTATTGTGTTTTTCAGACACTGTGTTTTTTAACAAGTTGAAAATATGTGGCAACCCTACCTCAAGGAAGTCTGTTGGTGCCATTTCTTGAAAAGCATTTGCTCCCTTTGTGTCTCTGTGTCATAGTTTGGTCATTTTGGTAATATTTCAAACTTTCTCATTATTACTATATTAGTTATCGTGATCTGTGATCAGTGATCTTTGATGTTACTACTGCAATTATTTTGGGGCCCCACAAACTACACCCATATAAAATGGCAGACTTAATCTATAAATATTGTGTGTGTTCTGAATGTTCCACTGATTTGGCTATTCCCCTGTCTCTCTCCCTCTGCTAAAGCCTCCCTCTTCCCTTAGATACAACAATATTGAAATTAGCCAAATTAATAACCTTACATTGGCTTCTAAATTTTCAAGTGAAAGGAATAGTTTCATGCCTCTCACTTTAAATCAAAAGCTAAAAATGATTAAGCATAGTGAGAAAGGGATGTCAAAAGCTAAGATAAACTGAAAGCAACAAATAGCTAAATTGTGAATGCAAAGTTCTTGAAGGAAATTAAAAGTGCTACTCCAGTGAACACACAAATGGTATGAAAGTAAAACAGACTTTTTGCTGATGTGGCAAAAGTTTTAGTGGTCTGGATAGAAAATTAAGCCAGCCAAAACATTTCCTTAGGCCAAAGCCTAATCCAGAGCAAAACCCTAACTATCTTCAATTCTGCGAAGGCTGAGAAATGCGAGGAAGCAGCAGAAGAAAAGTTTGAAGCTAGCAGAGGTTGGTTTCATGAACTTCATGAGTTTAAGGAAAGAAGCCATCTTCATAACAAAAAAGTGCAAGGTGAAGTAACAAGTGCTGATGTAGAAGCTACAGTAAGTAATCCAGAAGATTCAGCTAAGATAACTAATGATTCTGGCCACACTAAACAACAGATTTTTAGTATAGATAAAACAGATTTAATATTGGAAGAAGATGCTATCTAGGACTTTCATAGCTAGAGAAAAGAAGTCAATGCCTGGGTTCAAAGCTTCAAAGATAAGCTGACTCTCTTGTTAGGGCCTAATGCAGCTGGTCACTTTAAGTTGAAGCCAATGCTCATTTGCCATTCTGAAAATCCTAGGGCCCTTAAGAATTATGCTAAGTCTACTTGCCTGTGCTCTATAAATGTCACCCAAAGCCTGGATGAAAACACATCTATTGACAACACATCTATTGACAACATGGTTGACTGAATATTTTAAGCCCAATATTGAAATCTACTGCCCAGAAAAAGAAAAGAAGACTCCTCTCAAAATATTACTGCTCATTGGCAATGCACCTAGTCACCCAAGAGCTCTGATGGAGACGGACAATGAGATTCTCATTGTATTCATGTCTGTTCACATGCCATCCATTCTGCAGCCCATGGATCAAGGAGTAATTTTGAATTTCAAGGCTTATTAGTTAAGAAGTACATTTCATAAGTTCCTAGCTACAATTGATAGTGGCTGCTCTGATGCATCTGAGCAAAGTAAATTGAAAAACTTCTGGAATGATTCACCATTCTAGACACCATTAAAATCATCATAATTCATGGGAAGAGATCAAACTATCACTATTAAGAGGTTTTTGGAAAAAGTTAAGCCCAACCCTCATGGATGACTTGGAAGGGATCAAGACTTCAGTGGAGGAACTAACTGCAGATGTGGTGGAAATAGCAAGAGAACTAGAATTAGAAGTGGAGCCTGCAGATGTGACTGAACAGCTGCAGTCTCAGGATAGAACTTTACTGAATGAGGAATTGCCTCTTATGGGTGAGTAAAGAAAGTGTTTTCTGGAGATGGAATCTACTCTTAGTGAAGATGCTGTGAAGATTGTTGAAATGACAACTAAGGATTTAGAATATTACAGGAACCCATCTGATTAAAGCAGCTGCAGAGTAGGAGAGGATTGGCTCCAATTTTGAAAGAAGTTCTACTGTGGGTAAAATGTTATCAAGCAGCATTGCATGGTCAGAGAAATTGTTCATAAAAGGAAGAATCACTTGATGTGGCAAACTTCATTGATGTCTTGTGTTAAGAAATTGCCACAGACACCCCAAGCTTCAGCAACCACCACTGTGATCAGTCAGCAACCATCGACATCGAAGGAGGAACCTCCACCAGCAAAAAGATTATGACTTGCTGAAGGCACACGTGATGGTTAGTGGTTTTTAGCAGCAATGTATTTTTCAATTATGGCATGTACATTGTTTTTTTAAAAAGTACCTAATATTATATTGCACACTTAATAATAGAGTGTGAACATAACTTTTATGTTCATTGGGAAACCAAAAGTTTTGTGTGACTCACTTTACTGCATTGTTTGCTGTATTGCAGTTGTCTGGAACCAAACACACTATATCTCCAAGGTATGCCTGTACTGATAATTAAGGTGTTAGGTGTAAAATACTGGTCAACAAATTATACTCTTATACTCTATTTACCTCTACATAAAATTTCAGGTATGACTCCTACTTATATGACTTGTATGATTCCTACTTCTACTTTAAAAGATTGAGAGCAATACAAATACACTAGATTAGCTTGTTTAAAACTAACTTTGTCAAGATTCTTATTTTAGGTGAAATATTATTATCTTTAGTCTGTATAGGAGAAAGGTATATTTTGCATTGCAATATTTTAGGATTTTTGATGTCCTTGGAAAAAAAGGGGGTTTTGTAGCCAAAGAATTTATAATCTAGGTGGATAAACAGAAAAGTTTATCTTAGGTGCTATATTTTAGGTGCTAGATTTGGGATACATATGCTTTAGATTATAAAAATGCAATGAAAAGACACAACACCAGCTTGGAAGTCAAAGGAAGCCATGCAGGAGGAGGTGGAGTATCAAGAGTTCTAGAAACAAAGATACAAAAATGGTATCCTCTAAAGAGGGAAGACAATGTGCAAATAAATTCAAGTATATGGCATTTCATGGGGCTGAAGAAGGATGTTATTTTCACAAGCTAAAATTTTGATGAAAGAATGGGAACATTTTAGCAATGGCAACATCTTACAGGAAGAATTTGTAAAATTTGTTTATTTTATTTTCTAAGCATCAGTTACCCATTTTTCTAGTAACAGATTTCTAATTTTTTAAACAACTCCACTGTTAATCTCTGTGACTTCTATCTCTACTCCAGTGGTTGTCATGTAACTATAGCTAGCCAAAGTATGTCATCACATTGGCCACAGTCATAGGTCAGAGTTGAACTACTAGCAAAACAGGAAACAGCATGATCCAATTGGAATATTTTGAGACTATTTGCCTGAGAAAATCTCTCTTCCATTGGAGCTAGTATGGAAGTCTGAAACTGTCAGTGGCAAACTGGGATAAACCAGAAGAGTTTCTGCCTCAGAATTGTGTCAGTTAGAAAAACAAAACAAAACAAACAAAAAACACTGAGAGAGAGGGTGAGAATCTGTCCTGAGGATGCTGAGCCAATGAAATCTTCTTTATATTTACCTGTGCCCTTCAGCTACTGCAATCAATACATTTAATACTTGAGAGTAAATCTAGTTTTGTAGCAATTGTACTCAAAGACATTCTGACTAACAGAAAAGCAAGGTTGTATGTTTTAGTTGCTACTTTTAAAAATGATGGCTTTAATTCATGGAAACAAAAATTACTGTTGGGTTTATATTTCACATAGCTGGGGTGAAAAGATCTTTGACAAAAGAGTCCTTTCAAAAATGCATTTGTATCTAAATTACAAAATAGATATTCAGAAACTATACATTCTCTTTATCTTTCTGAGGCCATAACTAAGTTTCCCTTTTTTATTTTATAAATTATGTATCTCAGCAAGTAGAGATATCTTGACCTGCAGTTATCCTCAAATGCTTTACTAGCCTGTGAGACCACATCAGCAAAATATTCCTTTCCCTTTCACAATCGAAAATTTGACTGTCTACTCAACTGAAATAAATTGGTCTCTGTTCTGTTCCATTTAAACCAACAAACAGTTGTTGAGGTAGTCCAAGCATGTACAATAAATGCTAGAACACTAATTAAAAAGATGCATTCTGTGCCCTGCCACTGTTTAAGTTCACTGGTAGAGACAAATGGGTAAATAGAGACAAATGGGTAAACAGATTTATGGTGTGATGCGCATTTGAAGACAATTAAGTGTACAGCGCCGTCACTGTACAAGGAGGCCACGGCTACATATACTGGTTCAGAGGAGAATTAGTCATGTTAGTGGGGATTTCAGAGGTGATATTCTATACCCTTCAGGATCTTTCATGGTGGATGTGACAGTTACACTCTGGATATATCAATCTCAAGTTATCAGCAATATCTGGCTTTCAAAATACAAGGATAACCTCTATCTTGTATTAAACTGCTTTTTCCAAAACAGTTATGTGGCAACAAATATAGGTTAAACCTCTTTCCATTTTCTGACTTGTCAAGAAAAACGTAGCACGTACAAAAAGAGCGGCAAAGACATAAAACCTTCATAAGGATTCTCCTGAATGCTCTAAAATTCTAAGCTTTGCTGATGCATCATAATGTTCTCAAAGAAATTGGTCAAAAGGCAGAAATTGGAACAAATTTTTACCTTAATTTATATTATGGGAGCCATCTTTCTTTTTCAAAATATAAATAAGTTTCTAAGGGGAAAAAAAGATTTAGTTGACTAGAGTAGGATGCTTATTTTGATATTGAAGGTTTTCCTTCAAAAGGAAAAATTAATAAATGTAATTTTTAAGTTATTTTAAGGGACACACAGAGGTCTTTCTGAATTCAACAAATTTAAAAACCGCATGGACCTTACTTAGAAATGTAATCAAGTCCAGCTCTCCTATTACTCACTTGATTACATTCAAAGTGCCATTCTTCATTCCTTACGTTTCTCTCATCATTTACATTATTGTCCAATAGTGCTTCTCTTGATATCAGCAGTGGATTCAAAATATTCACACATGGTGTGAGGTAAATAATGTTTAGCTCATTATTTATTACACTCTTCTTATTTTTGAAATGTGCTGATATTTGTATTGAATTTTTTCACCATTATTAATCACAATCCCCACTTGGTATATTTAGGAAAAAAGTTGTAAGGAACATTTATAATATTTAGTTAATATTTTTTGAAAAATAAAACTGTCACTCTTCACACAATGCACAATAGTGCATACATAAAAAGAAAAAAATAATATACAGATAACATCTTGAAATTAATAAGTTAATATAGTGAGGTCACTGATAAAAGATTAATATATATTTTTTCACTTTTTGTATATAAGTGTAAGTGACTAGAAAATGAAAAATAAAGGCATCATCTACAATAATACCAAAAAGTCTGATTACTGAGGATAAATTTAAAGATAGGTGTTCTAAATCTCTATATACAAAATTAATCATATGACCTAAGTGAAAGGTATTAAAAACCTAAGTAAGTGAAGGTATATACAATGTTCATGTATTGAGGGACTAAATAGTAGAAAAATATCAATTCTGCATAACTCAAGCTATGAATTCAATAT
The DNA here is from genome assembly GCF_005190385.1 of Monodon monoceros. Taxonomy (NCBI): domain Eukaryota; kingdom Metazoa; phylum Chordata; class Mammalia; order Artiodactyla; family Monodontidae; genus Monodon; species Monodon monoceros. The sequence goes on along the minus strand of NW_021703772.1, from coordinate 105,946,989 downwards.
ACAGATAAATTGTAGCATATTTTTAATGAAAATTAGCAAATGTGTTAAAAATTTATGTGGAATATGCAAGCTTTTGTGTCTGGATTTTTTCACTTGGCATAATGTTTGTGAGGTTCATCCAAGTTGTAGCATGTATCAGTACTTCATTCCTTTTTGAAAAATTTGAATAATATTCCATTTTATGTATGTATTATAATTTGGTTAACCATTCGTCTGTTGAGAGGTGTTTGGATTGTTTCCACTTCTGGCTATCATAAATAGTCCTTCTATGAACATACATGCATCTATTTACCTATATTTCTTTGAACATCTGTTTTCCATTTATTTGGACATAGATCTAGGAGTGGAATTAATGAGCCATATGATTATTCTATGATTAAATTTTTGAGGAGTCACCAAACTGTTTTCCACAGCTGCTGAGCAATTTTAGATTCCTACCAGCAATGTACAAAGGTACTCATTTCTCTCTCTGTGTCTCTCTGTTATCTCCATCCTAATAAGTGTAAAGTTGTATCTCATTGTGGTTTTCATTTTATTTTCCTTAATTATTAATAATGTTGAGAAGTTATTCATGTTCCTATAAGGCATTTGGCCATTTGTGTATCTTCTGTGTGGAATGTCTATTCAAGTCTTTGACCACTTTTAAATACATTGTTTGTCTTTATATTGTTGAACTTTAGGCATTCTTTATATATTCTGGATATTATATATACATATATATACACACACAATTTCAAAATATTTTCTCATATTCTGTAGGCTGTCTTTTTGCTTTCTTGATAATGTCATTTGATAAAGAAAAGTTCTTTAATTTGGAGCGTGTCCATTTTATCTATGTTTCGTTTTGCTGCTCATGCTTTTGGCATCAATATCTACAAATTCATTGCCAAATTCAAGGTCATGGATATTAATTTCTATTGTTGTTTTCTTCTTCATCAATATTGTTTTGACTATTTAGGGCTACTTGAGGCTCCATATGAATTTAAGGATCAATTCAATTTGTCAAATGGCCACTAGAATTTTGATAGGGATTGAACATTTCTATTAATTGTGCAAGATAGATAAATTAATAAAGACAAAACACAAACTGGTGGTTGACAGGGGATTAGGAGAAGGGAGGATGGGAAGAAACTCTTTAATAGAATTTAAGCAATTTAATGGAATTTAATTTTGGAGTTTTGAAAATGTAATTGAACAACTTTGTCAATGTCTTATGTATCACTGAATTGTTCACATTAAAATGATTGTTTTATGTTATATGAATTTTACCTCAATACAATTAAAAATTATGTAGAAATACCAAGTTGAAGAAAAATCATTATGTCTAGAAAAAGTAGAACCAAATTGAAAGAAACACACACTGTAAGATATTAAGACTTAGTACAAAGCTACATAGTGAAAAGTGTGGTATTAACAGAAGGATTAAAAAAATAAACAAATGGCAAAGAGTTGTCTGGAATAAGAACCCATATAATTTTTCAAGAAGTTTTTCAGGAAGACTTAGATTTTCAATTAATAAACTTGAGTCAATTGGAGGTGTGTATTGGAAAAAAAAATTAAAACAAACTTGTCTGTCATTATATATTATACTATATATTACACTCATTAACATATATGCATGTAATACAGTAGCACCTAAAAGCACAAAGCAAATACTAACAGACATAAAGGGAGGAATTGACAGTAATACAATAACAGTAGGAGACTTTCACACCTCACTTATATCAATGAACAGGTCAACCAGAAAGAAGATAAGAAAACAGTGGTTTTAAATGACACAATAGACCAGCTGGCCTTAATGGACTTCTACAGGACATTCCATCCAAAACCAGCAGAATACACATTATTTTCAAGTGCATATGGAACATTTTCCAGAATAGATAACATGCTAGACAACAAAATATGTCTCAACACATTTAAGAGGATAGTAATTATATCAAACATATATTCCGACCACAACAGTATGGAACTAGAAATCATTCATAGGAAGAAAAATGGGAAAAGTACAAACACATGGAGTCTAAAGAACATGCTACTAGAAAACCAATGGGTCAATGAAAAAATCAAAGAGGAAATCAGAAAAAACCTTGAGACAAATGAAAATGGCAACAAAGCTTTACAAAATTTAAGAATTACAGCAAAAGCATTTCTAAGAGGAAAGTTCATAGCAATACAAGCTTACATCAAGAAGGAAGAAAAATCTCTAATAAACAACCTAACCTATGATCTAAAGGAAATAAACAAAGAAAAATAAAGAAAACCCAAAATCAGAAAAAGGAAGGAAATAATAAACTAAGAGAGAAAAGAAATGACACAACCCCCAAAATAATTTAAAATGCCAATGAAACCAAGAGCTGTTTTTTGAAAACATAAATAAAACTGAGAAACTTTTAGCCAGTTTCATCAAAAAGAAGAGAGAGGACCCAAATAAAAAAAAGTAAGAAATGAAAGAGAAGAAATAACAACTGATATCACAGAGATATAAAAATCATAAAAGAATATTAAAAATGATGCCAAGAATTGGGACAACCTAGAAGAAATGGACAAATTTCTACAAACTTTCAAACTTCTAATACTGAATCAGGAAGAAATAGACAATCTGAACAGACCTATCATAGTAGTAAAATTAAAGTTATAATAAAGAAACTCACAGCAAATAAAAGCCCAAGACTGGATGGCTTCAAAGGGGAATTCTAACAACAAACATATAAAGAAGAGAAATGAAAATTAAAAGCACTAATTTGAAAAGATAAATACATCCCAATGTTCACAGTAGCATTATTTACTATAGCAATGTTGTGGAAGCAACCTGTGTGATCATTACATGTATACAATGGAATATTACTCAGCCACAAAAAGTATAACATTTTGTCACTTGCAACAACATGGGTGGACCTGGAGGGTATTATGCTTAGTGAAATAATTGAGACAGAGAAAGACAAAATCTCTATGTTATCACTTATATGCAGAATTTTTAAAAGAAAACAAATGAATGTATTAAAAAAATAGAAACAGACTTATGGACATAGAGAAAAACTAATGGCTACCAGTGGGGAGAGGAAAGAAGGGGCAATATAGGGGTAGATGATAAAGAGATACAAACTACCATGTAAAAAGTATAATTATAAAAATACTGAATCACTGTGTCATACACCTGAAACTAACATAATTTCATAAATCAGCTGTACTTCAATTTAAAAAAAAATGTGACCTAATTCATTTCATATGCAAAAATCAACTCCAGGTGAAATTAAATCCAAATATTATAGCTAAAATAATAAAACTTTTAAAATTCAATATCTTCTTGACCGTAGGGTAGGGAAGGAAAATGTTTCTTAAATAGGAATCCAAAATTAAAAACAAATAGGACAAAATTAAGATTAGGAATTCTGTCCATCAAAAGACTGATTTAAAAAAAAAGACAAAGAAATGGAAGAACATATACATAATGCATTTAACTGATGATGGTTTATATCTAGAAGTTATAATGAAATATAATTTAATAAAAATTAATGAGGGTATCAAATAGAAAAATAAACAAGAAGCAAACATCCATTTTCAATTTAATCCAGCAAGAAAAATAAATACATGAGTTATTATAAAACCTCATTTAGTAATCAGGGAAATGCAAGGTAAAGCAACATTTTGATACAAATGTGCACAAAAGTATTAAGAAATAAAATTAAGAAATGTAAAATATCAAGTCTGGGCAAGAATGTGAAGCACCTGGAATTTTACTTTGCTGAAGGGATTGTAAATTTGTATAATGTCTTTGGAAATCTGTTAACAGTACCTACTAAATTTGAGCATATGTATTACTTATTTTTTCAGCAGTTTTACCCCTAGCTATATAATCAATAGAAATATGCTCACCAACAGACATGTACAAGGATGTTCATAGCAGTGTTATTCATTTTAACCAAAGATTAGCAACAAACTGAGTACTCAACAATGATAGAATGAATAATTTGTGATACACTAACTTGAACTGCATACAATATTGAAAATAAATGTCTTGTTTTGCTAAACCGTATGGATGATTATTGCAACATAATTCTGAGTGAAGAAACCCAGAAACCAAAAGTACATGCTGTGGGATTTTGTTTCTATAAAGTTCAACAATAGGCAGAACTAGTTTAGATTTTTGGAAGTGAAGATGGTATTTAACATTGGGAAAATTGTGGGATGTAGAGACTAGAGGACTTTGGCAAAAGATTCTGTTTCAGGTGGTGGTTATGTGTGTGTGTTTACCTTGTGATAATCCATACATCTCTACACTTATGATATTATTTTTGAGTGAGTGTGTTATATTTCAATTAAATGGTTTATTATAAAATGTTGTTTATTGATAAATATATTGGAATGTCTTTAATAGAAGTTGTATTAAATAAATAGGTGCTGGAGTGAATGTCAACAATCACATAAATGTCACAGTAATCTGATAGAATTTGGAGATCTACCAGATAGTGTAAACTCCATCATCATATTCTAACTTGAAGCACATTGTAGCATATAGTACTCATACCAATAAACTAATTTGAATAAATATCTTTATTGTTTATTTTTGACTCATTTTAAACTGCTTTGTTGTCAAGATTTCCTTGTTGATCTGTTCTTGATTCATAATTATGCCTTAAGAATTATGCTTGAACCTGAAACTAAATAAAGTAAAACTGTATATTATTGTTCTTTGTTTTCTTCGAATTGCTTCTATTGGAGAAAACATAATTCTAAATTTCTAAATAAACAATTGTTGCAAAGTATAATAAGAGCACTAGTAAGATCAAGCAAATTATACAATAAAGGCAAGGGAATCTCTTCTGTAAATTAATGATTTGATAATTAATTTATTAAGGTGCTCAGGCATCTGTGTCTGAGAAGATAAATGGGGAAATGTTGCTGCTGACTTGGAAGAGCACCAGGACTAGGTAATTCTCATATCAGTCAGCTTCTGTGAAGAGAAGGTAGTGCCAACATAAGGATTCAACATTGGTTACTCAGACAAGGATTCAATTCATGTCTCTGTGAAAAGGCTAATTCTCTATTGAAAAGGCTAATTCTCTATACGACAGGATTATTTACTGATGACATTTTAGAGACGGCTAGCTCACTTAAAGTAACACTGAAATACCTAGATTCTGTGATATTTGGAACTTTCAGTCTATTTCAAATCAAATTAATATCCACAATGAGCTTGATGAATAGTTTTTAATTCACAAACTAGGAATTGTAAAAGAAGAAAGTTATTGCAAACTGCAAGCATTGAAGGACTTGTCCTCATATATTTGGGTAGGAAATTATGTTGAATTGTTCACTTTATGTGAGTGTCTAACCCTGAAAACAGACTATTTCACTCATTGTTTCTAAACCTACAGGTATCATACAAATTTGCACTGTTTTTTTTACAAATTTTCACTGAGTTAGAGTTTCCTGATTTTTGTAAAGATTTTGAAAATAAAACAATTTTTATAACAGGAATTTTTTTAATCTCCAAAAACACTGCATAAATGTTTCTGTTCAATTAATTATATATTAGATACCCATTACATACCAGGCCATGTTCAGGGGTAGGGGAAACAAATGGATAATGATGTTAAATTCCCTTGGCCTCAGGAAATGAATTATAATAAGAAAGACACTTATGTGTGTATCTATGGCATGTATGTATGTATACATATATACAAATGCACATTTATGTATACAAACATAGATATACATATACGTAATGTGTCAAATATAACATATACAATAATAGAAGAGATGATTAGAAGAAAATGTTGACTTAACTGCCCTACCCATCATTTCTAAATAATAATTTAATTGAATATATTATAATGATATGTTCCTTAAAAAGAAAAAAATCATAAAATAATATGAAGAGAAAAGTGACAAATTAGTTCAAATGGCTAAATCTAAACATACCCAGTATCAAGATGTGCTAACGATATCTACAAGCAACAGAATGCAATACAGAGAGTTTAGCAAAAAGCAACTTATTAAGAATCTTTGAGAAGGCTGAAGAAACAGCTCTAGGCTAAATGTCCAGCCACACAATAGAACTGAGTGTCCAATGGAACTGCTGTTTTTGCCAATAGCAAGAAGAAAGCAAATCAGGAAGCCACAACTATAGATACTCCCATCATAACCATGCCCCTTATATCAAGATAACCATCAACAAAACAGATGATCTGCATCCTACCTCTCTCTCCCTGCTAACTTAGTCCAATATTAAAATCGTATTCAAGTGCCTTTCCCTCTACACAATTCATTCTAAATCAAGATCTAGGATCTAGTGTAACTACAACTGATCGGTAGACTCTAAATTACATTTAAAACCCTACAGGAAAGCAAGTCAGCAATACAGAGGATTTTATCTTTCTCATTTCTGCTCATGAGAAGAGGGTCGCAATTGCTGTTGAATAAATCAACATACTGATCATCATTATGAGCATATAGGTCAATAAATGAATGGAAAGATTGAAGGATGGATGGATGGATATGTAAAGAGATATTGGTAGGTGAGTAGGTAGGCAGACAGATGGATAGTAACAATTAATAAAATGGAAGTATAGTATGCATTTGATTTCTAATAAATTTATTAACATTAATTTCAATTGAAATTAATTTCAGAGAAGAAAAATTGAAACACAATGATAAATAATGCTAAATTTAGGATAATTATTTATTTACCACAAAAAAACAAGGTTTTAAAAGCTACTTTGAAGTTGGAAGTAAAAGGTAAAATGGTTATAAATAATTTTGAGATTAAATTTATTTTGGGGGTAAATTTCATGTTTTATTCATAGACAGTATGCCTTAAATTTTTTATTGATAATAATAATTAATAAATAATATAATTGATAATAATAATTAATAATTATTTTACATTTTCCATAATCTCTTGAATTTTCTTGATTATATTATATAATTGAGGTTTTATGGAGGCTTATAATATTAGTATTCTGTTCTGTAATCCAAACTCCCACAGCTATTTAGCCATTTTTAATCAAGCATATTTAGCATAACATAAAAGGCATAGATCTTAGTGTTTGGTTTAATGAGTTTTTTTTTTCTTTTTTTTTTTTTTTTTTTTGCGGTACGTGGGCCTCTCACTGTTGTGGCCTCCCCCGTTGCAGAGCACAAGCTCAGCGGCCATGGCTCACGGGCCCAGCCGCTCCGCGGCATATGGGATCTTCCCGGAGCAGGGCACGAACCCGCGTCCCCTGCAACGGCAGGCAGACTCTCAACCACTGCACCACCAGGGAAGCCCCTAGTTTAATGAGTTTTGACAAATATATACACCTATGGAGCTACCACCATAATCAAGATATAAGCAAGTACACTCTCATGCCCCTTCGCAGAAAGCCTTACTCTCAACCCCTTTATCAGACAGTCACCAATCTGCTTTTCGTTACTGTAGTTGAGTTGTATTTTTCTAGAATTTCATATAAACAGACTTATGCACTGTGCATACTTTTATGAATGTCTTCTTTCCTCAGTATAATATTTTTGAGATCCGTCTACACTGTTGCATTAATCAGTAGTTGGTTCCTGTTTACTGTCTCTTAGTATCCATTGTACGACTCTAACTGAATTTGTTTGCCCATTTATCTATTGATGAACATTTAGGTTGCCTTGAGTTTTGGGACACCTAAAGTTGATATAAGCATCATTCATACACAGTTCTTTTTGGAAATATGTTTTCATTTCTTTGGACTAAATACCTAACTATGGAATTGCTGAGTGGTATAGTAATACTATGCATAACTTTGTAAGAAGCTATTTTCCATATTAATGTCCAGAGTGATAGTACCACTTTATCTCCCCCATGGCAATATATGAGAGTTTCAAATTTTCTGTACATTTTCCACCATTTCTCATTGCCAGCCTTTTGAATTTTAGTTATTCTTGTGTGCATGTGTAGTACTATCTCATTGTGGCTTTAATTCCTATTTTCTGGATAACTAATGATTTTGAAACACCTGTTAATATCCTCATTGGCCTTTTATAGGTCTGTGATGCATATATGCAAATCTTTTGCTCATTTTTTGTATTGTGTTCTTTATTTTCCTACTGAATTGTACGAGTTCTTTATCTATTTGGAACACAACTTCCTTGTCAGGTAAGGAAGTTGCATGTATTATTTTCCCATTCTGTGACTTGTCTCTTAATTTTCTTTTTTTTTTTTTTTTCTTTTTTTGGCCATGCTGTGTGGCATGCAGGATCTTAGTTTCCCGACAACAGATGGAACCTAGGCCCTCGGCAGTGAGAGCAGGGTCCTAACCACTGCACCCCCAGGAAATTCCCTGTCTCTTAATTTTCTTAATTATGGATTTTGATAAGTAGACATTTTTACTTTGAAAGTCCCATTTTTCAATTTTTCCTTTATTTTTAGTTCTTTTGGGTGGAAATCTCTATATTATTCAATGTTATAAAGGAATCTCTCTATGCCTACTTTAAAAAGTATAGGTTTTAGATTTATTCCCTGATACATTTTTATTGAGCTATAATTGACATATGACATTATATTAGTTTTAGGTGTACAATAAGTGGTTTCACATTATGCATATATTGCAGAAAGATTACCACAATAATTTTAGTTAACATCATTATTTCACAAAGTTAAAGTCTATTTATTATTTTTGTGTGTGTGATGAGAACTTTTAAGATTTGCTCTTTTAGCAACTAAGATCCATTTTAAGTTAATCTCTGTTTAGTATAGTATATCTGTGCCAAGGTTATTTCCCCCCCCCCCCACGGGGACATACAATTGTTCTGGCACCGTTTATAAAAAAGACCATTCTTTTTTACTGACTTACCTTTGCACCTTTGTAAAAAATCGTTGATTATATTTGTGTGTGCTTAATTCTAGACTGTCTATTCTGCTCCATTGATTAACATGTCTTTTCTTTTGCCAGTACCATGTTGCCTTAGTACAGATGCTCTAGAAATTTTTGAATTGAGTAAAATTTGTTCTCTAAATTTGTTCTTCTCTTCAGAATTGTGTTGACTATTCTAGGTCCTTTGCTTTCCAAAAAAATTTACAACACTTTTTTAGTACCTATGACAAATTTTCCTGGAATTCAATATTGTGTTGGTTATTCTGGGTCTTTTGCCTCTCCATATACATTTTTTAATCAGTTGGTTGATATCTACAAAATAATTTTCAGAGATTTTGGTTAAAATCAACATTGAATTTATAGATCAAGTTTTGAAGAACTAATATCTTGATGATATTGAATTTTCCTATCCATGAACATATTTCTCCATTTATTTAGTTCTACTTTGATTTTGTTCATCATTTTATAGCTTTTCTTATACAGATCTTGTACATATTTTGTTAGATTTATACTCACATATTTCATTTTGTGGGGAGCTTACATAAATAGTATTGTTTTTAATTTCAAACTACTTTTTCATTGGTAGTGTATAGAAAAGTGATTTTTAAAAATATATTTACCATGTATCACACGACCTTGCAATAATCACTTAGTTCCAGGAGGGTTTTTATATTTTTTTACAATTCTTACAGATTTTCAACATAGACAGTCATGTCATCTGTGAACAGTTTATTTCTTTCTTCTCAAACTGTATACCTTTTATTTCCTTTTAGTGTCATTACATTAATTAGAACTTCCAGCATAATGTTGAAAAGGAGTGGTGAAAGGGGACATTGTTGCCTTGTTCCTGATTGTACTGGGTAGCATTTTATTTTGATTCTTTCTAAAGTTTCTCTCTCTGATGACATTGTTCATCTGGTTTGACATGATGTCGATCTTTTTTCCAATTAGATCTCACAACATATTAATCATAGTTATTTTAAATTCTTTGTCTAGTAATTCTAAATGTGTGTTGATCTGAGTCTTGTCGTAATGCTTGCTTTGTTTCATCAAATTGTGTTTTCATACTGTCTTTTAGCATGCTTTCTTATTTTTTGTTGAATGACAGAGATGTTTTATTAGATGACAGTTACTGGATGAAACAGGTCTTGAATGTAAAGAATTTTGTTAATCTGGTATTGAGTTGGGCTATAGATAACGTTTGTTTTATCTCTAGTTATTAGTATCTTTTAATTCTTCTATTTTCCTTGTTTGTCCCACCTCCTTTGGCATTAGGGTTTCTCCTCAGAGATATTCCAAGATTTGTAGCATTTCAAATTTCATCTACTATTATTACACAGGAAGCTTGTTCTTGTGGATGCAAGGCCCAGGGGAGAAGAAATGTTCAGGAATCTTGTTTCAACCTCAGTCTTTTAATTGACTTGTGCCTGGGTTTTCACCCTCCACAGGTCTTCCTTTTCTTTTCCAAGTATATAGATAGTTCCCTCTGTCTCTTACTTCATTTCCAGACTGCTGCATTCTTAGAATTCAAATCTACTTCCTCCAAGCTCTGTTTGTGTTGGCTTTCCTGCCTTTCTTTAAGCAAGAGAGACACTGCCTTTTATTCTCCCAGCTAGGATAAAGTTTCAGATTTCTTCTCTTGTGAATTTCTTTCTCTTAGTGACTAGTCCTTTAGAGAGAAGAATCTAGGCATGTATTAAGAAGGCTACTCTTCTCTTTTCTTGCCAAGGCCATGAGGGGATGCTTTCACATTTTTACTATGAGAATCTGATGGAGTTACTGGATGGAAAGCCCACAAAACTGTGGGGATCCTCTTAGCCTGCCACTCCCAGGAGTTTTATACTCTCAAGTTAGTCCACCCACTGTTTCCATCAATTATCAAATAACCATTTGATTGTTCCTACCAGTTTATGCATCCAGCATCTTCTGCTCCTGGTAATCAAATTTTAGATGCTGTTTCTCTCTGGAGGCAGCTGTCTGTCTATTCAAATTACTGGATGGTGATTTTTCCCTATGTCATCAATTGTCTAATGTATCCAGGGCAAGTCATTGATTTTTCAATTTTCAAGCTTTTTTTTCTTGTTGAAAGAACTGGAATGATAATCTCCAAAATCTTTGCATGTCAAAGGTGAAATTGATTATTCTGTTATTTTTTTAATATGGTGAAATCTTTTGAATTGATTTGAATGTTAAAACAACATTACATTCCTACAATGTACCTTACCTGGTCATGATATAATATCACATTTTAAATGGTTGAATATGATTATTATTATTTAATTAAGAATTTTTGTGTGTATGGACATGAAGCTTAGTGTTCTATACATTTTTTTTTCAAATATAGTTTTCAGATTTTGGTATCATTGTTAGACTTGTAAGGTGACCAAGTCTCATTGTTTGTCTGAGATTGTCTCAGTTTTAATACTGAAATTTCCATGTCTCCGGAAACCTCTCTCTGAGATTTAAAAAAAAAAAAAAATGTTATGACAGATGAAGAAGTTTGTAGAAAAATTACACAACACATACAACATCTAAAATAAAAATTAAAGACTAAGACTACACTGATTTTAGTATCAAAATGATATGATATATCGTAGTAGTCCCTATATATATTTTTTCCAAATATAGGCAAACTTCTGAACGGCGCAACTTAAGTGTGCAATACAACTTAAGTATATTGCAATTGTGATTTTGCCGTATAACTATTGTACTTTGTATTGCCATAGTGCTGGTATAAATTTTAACTTTTTGAATATTGTGAGCACAATTGTATCACCACCCCAGACATCACAATAATAGAAAGCTAAACAACTGTGTTATTCAATGACAGTTGGAAGAGCATATACAACTGGATTTGTATGGTGCATAATCAAAACAGAGCCTACTGCATGATATGTAGCAATGAATATGAGATTAGTCACTTTTTGATCACACCAAAATGTGCAGAAGCACTTAATGAATTTTTTGACTCATAGAAAAAGAAGAAGATAGCTTCCCTATCATTTGCCTACAAGATGACTATCACTGTTGCTGGCCATAGAAAAGATGTTAAAATGTTAGCTTGCCATAAAATCATATTTTGTGCATGTGAGACAAGAATAATGTCCTTCTCTAATTTGGAAATGTATTGAGGATATGAATTCAGAAAAAGGATCACAGTAAATACAGAAATGTATATGTGTTTTTTCCAAAACTGCATGATGATCTTTGAAGAGGCCATAAGGACTTTAACAATGAATAAATTGACTGCACCTGAGTTGTTCAATTTTATGTGTAGTTTGCAACAAAAACAATGCAAAAAATCTTAATATTTTGGAAACAAAGTTTCTTCAGAACTCAAAAATATGTCTCGAGAAAAGGGCAGCCAAGTTAAACAGAACTTGCTAAATTTCTTTACTAAAACTCTCACTTATTTAAATTCCAGCTTCAATTTCACAATTTCAAATTATTTCTTTGCCTAAAAAAGGTTGACCTGAGAAAGAAAGTTTCAATCCATGACATCTAATGTTTTTCATAGTGTTAAAAAAAATAATAGTTTAGACATGGATAAAATATTGATGAATTTATAGGTGCAAAGGACCTGATTGACAAACAGCTGATATACCAAAATATGTCTATAGATTTAGGGCATATGGCCACATTTGAAAATCTGGAAACTAACTGTTACAAGCCTACAAACTTGCTGTTGTTAATAATTTCTGAAGTGGTCCATTCTTAAACCTGTATTAAGAACGTATTTAACTTGATGCCATCACATGGCCTGATAGCAAGAGTCCATGTAAGGTGAGCTTAATGAGAGAAGAGCTGCTACTCAGAGAATATGTTCCACTGTATTCAGTTTGACCACTACATATAAAAAAAGAGGAAATTTTAAAATTTTGCTGAGCATGAAAGAAGTATTATTAGAAAGAGAAACAGGTAGAGTAAAAATATTGTGTTATCATTGGACAAAAATAAAACGGTTCAATGCTATTTTTTGTTAAACAGGAAATGTTTACTTAGTCATATTGTAATTGTAATCTCCCTGTAAACAGTCAAACATTTTGGTGGCTTAAGAATATATGATAATAAAACCTACAAAGTTTACATACTCAGTGAAGAGTTAAAACATAAATAAAATAAATGTTAAAATAAGTGTTGGAAGATAGAAAAAAAATTATAAGATATTGTTATGTTTTTCTAACACATATTATTTGTTTAATTAGTCCTATTATTAATTAGTACTAATTGTCACTAGTAACTAAGTACAGGTTTTTATTTCATTAAGAGTATTTATGTAACAGAAATAAACATAATAATATATAACTGTAAATAAATGTCCACTTAATTTTTCAGTTTAAATTATATATATATATATATATATATATATTTCCCAGTGTCCCCCACCCCAACCCCACCCCCGGTATGGTTGTTCCCATGACTGACTCTTTAAAAAGCTGGTTACCCTATTACTTGCTTCATAAACAAACTGGGAGATGTCCACTTCTCTCTTATAGTCTTAAGATGCTTGCAAAGGATAGGTATTCTCTCATCTTCAAACTTTGGTAGAATTCACCAGTGAAATTACTTGGACCAGAAGTTTTCTTTAGGAAAATTTGTATTACAAAGCCAGTTCCTTTAGTAGATGTGAGCTCTTTGACTACTCTATTTTTGTTCTTGTGTCAGTTTTTCTGTTTTTGTTTTTATTTGTTTTGCTGTATTGTTTTGGCCACACTGTGTGACTTGTGGGTGTTCCCCAACCAGGGATGGAATTCAGGCCCCCTGCAGTGGAAAGGCTGAGTCCTAACCACTGGAATTCCAGGGAATTCCCACTCTTGTGTCAGTTTTGATAGTTTATTTTTGTTTGTTTGTTTTAGGAATTTGTTCTTTTCGTTATAAATTATCTTATTTGTCGGCATGAACTTGATCATAACAAGTCTTTATTATCATTTTAATATGTGCTATTTGTAATAATGCTCTCCCTTTATGCCTGAGGTTGGTAATTTTCTATACTTCTACTGAGTTTTGTCCCCTTGATTTTAATTCCTAATAAGTATGTGTTAAGATCTCCAGATTTAATTGTGGATTTGTTGCTTTTTATCTTAAGATCTATCAATTTTATTTAATAATTTGGAAGAATACTTAGTATTTATATATAATTTATAATATTTTTATTACAAAATGTTCATCTAATTTTTCTTGAAATCTTTCTTTGTTATTAATAGAGTCATTCCATCTTTTTTTATGTTTACATGATAGAAGTTTTACCATCTTCATTCTTTCAAACAATCTGGTTCTTTACATTTCTTGTAAATAGTACATAGTTTAGTCTTGTGCTTTGTTTTGATTTGTTTTCTGCTTTATTTTAGCTTTTTAAAAAAATCCAGTTAATAATTTATGCCTTTTAATTTGCATTTAATCCAATTAAGCATAACATAATCATTGGTGTGATTGTATTTACATTTCTCATAACTGTATTTGTGTAGTTTTTTTTTTTCTGTTTCTTTGTTCTTCTTTCCCTACTTTGTTTTGGGTAAATTATGTATTTTATGATGCCATTTTAATATTCTCTATTGAGTTTTTTGCTATATCTTTATGTATTATTGCTTTATCAGTTGCTCTAGAACTTATACCTTCAAGTTATAAAAGTATATCTTTAAATAATACACTACCTTATGTACAATGTAAAAAACTTATGTGAATATAACCTTTTTGACCCTCTTTGATCTTTTCACTTCTCTTGCCTTAAATTTTATTTCTATAACTATGCTATAAACATTGCTATATTTTTTATTATTTTTATCTTACACAATACTCTTTTTCAAATATAGACAGACAATTTTAAAAGGTCATTTAATATTTACCAAAATATTTATGGCTTCTGTTATTCCTAAGTATCTGGACTTGTTCCTTCTATCATTTCCTTTTAGCCTGAAAAATATTTGTTAACATTTTGTGTTGTGCAATTCTTCCTAAAAAAGTTTTTCCTAAAAAAATTTTCCCATATATTGACTCTATAAGAATGATTTTATTTTACCTTCAATTTTGAAGAATACTTAAACCAGATGCAGATTTCTACTTTGACAGTTTTTTTTCTCTTATTTATTACCTTCAATATTTCATTCTGTTATCTTCTAACCACCTTTGTTTGTTGTGAGAAGTCAGTATTCTTACCATTCCTTTTAATATCTGTTCTTTACCTTTGCTTTATAAAATTTTATAATAGTGTGGCTGTGTTGTTTTTTGGGTTTTTTTTTTTTTGCATTTATTCTTTTGGGATTCACAAAGCTTTTTGAATTTATGGGTGGATTTCTTTTCATGATTTTTGGAAAGTGCTTCACCATTTTCTCTTCAAATTGTATTTCTGTCCTTTATCTCTCTTCTTCTTTTGGAGAATTCCAATTAAATACACATTTATACTAATTTTTATTAAAACACAAATTTCAAATTTTCTGTTTCTTTTTTTTTCTCCCCAAAGTTTGTTCTTTTTATGTTTCAATTAGGTTTTATCTTTCAATCTGTTTTCATAGTCACTGATTCTTTCTTCTGCTCTCTTCAGTCTGTTATTAAGCACAAATCATAATTTGTGATATTTTATTTTCATTTCCAGCATTTCTATTTGTATCTTTCTAACATTTTTGTGCCTCTACTGAAATGACCCATTTCTTCATGCATATTACCCATATTTTCTATTATATTCTTTATCATTTTTCTCATAATTATTTTAGAGACTTTGTTAAGAATTCCAACTTCTGAGACTTTATTCATTGGTTGTTTTCTCTTTTAACCATGGACTTTTTTTTGCCCTTTTTGTAACTTGTATTTTGATATATTATACACACATACACAATATATACATACATACATATATAAACAAGTAGATGGCTTTATATAGGGCCAGCAGGCTCTTAGATCATTGATGGACATTCTTTGTTTTCCAGCCTTATCCACTGTTCCCTGTGCCTCTGGTGATCTCTTACAAGCTTAATTCTCCTGCCAAAGCTTTGAAAGGCATATGGCAGGCATCATAGGCTCCTTAAAGGTCTTGAAGCTCTTGAAATGGTTTTTCTTTTCCTCTCTTGCCCCATATTCATTCTTCAGGGATTGAAATACTGGAATGCTGTCCTGTCCAACCTGCAGCTTTCTTCAGCTGAAAGAAGAAATATCTCTAAAGGATTTCTTTCCATTCTCCAGCTGTCTTTCAGCCTTATTCGGGACTTCATTCTTGGGGGAGGTTCCACATGCCTCTGGCAATTTGTCTCTTATCTCTTCTTTGTAACTCATCCACTTTGACCACCATCTGCCAATGTATTCATTGAAATTGGCTGGTAAAGGCAAACTTGTTCTGAAGTAGGATTTTTCTGGATTCTAATCTGTCACCCCAGCAGACATATGATTGTTAAAATTTGAAAAAAAATGTAGCTCTTTTGTGCTTTTATTGTTCTGTCCATTCATGCAACACATACTTCTTGAGTGTCCTCCATTTGCTTCAGCATGACTTTGTTGATACAGCAATGTGCAAAATAGAAATAGCCCTGGTCTCTTGAGGCATAAAGAAAATTGTGGAATAATAGCATTCAATTTAGCACTTTCTTCAGGACAACTTTCAAGGAATAGTGAAACAAGGTAGAAATGAGTATCCTGAAATTCCTTGTGCATGGTGGTGTCTACAACAAATTGTTTCCAGAAAAAGGCAACACATAAATATTCATAGATTTGTTTGGACTATGTAGTCATACTGTGAATAATTCAAATATATTTTCACATACGAGTAAATATTCAATTCAAGTTGTGTTTACTTATTCTCAAGGATTTGTGTATTACATAGATATTATAATATTTTTGTGCTGTGCTTTTGAAAATTGTCAGGATTTAATTCCGTGAAGTGTTTCTTAATGTGTACCCTTCACATTCATTCACTTATGATCAAAGGCTCATGGTAATTGAGGTGACTGGCCATGTTTCATACTTGCATCTCTCCTCACCATCAGATTTCTTCACAAATTCTCTGTAACATTACCTTAATGGACTATATAGCTGCCAGTATACAACATAAAATAATGCCTCCCAATGATTTTAAGTTTTATATATATAAAGTGTAATATAGATGCTAAATCATAACAATGATGAAAATGAAGACTGGAGCCTGGTGCATAAAGCAGAGAGTTGGATAAGTGGACTTAATGATAGGAAAGTGAGAGCTTGTTTTACTAGGCCACAGCATCCTGTTTGGGATTATGAGTCTGAGAGTCACAGGTCTGCTGCATCTATTCAGGTAGACTACAGAGTTATTTATTTAGCAAACAGGAAGAAACCTCATGAGAAAGCAAGTCTCTGAAAGTTTAGCCTTTGTGTTAGGACATCTGGGTGAAGTTGGCTCCAAATAGAGATATTCGGCAAAGAAAAAAATGATCCATGTAGTCAAGAAAATATCTGAACAGTTTTTCATGGGGACAAGCACACTGCTGTGCAGATTTCGAAGTATTATACACCAACTTAAGTAGAGGCAGACTGGCTAGCTTTATCTCTCTGTTTTTGCTCCTTACCAGCTGTGTAAACTAGGTTGGTTACTTAATCTCTACGACTCTTTCTTTCTCATTTGCAAACTGGGCAACTTAATACCTACTATGTCTCATTATTGTAAAGACAAAATAAAATGGTGTATATAGGATTCAGCATTTACACTGGTGGCACACAGTATACATCAGTATTTGTGTCCTGTTTCCCCCAGCTCACCTCAAGACCAACACACCCAATGTCTAGCTAAAGAATGCCTCCTCCTGCTGTGATATTGGGTTGAGTTTCTTGCAGAAGTCTAGTAGAGTCTTAACTCAGTACTTTAGTATATTTATCATCACCTTTTAGATGATGAAGGTAAATCATAGGGGCATTACTTGAATTTACAAATGGAGTTTGAATTTATAACAAGAATGACTTTTGGTTCTAATCTTTGGGTCCACTCTTTTTGCCATGTTAGCCCCCTTCCTTCTAAGAGTTGAAGGGACTTCTATTAGTTCTTATTTATTGGGGATTCTCTGTCTTCTGTCTCTGGTGGCATCTAGGTGTCTCCCCATCTGCAAAATATATACGTGACTTTCACAAGAGAAATTCAGAGCCTCATAGGCTCCACAAGGGCTATATTTACCCTGATCAATTTAAGGGTCTATGTGAAAAATGCATACATGACAAAATCTGCTAGAAATCCTCACCTGTCATACTGTTTTCAGATTTACAATTAACCAATTATTACTTTCAAATTTAGTAAAACAAGTTACTTACCTAATATAATGCAGACAAAAGATTTGAACCTAGATTCCTCTGATTACAAGTTCTATAGTAACAGACTAGATCTATCACTAAATTAGATTTGTGCAGGAAAGACAAACTTCCTTAGTTTCTAAGAAATAATAATGAGTACACTGCTCATAAAAAATCTGATTTATCAGGGCTCCTAGTACAGTTAGGTAATAAAAGTTAAAAAATATATATCATATCTTATTAGTTGGTGCTCAAATATGTGATTCATAAATTATACGAATAGAACAGAAATTATGTGGACATCTACATTGTAGCTTAAACAGATATTGACACATCTAATTTAAGTAGATATCTGTACCCATAAGCTTATATAGATATCTACGCCTCTAAATTTATGTAGACCACTACATTCCAACACTTATATAAATATCTATGTCCTCACTTATGCAGCTATTTCCCTAAGCTTGTACAGAAGTTTATACCTCAAACTTACATAGATATTTATACCTTTAATTATATAGATGTCTACATCTCTAATTTATATGACAGTTCACAATCCTAAACTTATATAGATATGTACACCAATAAATTTATGTAGAGAGCTATGATCCCTACTTAAATGGATCTCAATGGTCTTAAATATATAGATATTAACATATCTAATTTAAGTTGTTTACACTTCTCAAATCACATAGATGTTTATACCCCTAAACTTAAATAAATATTTGTATATCTAACTTATATTGATAACTATACTCCCAAAATTTTAGTAACAGTAATAGTAGTAGTAGTTGTATTAGTAGTAGAATAGTAGTAGTAGTAGTATTTAAGTCCTACAACTCTAAAATTGGGAACAAATTTAGTGGTGGGAACTAGGTTTCCCTACTGTAATGTTCTTATACTAGAAGACAGATATCATCCTTGATGAGTGGCTATGCTGTCATTTAAGAAAAAAAAAATTAAAGTCAGGATATTTTTTTTTCCTACAGCTCATAATTTCCATCTGCATAACTTTCATCCCATTTGCCCATCTGGTTCGGCCAGATGGAATATGTTGCTCTTATACCACCATTGGTTTAGAGATTGACTGATATTACTTAGATTAATAATTAGATGAAGATATATAAGAGGTTTTGAAAAATCACCTTGTGGATATGACGGCTCTGTTTGGAATACCTTTTGATTTGTGACTTAATTAAATACAGCACAGACTCTCTGTCGAATTTGAATAATTACTTATCAGAGAATGGAGACAGAGAGATAGAAGACTGAGCTACTACTTTAATCTCAAGAGCCACGGGCTCCAGATCTGAGCATAACTATACAAGTCACTGATAGACTGAAGGAGTGAGGTAAAAACTGGGAAGAGTGGATGCCTTAATATGGCACATTTGGCAAAAAGAAGCAGCAAATTATAGCCAGTTGTCACTTAAAGTCCTGTCTGTGTACGTAACAAAACCTCTAAAGTCGGCCCTCCTGGGACCGGCTCAACAAAGAAGCAGTGTCGTTAGGAACCTAGGAGCCCCATCCATCTGAGCAGCCATCAGTGTGCCTGCCATTTGTTTCTAGGCTGGTTGTCTTTGTCCTCAAGGTGGCTGCAGCCAATACCTGCCTCACATGTTCTCTTAACAGCTTTGCATGAGGAAAGATTGTTTCCAGGTCCTGTTAGGTCCTTTTTATCCTGGAGTAAAATCCTTTCCCTGAAGCTTGTCAGCAGACTCACCTTACACTTCACTGTCCAGGAGGGGTTGCATGCTTACTGTTAAGCCTGTTATTAGGGCTGATAGGATTGGCCTGGACCAATAATGATTCACCTCAAAGCTGGACACAGTCATCCTAAAACTGAAACAACATATCCTTACAGTAACTTTGCAAAGTGAGCGAAGGGAGTTCAGAAAAATTAACATCTAACATGATACAACTTGTAACTGGAAAGACTGATATCCAAATCCTAATTTTTCTTTTCACAAAGCTCTTTTACATTCTGCTGTATGACACAATCTTTTACAACATCTTTAGAGAGCTAAAATTTGGGTAGCCTCTTCTAAGTAGTGAACTGCATTTCAACAAAGGGAACTCTGAGCAGCAGGACAGTAAAAAAAAAAAAAAAAAAAGAAGTGAAAATGATTTATAAAATGTAAAAACTTGAGAGACTCTGAAAGAGCCCTTTGAATTGATACCTTGGGTTTCTGGCCTGTCTGAGAGAAAACAGAGCATTATTGTGGCTAACCACAACACTGTAGACAGAATGATTGTGTTCCTCCAAAATTCATATGGTGAAGTCTAACTCGTAATGTGATGGTATTAGAAGGTGGGGCCTTTGGGAGGTGATTAGGTCTAGAGGGTGAAGTCCTCATGAGCGGGATTAGTGCTCTTATAAGAAAAGACAAGCCACATGAGCATGCAGTGAAAAGGTGACCATCTGCAAACCCTGAAACTGGTTCTCACCAGGAACCCAAACTGCTGGCACCTTGATCTTGGACTTCCCAGTTTCAGAATGGTGAGAAATATATGTTTGTTTTTTAAGTCTCCCCAGTCTACGGTGTTTTTTTTTTTTTAATAACAGTTCAACCTGACTAAAATGCATGACCAGAACAATCAGAATGAAGGCTACATGGTCACTCCATGTCCTCAGAAGCACACGTGTCACTTTTCCGTGGACTTTAACCTGGCCCTTTAGATCTCTAAGCATTGCCCCTGGCTGTCCCTACATCCTGATAATCCTCCAAAAACTACAAGTTCCAATTCCAAAAATTACACTTGTATAAGGCAAAGCTACACAGACAAATTCTGGACCTTAGGTGAAAATAAACTTTAAACTGTTTTCTTGAAGTTCTGGATTTCTGTCTTCTTTCCAAGGACCAATATATATATTAAAGAAAACCTTATAAATTGGAATAAGAAAGCAGAAAAGCCTCTACAAGTTTCCGTGGCAATGTAAATTGTCCTGTCTTCATAAGTTAAATTACTAGGGGCTACTGGAATATATGAAAAGAGCTCTATTACTATCACTTGAATTTCAAGTGGCCTTGTATGAAATAAATCAATTTGGTATTTTGAAAAAATTATATAAAATCAGAGCTAAGTAATTTCTATCTTATTTTTTTTTTGGATTTTTTTTTATCAAGGCATGTTGAAGGTAGATTTTTTTATTCCTTGGCTGTAGCTCTGGAGGATCCCATAAATAAGCCAGTATTTCATGCCCCAAACACATTATTTGACAGCTGCACTCATTCAATTTCTTCCTATTTAAATCTCCTTTCATATATTCTGATTGCACCAAAGAGAAATTTTCAACTGGGAACTAATGATTTTAACAAGCATGTTGAACACCTGGTTATCTTTTAAAGGAAGAAAGTACAACTGGAAAAAGGCAGCATGAAACGCAGAAGAGGAAGCAGGTGAAAAGTGATGTTGGACTAAATCCAGGAAGTGATTTTGTTGAATATTTGAAACTAAACTATTGTACCTGACCGAAAGAAGAGGATTCTATGAATGAATACATGACCTACAACAGTTACAAACTTTTGGAGCTGGTAGACATCTGAGAACTCATGTCTTTGATTTTCCTGCCTTTTATAGATAAATAAATTGAGGCACAGAGTGCTTGGGTAACTTATAAGAGATGGTTCAGGCATTTTCTGACAGAACCATGTCTAGAAACTTGAAGACTTAACTCAGCACTCTTTCCACAATACCACACTACATCTGAATCAGAAAAATTGATGAATCTCTAAACAGATGTTATAACTTCTCTTGTATATCTTCTCTTGTACAACACTTGCAGAAATGATGAACTCTTTCACATAGCCTTTGCTTACTCCTATCAGATGCACCAAGTCCATTCACATGAAACACCATTAGGAATACGAAGATAGTTAAAGTGTTGTGCTCACTCACCTTTTCCCTAAGCTAAATCACTCCAATAAACCATTGCCACAGGCAATATCTGTATTTCTTCATTTTTTTTCTCATTCTATGCAAATGTGGATGTCTTATTATTTAACAAGATCCCAAAACAATCTTTCCCCTTACACAAAACAGTTGGTATCCAACAGGGCAGACTGTTGGCTCACAATGGATTCATAGCAGTGTAGTTTCTGTTTGTATTCATATCTATCTGTGTTCATATCCCAAATTAAGAGAATCACAATTGTTTTGTGTCTATACTGATGTTAAGTGCTAAGAGTACTCACCCACTTATGATTATCCTCTCCTTCTGGGCCGAGAAAATATTACACTTCCCCTCCTTCTAGTAGTTTGGTGTAACCATGTGACTAATTCCAGCTTATGGGGTTGAGTGGGCTTGTGCTATATCATTTCTAGATGCAAGAATTCTCTAGACCATAGGTATCTTTATACACTATTTTCCCATGTCACATCAACTGAGGAGACAACAGGTCCCAGATGGTGAAGTTACAGGGTGACAGAGTTGCTATCTGCCTGGATCTCTGAGAAGATGAATGATCCAGAGAGCTGCTACAACCCAGGGCAGACTTGACAGGAGTGGAAAGGAAAGCTCTGAGATTTGGAGTTCTTTGTTACTGCAGCATTATTTAGCTTATCCTAACAGGTTTTAGTTCAGATACTTTCCCTTTTTCCAGAATGTTTTTAATATTTAGATTTCAGAGAGTAAAGTTTGATCATTAATTTACCTAGTCATTCATTTATGATATCTATTTGATTCCAGGAATTTTGTTAAGCACTAGGAACCCCAAGAAGAATATAACCCAACTATGATTGTAGTGCTTCACAATCTGGGGCAGAAAACAAACAAAAGTATAACAGAGAGATAGATGTTAAAAATGAGGCACATACTCAGCAATTGGGATAAAACAAGAAGAAAGGATTTGACTCTGCCTGGAAAGTCACTGCAGCTTTATGAAAGAGTTGACATGAGAGCTGAAAAAAAGATGAACACGAATTCACTTATTGGGCCAAAGTTGCCAGAAGGACAAAGCACAGAAAGGAAAGAACATGTGCAGTAGTGGTACAGAGTGAGAAAACAAGGTAGTTTGGTAGAGTTTTCTGGCATGGTTAAAATGAAAGACTGTGATCAGAGAAGAACTTAGCACTGTAGGCAGGGGTCCGATTGTGGAGGGCTCATGTGCCATGCCAGGGGTTTTGTTTTTGATTTTGTAAATTTGTGTTGATAAGTAAGCTTTACCTTGACTGCTATCAGTCAGATTTGCAGTTTGTACCTGAAGCTCTGTGCTAAGATGGAGTCTGACTGTGTTTATACTTAATTTGTAAAGTCCACCATGGGTGAGGGGTACAGCAGTAGCATACATGATCAGATCTTTGCAACAAATTAGCATCAACCCAGTACACAGAGAAGTAGTTCTTTTTCTGAGGACCACAAAAATACTCAGGGTTTTTTATTTCTTTGTTTAATTAAAACAAACAAACAAAAAACAACAACAATAACTCAATACATAAGCACACAAGAGTTCTATAACTGCTAGATTATTAAGAGAATGAGACAGAATTCTGAATACATCTTTTTAAAAACAGTAAACAAAAAGAATACAATTCTTGGGAGATCTGGAAGAATTTCCCCCTCCTTTTTGGCACTGCAAGGAGAAAATATATTTACCACCCCCACTGAAAAAATAAAACAGGAAAGTTCAAATAAGAACATGGAAAAAAATATCGATACATGGTCTCCAAATTCCGCCATTCAGGAACAAATGTCATTAATAGTAGGGGGTCCTCAATCTAGACAGCATTTCATGTGTAAACAGATAAAAGATTGAGAGACGATTCATCTAGAAATTCATGTGCTGGGGATGCAAAGCTTGTATGTATGAAATTCTTTTCTTGGCCATTGTATATTTATTTGCTGGAAGTGATACTATTTTATAGGACCTTCCTAGATGGAAAAACATATTGACTACAATTGAGGCAAGAAAACTAATCTCCACAGACTTAAGCTGTGACCCATACAATGTATCCATTATACAGATTCAAAAACTGAGTGTAACTAAGATGAGCTATAGGTTTAGGGTCAGGCAGCTGAGGGAGACAATAATAAAATCCATGCCTCAGCTAATGTAAAGTTTTACTTGCCCATTCTGACTGTGTGGAAAAGATCTTCATCAAACCCATTGGTGAGATTTATCTCCACCTATAAAGAATTTATTTCTGAAAAGCAGAAGAAATATTTGTCTAGGGAAATCATGTCTTTCTCAACAGATTTTTAAACCCTCAGAAGCTGAGATACCATATCCTTATCATGTACTTCATTCTAAGAACACAGTCTATAAATATTTTACCTAAAAAAGAACATATGGATTGCCTGTGCAGAACACATTTATTTGTTAAATCACATTGTAGATAGACTTCTCTGATTTTTATATTTTGTGAATTATTTGGGAAGTGATTGTTCTCATTGCCTTCCAATAAGTGTGTTACTGGGTTTCCAGCTTAGCCTTGTCTTCATGAAAATGAGTAGCTTCCAAATGTCCTTGTAGATCTGGAGATCTGAATGTGGTGTGTATAGCAACTGAGAAAATTCACAAACAGTGATCAAGAAAAAGTTAAGAATGCCTCAGGATCTATCCAGGCAACCAGAAAGCTCAGGGACTGTTGATTATATATATAAAACTGCTTTAAAAAAAATGATTTTCACCAGGGCATTACAGCACTTGAAGTAAAAAAGAAATCCAATGTCTAGAGATTTCAGAGAAAATTATATTTATTGACAATTTCCAAACAAACCATAGTCTATTGTCATAATTTACTGTTCAATTTTATATGGCTTTAAGAAGACCACAGTCAATTGATTTATGTTAGTTTTTAATAGATCTTTATTGGAGTATAATTGCTTCACAATACCATGTTAGTTTCTGTTGTACACCAAAGTGAATCAGCCATATGGATACATATGTCCCCATATCCCCTCCCTCTTGAGCTTCCCTCCCATCCTCCCTATCCCACCCATCAAGGTCATCGCAAAGCACCGAGCTGATCTCTTTGTGCTATGCTGCTGCTTCCCACTAGCTATTTTACATTCGGTAGTGTATATATGTCGATGCTACTCTCACTTCACCTCAGCTTTCCTCTCCCACCCCATGTCCTCAAATCCATTCTCTATGTCTACATCTTTACTCCTGCCATGCAACTAGGTTCATCAGTACCATTTTTATTTTTATTTTTTAGATTCCATATATATGTGTTAGCATACAGTATTTGTTTTTCTTTTTCTGACTTACGTCACTCTGTACGACAGACTCTATGTCCATCCACCTCACTACAAATAAGTCAATTTCGTTTCCTTTTAGGGCTGAGTAATATTCTGTTGTATATATGTGCCACATCTTCTTTATCCATTCATTGGTCGATGGACATTTAGGTTGGTTCCATGTCCTGGCTATTGTAAATAGTGCTGTAATGAAAACTGTGGCACATATCTCTTTTTAAATTATGGTTTTCTCAGGCTATATGCCCAGTATTGGGATTGCTGGGTCATATGGTAGTTCTACTTTCATTTTTTTAAGGAACCTTCATACTGTATTCCATAGCGGTTGTATCAGTTTACATTCCCACCAACAGTGTATGAGGGTTTCTTTTTCACCACACTCTTTCTAGCATTTATTGTTTCTAAATTTTTTGATAATGACCATTCTGACTAGTGTGAGGTGATACCTCATTGTAGTTTTGATTTGCATTTCTCATAATTAGTGATGTTGAACATCTTTTCATGTGCCTCTTGGCCATTCATATGTCTTCCTTGGTTAAATGTCTATTTAGGTCTTCTGCCAATTTTTTAATTGGATTATTTGCTTTTTTTGATATTGAGCTCCATGAGCTCTTTGTATCTTTTGGAGATTAATCCTTTGTCTGTTGTTTCATTTGCAAATATTTTCTCCCATTCTGAGAATTGTCTTTTCATCTTGTTTATGGTTTCCTTTGCTGTGCAAAAGCTTTCAAGTTTAATTAAGTCCCATTTGTTTATTTTTGTTTTTATTTCTGTTACTCTAGGAAGTGGGTTAAAAAAAGATCTTGCTGTGGTTTATGTCAAAGAGTGTTTTTCCTATGTTTCCTCTAAGAGTTTATAGTGTCCGATCTTACTTTTAGGTCTTTAATCCTTTTGTAGTTTAATTTTATGTATGGTGTTATGTAGTGTTCTAATTTCATTCTTTTACAAGTAACTTTCCAGTTTTCCCAGCACCACTTATTGAAGAGGCTGTATTTTCTTCATTGTAAGTTCTTGCCTCTTTTGTCGTAAATTAGGTGATCATATGTGTGTGGGTTTATCTCTGGGCATTCTATCCTGTTCCATTGATCTGTATTTCTGTTTTTGCGCCAGTACCATACTGTCTTGATTACTGTAGTTTTGTGGTATAATTTGAAGTCAGGGAGCCTGATTCCTCTAGCTCCATTTTCTTTTCCTCAAGATTGCTTTGGTTATTCAGGGTCTTTTGTGTTTCCATATGAATTGCAAATTTTTTTATTCTAATTCTGTGAAGAATGCAATTGGTAGTTTGATAGTGATTGCATTGAATCTGTAGATTGCTTTGAGTAGTACAGTCATTTTCACAATATTGATACTTCCAATCCAAGAACATGGTATATTTCTGCATCTGTTTATGTCATCTTTGATTCCTTTCATCAGTGTTTTATAGTTTGAAGAGTACAAGTCTTTCACCTCCTTAAGCAGGTTTATTCCTAGGTATTTTATTCTTCTTGTTGTGATGGTAAATGGGATTGTTTCTTTAATTCTCTTTCTGATTTTTCATTGTCGGTGTATAGTAATGTCAGAAATTTCTGTGCATTAATTTTGTATCCTGCAACCTTACCATTCACTGACTAGTTCTAGAAGTTTTCTGGTGGCATCTATAGGATTTTCTATGTATAGTATCATGTCATCTGCAAACAGTGACATTTTTACCTCTTCTTTTCCAATTTGTATTCCTTCTATTTCTTTTTCTCTGATTGCCATGGCTAGGACTTCCAAAACTTTGTTTAATAAGAGTGGAGAGAGTGAGCAACCTTGTCTTGTTCCTGATCTTAGTGTAAATGCTTTCAGTTTTTCACCATTGAGAACGATGTTGGCTGTGGGTTTTTCATCTATAGCCTTTCTTATGTTGATGTAAGTTCCCTGTATGTCTACTTTCTGGAGGGTTTTTATCATAAATCGGTGTAGAATTTTGTCAAAAGCTTTTTCTGCATCTATTGAGATGATCATGTAGATTTTATCTTTCAGTTTGTTAATATGGTTTATCACATTGATTGATTTGCGTATACTGAAGAATCCTTGCATTCCTGGGATAAACCCCACTTGATCATGGTGTATGATACTTTTAATGTGCTGTCACATTCTGTTTGCTAGTATTTTGTTCAGGATTTTTGCATATATGTTCATCAATGATATTGGTCTCTAATTTTCATTTTTTGTTATATCTTTGTCTGGTTTTGGTATCAGGGTGTTGGTGGCTTTGTAGAATGAATTTGGGAGTGTTTCTCCCTCTGCAATCTTTTGGAAGAGTTTAAGAAGCGTTAGCTCTTTTCTAAATGTTTGATAGAATTCGCCTGTGAAGCCATCTTGTCCTGGACATTTGTCTGTTAGAAGTTTTTTAATTACGGTTTCAATTTCATTACTTGTGATTGGTCTGTTTATATTTTCTAATTCTTCCTGGTTAAGTCTTGGAAAATTGTACCTTTCCAAGAATTTGTCCATTTCTTCATGGTTATCACATTTATTGGCATATAGTTGTTTGCAGTAGTCTCTTATGATGCTTTGTATTTCTGCGGTGTCCTTTGTGACTTCTCCTTTTTTCATTTCTAATTTGAGTCCTCTATTTTTTTTTCTTGATGAGTCTGGCTAAGGGTTTATCAATTTTGTTTATCTTCTCAAAGAGGCAGCTTTTAGTTTTATTTATCTTTGCTACTGTTTTCTTCATTTCTATTTCATTTATTTCTGCTCTCATCTTTATGATTTCTTACCTTCTACTGACTTTGCATTTTCTTTGTTCTTCCTTCTAAGTGTAGGATTAGATTGTGTATTTGAGATTTTTCTTGTTTCTTGAGGGGAGATTGAATTGCTATAAACTTCCCCCTTAGAACTGCTTTTGCTGCATCCCATAGGTTTTGGGTCTTCATGTGTTCATTGTCATTTGTTTCTAGGTATTTTTTTGATTTCCTCTTTGATTTCTTCAGTGATCTCTTGGTTATTTAGTAGTGCACTACTTAGTCTCCAAAACTTTTTTACAGTTTTTTCCTCTAATTGATTTCTCATCTCAAAGTGTTGTAGTCAGAAAAGTTGCTTGATATGATTTCAATCTTCTTAAATTTACCGAAGTTTGATTTGTGACCCAAGATGTGATCTATCATGGAGAATATTCTGTGTGCACTTGAGAAGAAAGTGTATTATGCCACTTTCAGGTGGAATGTTCTATAAATATCAATTAAATCTATCTGGTCTATTGTGTCATTTAAAGCTTGTGTTTCCTTTGTTATTTTCTGTTTGGATGATCTGTTCATTGATGTAAGTGGGGTGTTAATGTCCCCTACTATCTTTGTGTTACTGTTGATTTCTCCTTTCATGATTGTTAGCATTTGCCTAATGTATTGAGGTGCTGCTATATTGGGTCCATAAACATTTATGATTGTTATATCTTCTTTTTGGATTTATCCCTTGATGATTATATAGTTCCCTCCTTAGCTCTTGTAACAGTCTTATTTTAAAGTCTATTTTATCTGATATGAATATTGCTACTCCAGCTTTCTTTTGATTTCCATTTGCATGGAATATCTTTTTCCATCCCTTTACTTTCAGTCTGTATGTGTCCCTAGGTCTGAAGTGGGTCTGTTGTAGACAGCCTATATATGGGTCTTGTTTTTGTATGCATTCAGCCAGTTTGTGTCTTTTGGTTGGGGCATTTAAACCATTTACATTCAAGGTTACTATCAATATGTATGTACCTATTACCATTTTTTTTAACTGTGTTGCATTTGCTTTTGTGGGTCTTTTTATTTTCTTGTGTTTCCCACCTACAGAAGTTTCTTTGACATTTGTTGTAAAGCTGGTTTGGTGGTGCTGAATTCTCCTAGCTTTTGCTTGTCTGAAAACTTTTGATATCTCCATCAAATCTGAATGACATCCTTGGTAGGTAGAATAATCTTGGTTGTAAATTATTTTCTTTCATCACTTTAGTATATCCTGCCACTTACTTCTGGCCTGCAGAGTTTCTGCTGAGTAATCAGCTGATAACCTTATGGGGATTACTTTGTATATTATTTTTTGTTTTTCCCTTGCTGATTTTAATATGTTTTCATTGAATTTATTTTTTGTTAGTTTGATTAATATGTGTCTTGGTGTGTTTTTTCTTGGGTTTATCCTGAATGGGACTCTCTGTGCTTCCCGGACTTGTGTGGCTATTTCCTTACCCATGTTAGGGAAGTTTTCAAGTATAATCTGTTCAAATATTTTCTCAGAACCTTTCTTTTTCTCTTCTTCTTCTGGAACCCCTAAAATTCAAATGTTGGTGCATTTAGTGTTGTCCCAGAAGTCCCTGAAATTATTTTCAATTCTTTTCATCCTTTTTTCTTTATTCTGCTCCTTGGCCATTATTTCTGCCATTTTGTCTTCCAACTTACTTATTCGTTCTTCTGTCTCATTTATTCTGTTATTGATTCCTTCTAGTGTATTTTTAATTTCAATTATTGTGTTGTTCATCTGTGTTTGTTTGTTTTTTAGTTCTTCTAGATGTTTGTTAAACATTTCTTGTATTTTCTCAATCCGTGCCTCCATTCTATTTTTGAGATTCTGGACCATCTTTACTATCATTACTCTGAATTCTTTTTTAGGTAGATTGCCTATTACCTCTTCATTAATTTGGTCTTGTAGGTTTTTACCTTGCTCCTTCATCTGTGACATATTTTTTTGCCATCTTTTTTTTTTTTTTTTTTTTTAATGAGTGGGATTGTGTTCCTGTCTTATTAGTTGTTTAGCCTGAGGTTTCCACCACTGGTGTTTGTAGGCTGTTGGGTAGAGCTGGGTCTTGGTGTTGAGATGAGGACCTCCGGGAAACCTCACTCTGATGAATATTCCCTGGAGTCTGAGGTTCTCTGTTAGTCCAGTGGTTCAGACTCAGAGCTCTCATTGCAGGATCTTTGGCCCAACACCCAGCTCATGAACCAACATCCCACAAGCCGTGTAGGGTGGCAAAGCAAAAAAAAAAAGAAAAAAGATAGAGAGAACAATAACAAAGTAAAAAATAAAATTAGACTAGGAAACTAATGGATATGTTAGAAATAATATAAAAATAAAAATATAGATGAAACAGCAACCAGAAGGTACAATAGTACCACAATAATGAAAAAGAGGAGGAGGGAAAAGAAAAGAAAAGAAAAAAGAAAAAAAGAAATGGGGAAAATGCCTTGGCTGTGGAGTGTGGGGCCTAAGCAAGGGCGAGGTTTGGGCAGGGAGCGGGACCTATGCTTAGGACCCACAGGGCTGGAAAAGGCCCTGGGGGCTGTGGGGTGGTGGGGCTCAGCCTCAAGGAACAGAAGAGGCCCAGGCGTGCCCCCTACCCCTGGTCTCAGAAGCCAGGGGACCTCATATGGGAATTGAACAGTCTCACTGGGCCCGAGAGGGTGGGGCAAACACTCTCTACTCCTCTCCCACTCGTCCCAGAGTGCCCCTCCTGCCTGCCTCTCCTGATCTCCCTGACCTCAGGGTCCCCGATCTCGTCTGGCCTCCACTTCTCCTCCCCCCTCAGTCCCCCCACATCCTACCAGTTCACTTGGGGTTCTCTCCCATCTCCATCTGCATCAGCATCCCCTACTAGCAGCCAGCAGGTGCCCTAGTTGTGAGGAGATGCTAACTTGGTGTCTTCCCACACCCCCACCTTGACTCCACCTCTCTGATTTATGTTATTACATAAAGAAGTAATGAAAACAAATATTACCTTACTATTTAATAAAGAATCATGAAGTCATATTGATTTAAAAATATTTAATAGTTTATATTTTAATCCTGTCAGAGGAAGTATAAAAACAAAGGTGCCAGAAGGAAGTGTCAAGGTGAATACCAGCTCATCATGGCTCTGAAGAGGATGGAAAAGGGGTGCAATCAAAGGCTACATGGCTTTTGCATGTGACATCTCCCTTAAGACAATAATTCTGGATTACTGTAAAGGGTTATCCACTAACTAATTAGAAGAAGATACTCTAGCATATATTTTACCATTTAACACAAAAAAACTGCAAGCTTCTTGACATGGATTTACAGCTGCCAGCATCTCTTATAGCCCACAATATGACACAAATTTACTTTTCTAAAGCAACTTGAGTAAATATATATTTGGGGGGAAATATTTTATCTGATGAGCATCTTAATGAAAAAATTTTATTTCTAAGGTGGGAGGAACTTAAAGTGGTCAAAGAAATATGGCTATAATTAAATATATATTATATACATATACACATATATTCTCTATATATAAAATATGTATACATATATATATAGATAGATAGATAGATAGATAGATAGATAGATAGATATATTCTAGGGAAACAGTGAAGATACAGCAGCAACCAAGAGAAAATCCAGACTAGATAAATTATGTTTATAAATAAAAAACATGATGAGAGTCTTAATAGATTTGTTTATTTGGAAACTGTAAATGTCAAGAGAGGTTTTGTGGCACTTCCATATTTTTTTGTTTGGGGATAGAAATATTAACTGTAATGGGGTGAATCACAGAGGCAAGAAAAATCTACAGTAAGGGACCAGTGAACTGTATAAAGGCTTATAAACTTCACACTAGAAATTCAAGGAGTGTCTACTCTGAGGTGAAAAATGATAAATTTAACCTCAAGGTTTTAGCTTCAAGTTGATAGGATGAGAGAAAAGAGAAACATAGTAACAAAGATGAGATTCAAAGTCCCAGCCAGCCTAGTGCCTAATCCTTAATTCAGATGCCTGGGAAATAACTCCTCAAATTCACAGCACTCACTGGAGTGCAGTTAATTTGTGGTCTGGCCCCACCCTACTGTGTAGGTTCAGGTCTAGTTTATCCCAAGCCAAGTTTCTCATTCAAAGGGATCTCTGAGGCTGCAAAAGCTGTACTCCTAGACTGAAAAGGGAATTAGACAAGCACTCAGGGAATAAAGCAAAGCAATGGAGGAAAATAACAGATATCCTTCCAAATGATGGAGTTCCAATCAGTTTCTGCTTGTGTTGCTATACAACCTCCTATTCACATTCTCAAAGACATTTCACAGAAGCACTAGGCAACCAACTCAATACAGCTGTTTAAATAGAATACGATACTGACCATGATGGCAATAATGGTGATAAAATTTAGTGTGATACCACTCAGAATTTTACATTTTAATAGAACTTTTGGCATGCAACACAAATTTTCAATTTATGATTTTATGTCATTTTATAACAATTCTATTTGGGAGGTAATCTCCAAACAAATTCTTCTAGGGAATCAACTTAATGAAAGCCAGAAATTAAGTGTGAAATCTGAGACTAGTGAAGAACCCAGTGGATTATGCTACCTCATGTCTTCTTGAAATGTCTCCTACTAGCAGAGTTAAAATGACTAGCAATTTAAACAATTTGAGTAGTGTATAATATACTGTGCTAAATCATGCATCTGTAGGAATGGATAAAAAATAGTTCCTCTCATCATACCCAATATGAATATAGTAATGGGAACATATGAGTTCCCATTATGAGTTAAAATGCAATTCTTATTGTATATAAGTTAATATGCAATATTATTTTTTTGTGATAGCTGAGGTACAGGTATAAAGGTAATGTAGGAGGGAGTGACATCCACTCTATTAGAAGGAGGAAGAGTTAAGCATTTTCTGGAGACAAGGTTGCTTTAAAATGGCATTTTACATTTTAGAATCTTGATAAGAAACAGATGTTGAATTTTCTGCTTGATAACTCATTGAAGTTCAATGAAAGTTACAACTCAATTCAACAAACACACAGTGAATCCCACTTTATGCCAGACAAACACTATACATGCAAAGCCTCAGATAAGCCTCTGTGAACTTTGTTGAATTGAAGGAGATATGGCCATATAGGAACAAGATTTCCATATAACATGGCAATGCTCTGATAAAGAGCAGCATGATGTGCTCAGGGGTCAGCAACTTTAGTCTGTAAACTCCTAGACCTGAGAGATAATACAGAATGGAGGTCAGAGGAGCTTCTAGAGAATGAATCTTAGCTGGGTCCTGTTTATTTAATAGGATTTATCCAGGAAAAGAGAATGGGATGTTTAGCAGGAAAAGAAAGAAGAGAAGAGAGTATGGTGGTTGTGAAGGATATATTCCACACAGAAGAAACAGCATGAGAATAGAAATATGACCTGCCATAGGAAGCATAAGGAAACATCAGCTCTGTGTATACATGGAACTGGAGGCATTAAAGGCTTGTTGGCTACCAGCAATTGAAGGAAACAGCTGCCTTAGTGTTTCAGATAAATCACCCTTGCTGCTACATGTATTCTTTATAAGGAACAATATTTGAGGCAGGGTAGCAGATAGAAGGCAATTTTAGGGATCCAGGTGAGACCTATGAAAATCTGAGTAGGATTGAAAGAAAAAGTTCAAGATATATCTTAATGATAAATTAATAAGAAATCTTTATGATCATCTCAATAGGTACAGAAAAAGCTTTTCACAAAATTCAACACCATTTATGATAAAAACTCTCCAGAAAGTGGGCATAGAGGGAACCTACTTCAGCATAATAAAGGCCATGTACAACAAAGCCACAGCAAATCTCATTCTCAATGGTGAAAAACTGAAAGCATTTTCTCTAAGATCAGGAACAAGAAAAGGATGTGCACTCTCACCATTATTATTCAACATAGTTTAGACATCCTAGCCATGGCAATCAGAGAAGAAAAAGAAATAAAAGAATACAGATTGGAAAAGAAGAAGTAAAACTGTCACTCTTTGCAGATGACATGATACTATTCATAGAGAATCCTAAAGATGCTACCAGAAAACTACTAGAGCTAATCAATGAATTTGGTAAATTTGCAGTATACAAAATTATTGCACAGAAATTTCTTGCATTCCTTTACACTAATGATGAAAAATCTGAAAGAGAAATTAAGGAAACACTCCTCTTTACCATTGCAACAAAAAGAATAAAATACCTAGGAATAAACCTACCTAGGGAGACAAAAGACCTATATGCAGAAAACTATAAGACACTGATGAAGGAAATTAAAGATGATACCAACAGTTGGAGAGATATATCATGTTCTTCGATTGGAAGAATCAATGTTGTGAAAATGACTATACTACCCAAAGCAATATACAGATTCAATGCAATTTCTATCAAATTACCAATGGCAATTTTTAGAGAACTAGAACAAAAAACCTTAAAATCTATATGGAGACACAAAAGACCCCAAATAGCCAAAACGGTGTTGAGGGAAAAAAACGGAGCTGGAGGAATCAGACTCTCTGACTTCAGACTGACTATACTACAAAGCTACAGTAATCAAGACAATATGGTACTGGCACAAAAACAGAAACAATGGAACAAGATAGAAAGCCCAGAGATAAGCTCACACACCTATGGTGAACTAATCTATGACAAAGGAGGCTAGGATATACAATGGAGAAAAGACAGCCTCTTCAATAAGTGGTGCTGGGAAAACTGGACAGCTACATGTAAAAGAATGAAATTAGAACACTCCCTAACACCATACACAAAAATAAGCTCAAAATGGATTAGAGACCTAAATGTAAGACCAGGCACTATAAAATTCTTAGGGGAAAACACAAGAAGAACACTCTTTGACATAAATCACAGCAAGATCTTTTTTGATCCGCCTCCTAGAGTAATGGAAATAAAAGCAAAAATAAACAAATGGGACCTAATGAAACTTCAAAGCTTTTGCACAGCAAATGAAACCATAAACAAGACGAGAAGACAACACTGAGAAAGGGAGAAAATATTTGCAAATGAATCAAAGGACAAAGGATTAATCTCCAAAATATATAAACAGCTCATGCACCTCAATATTAAAAAAAAACAAACAACCTAATCCAAAAATGGGCAGAACACCTAAATAGACATTTCTCCAAAGAAGACATACAAA
Source organism: Monodon monoceros (assembly GCF_005190385.1). Classification (NCBI taxonomy): domain Eukaryota; kingdom Metazoa; phylum Chordata; class Mammalia; order Artiodactyla; family Monodontidae; genus Monodon; species Monodon monoceros. The sequence goes on along the minus strand of NW_021703772.1, from coordinate 105,911,816 downwards.
TGGCCAAGGAACACTTGAAAAGCTGCTCAACATCACTAATTAATAGAGCAATGCTAATCAAATCTACAATAAGGTATCACCTCACACCAGTTAGAATGGGCATCATCAGAAAATCTACAAACAACAAATGCTGGAGAGGGTGTGGAGAAAAGGGAACCCTCTTGCACTGTTGTTGGGGATGTAAATTGATACAGCCACTATGGAGAATAGTATGGAGGCTCCTTAAAAAAATAAAAATAGAATTACCCTACGACCCAGCAATCCCAATACTGGGCATATACCCCAAGAAAGCCATAATTCAAAAAGAGTCATGTACCACAATATTAATTGCAGCTTTATTTACAATAGCCAGGATATGGAAGCAACCTAAGTGTCCATCGATAGATGAATGGATAAAGAAGATGTGGCACATATATACAATGGAATATTACTCAGCCATAAAAAGAAATGAAATTGATTTATTTGTAGTGAGGTGGATGGACCTAGAGTCTGTCATACAGAGTGAAGTAAGTCAGAAAGAGAAAACCAAATTCTGTATTCTAACATATTTATATGTAAACTGAAAAAACACAAAAATGGTTCTGAAGAACATGGGGGAAGGACAGTAATAAAGACACAGACATACAGAATGGACTTGAGGACAAGGGGAGGAGGAAGGGTAAGCTGGAATGCAGTGAGGGAGTGGCACGGACATATATACACTACCAAATGTAAAATAGATAGCTAGTGGGAAGAAGCTGCATAGCATAGGGAGAACTGCTCGGTGTTTTTTGCATCCACCTAGAAGGGTGGGATATGGAGGGTGGGAGGGAGATGCAAGAGGGAGGGGATATGGGGATATATGTACACATATAGCTGCTTCACTTTGTTATAAAGCAGAAACTAACACAATACTGTAAAGCAATTATACTCCAATAAAGGTGTTAAAAAAAAAACTGATATCTCGTTCAGACTTGAAATATAACTTGTTCTTTATTTTCATAACATGGAGCTGAGGAAGAAGATCCAAAATATTTCCTCTTCTGGTTAATTCTAATTTATGTAAATGGCTCTATTGTCAAACAAATCTATCCACTAGAATGAGCTAGACAGAGAATGAATCTTAGTATGAAGCCATAACAGAAACCAGAGAAGAAAATAGATTTAGTGATGCCTCAGAGGCAGATACTAATTTTTTTTCTAACCAAATATGTGACCATCTGTAATTTAAGCAAATATTGAATCTAAAAATTGGATGTCTGGTTCACTTGATGCTTTTACAGTTTTCTTTTAGATGATGCTGATTATGATGATTTTAAAAGTATGTAACAGTACATATTTACAGAAAGAAAATGAAAATGAGAACTTTGAAATAATTTGGGGGATTGGAGTGATTGAATGAATCTCCTACTTTCTGTGCAATTGTCTGAAAAACCTGTAGTACATTTTTCATTTGCTGCTAAAAAGATGCTCATATTCTTTGATGTTAACTGAAGTTTAAAATCCTTCTGGAATTGAAAAACTTAAAAATCATGCTGTATATGAAAAATAAATGTTAGCAAAGAATTTTTATCTATTTATCTACCACACGGGGCTGACTAGGCAGTTACCTTATTTTATCCATAAGGTCTAATATTAAGCCAAGTTGAAGTGCCTGAAAGCAACTCTTTTGCCCCTTTCCTGTTTGCCATTTCTGTTCCCCTCTAACCTTAAAAGTACCTAATTACAGAAATGAGATCACTAAGCAATTGAAACTAACTCCTGACATGCTCTCCTGAATGCACACCATGCCTTGTCTAACGTGTTGATTTTTTTCCTAGATAAAAAGAAGTAAGAATGAAGAATTAAGCAGTTAAAAAATGAATAGCTCTCTACCCCCAACACCTCCCCACAAGGAATCCTGTAGGCAGATCACGTGGGCAAGATAACATCTGAAGAGAGAGTCAGCCAGTCTGGACGTAATGGAGAAGGATGCAGAACCCAACATCCTGCCTCCATGAGTCACTGAGATTCTTCCTCCTTTCTTCCCTTTAAAAACTGTCATGGCTGAATAGAGTCTTGGGAGTTTGTCTCTGGGCACAAGTCCACCATCTCCCCTGATTGCCAGCTTTTTGATTAAAGCACCTTTCCTTTCTACTGACACTTTCTTCTTGAATTATTGGCTTTTGAGGGGTGAACAGCAGAATCTGAGTTCAGTAACATACCCACAATACACAATCCTGCCATCCCTGACAAGAAGTCTTCTGCAGCCATGTGACCCTCAGAGTCATGTCCTCTCAGGTCCAGTCTTTGTCACTCCTACTGGATCCCAGCATATCCACTGTCATGTCTCCAGAGAGCAGATTCTTGGCTCTCTGTCCTGGGGTAGTTTCTGCTTTGGGCCCTCTGGATTTGCTGTCTTTCTGACTCTCCCTGGAGATCAGTGCAGTGCCCCTGGAGTCCTTATTTCCCAAATTTCATGTCTTCCTTTGTCTCAGTAGAAGGTCATCTGTGAATACTCAGTCCTCTGGGATCCTGGCACAAGCCAGCCACCACACCCCATCATGAAAAATTGGGGGAAAATATTATGAGTTTCCTCAGGAGAATCAATAGATATAATCAACATAAACAATATTTCCTTTTCTTATTCTTTCTGGCTAGCAGTTGGTGAGGCTCATTACTTTCCTTCTGCAATCACATAAGGTCACCTGAAATCAAACAGCAGCATTTCAATGCCTTGCACAGATTATAATGTCATGACTTGCCAATTATAATCCTCCCAAGGTACAGTTTGTCAGATGAAATGTACCTACTTTTCCCTTTCTTGATTAATTATAACTTTCAGTTCAGCCTCTGATGTCCCTAAGGAACTTTGATTTTGTTCTATGGAACGTTCCTCATATGACTAATGATGAATACCCTCTATTCTTCCTCAAGGTGGCCTTTTCGAGTCTGAACATCATAACCTATATGACAAGGTGACAGGGTGAAGAAGATAGGTCACTCTGGATCCACCTGGGTGAACAGCAGATCCTGATAGATGGGCTCTTCCTTGATATCCTCCCTTACCAAGCCTAGCCCAGGGGAGTTACAAATGAGACATCACACATTATCTCACCTGGACACAATTGTAATAATGAAAATAGCCAAGAGCATTCTCTGAACACTTGAGAGTAGGTTTCCAGAAGGTGCCTCAACTCTGAGATTGGAGTTTTCATTTTCTTGGAGAGACCATGGTCCTTGAGAACACAGCATCTCTGTCCTTGAAGCATTTCAACCACCTGCCAGATTTGATTCAGACCCTGTCATACTGGGTTGGAATGACTCTTTCTGTGTAGTGCTTCCCACTTTGGGGGCTTTGGGATTGTAAGTGGATGTTGAAATACTGAAAGAAAGTGATCATTAAAAATGTCCCAAGACATATATAATGTTTTCAGGCATGATGGTTAACCTTAATATCTTGGCTCTTTTCCAAATTGAGTAATTGTATTCTGCCAAGCTCAAGGTCCCCATACATTTTTAATTGAGGAATTATCTTTCCTTCTTCTCTTAAAACCTGCTCATGGGTTTATTCACGTCAGCAAAGCAGACGGGCCATGGCGCCCCAAGGCATCCCCATCTGTGATTGGTGAGGCAGTCAGAATTCTGAGAAGATAGTCTTTTCTTGAGCAATTGTAATAGGGCTTTATTCTACACAATTCATTTGCCTAGTTATATCTGATGTTTATGATACCAACAAGAATAAAAACATTGAAAACAAAATAAGAGCATCTTTAACATGAAGAAAACGTTGACTACTTACAAATAAATCACCCTAATACCAGAATGCCAGCTCTGTAATAGAGGAACACAGAAGAAATGTAAACCATAGCTTCCTCCCAAATGCTTTTTTACAGGTTACTTTTCACAGGTTAAATGGAATGATCCATTTGTGTGTGTCTGTCACAGTGTCAATAAGGCCTCTTACACAGAAAGCTATAGTAGGCCTTGTAATAATATACTTTTTTACTTATACTAATATTTGTTCCAAGAGGTTGAATGACCTGTAGATTGGCTAGATTAGTTTTATACTTCTCTTCATTCTTCTTTTGCTTCCCCTATCAATTCCTTCTTCATAATGACTAGCTTCATAGTAAAAATGTTAATCACACTTATAGTAGTTGGGCTGTTATATTCTAGCACTGAGCTTGAAATATTAAATGCATTATCTTGTTTGATCCACACAGAAACCTTCTTCAATAATCACTACTATTCTGATGCTATAGATAGAGAAACTGAAGATTTGAAGGGTAGATAACTTCCCCAAAGTTACCCGGTTACTAGGTAACAGATCAAGATTTCAGTATACATCTGACTTCAAAACCTGTGCTCACGCTACTGTGCTTCTCGTTTCTCTTTTGTAGCTAGAGATAGTTAGATATGAGCAAGGTTAAATGAACAAACAACAAAAAAGTGCTCAAAAGATGTACTGTCTGTCCATGCTGGACTGGAGATTTTAGTTATAATGCTTGGTTGTAACTACTACAGTGTTTTTTTAAAAGGTTTCTCAAGTATCTCCAAAATTGTAAAATCTGGTCTGTTTACTTTTATATTTATAAAACACCAAGACTGTATGTGACTATTTTTATAAACTCTCAACACTCTTACCGTAGAAATTACTTTTATGATAATACTTGGCAATACTAATTGTGGTCAAGACTCTTAGTTGCAATCTCTGTCTACCTTGAAAGAAATAGTGTGGAAGTTTATGCAGAAGCTTACATTAAGAGAAATATCTAACCCAGTTCCCCATTTTTCAGGTGGAGGATTAAAGGGCAGCCACTGCTCAACGCATCTACTATTTTATTGGCTTTTGTAATAAGTTAATAAAATGGACATTTTCTTATCCAGTAAGACAGGTTCCTTAATTTAATTTCTTCATGTGATGGTAGAAGATGACTCAGAATGTAACTAAAGAAGTTACACTAGTGAGATAAGATCAGCTTAAGCTTCCCAGAGAGACAATTGTACAGTTTTGAACTTATATTAAGCCATGTCGCATAAATGCTAAAGCAGGCAGATATCTAGATATGAGGAGAGAAATGGGATACAGGCCAAATGGCAGGAAACCACACGTCTTGTAAACAACACGGGTCCTTGGGCAGGCAAAGAAAAGCAGAAACCTCCAGACTGACAGGAAAGCACATGTTTTGGGGTGATCAGGGTCCTGGAGGCAGACAAATAAAGGTGGGAAAAGGGGGGAATCTCCAGTGTCCAAGTGTAACCTGTTGTATAATGTGCTTGCATTACAAAAAATGACCCTTGCAGATCAGAAGTTCTCATTATGCACCGAGGCCATGACACTTCCCATCAAGGGTAAATAAGGACAGAAATTCCTTCTCCCCTCGGGAAGGTGGAGCTGGGATGAAAATCAAGGAATACGACACCCAAACCACTCCCGCCCCAATGAATACTCTGCCCCTTCACTTCTACACCCCACATAATTTGCTTGCCAAGAAAACTCAGGGGAGCTCCTCACTTGAGTCTGCCCACTATCCCCTTGAGAGCATACTATCACTTGAATAAATCCTCACTTTTCTCTCTTGACCTCCCTGTCTCATCTCTGAATTCTTTCTGTGATGAGACAAGATACGACTCTCCAGTATCATAAACATATGGCAAGTGGAATGACTATAGCCTTTGAATGCAGAAGATCACAACAAATACCATTAAGGAACAGAGTCAAAATGACTCTGAAGGAAATCTTGCTTCCTAACCAGGACCTTTTCCATTAGATCGTACATGTATTCTCGGAAAGACTTGATGTGTTTTAAAGTGAGTTTCTCAATGTCACCAGTGATGTCTTTGACTACAGTTAGCAAGCTCACATCAAGTCTTCCTTACATGCTTCTGTGTTTCAGTCTCTGGGTGAATGACACACTCTGATTTCATTTCCCCGATAACAATGAAATTCTAAAGCTATTATTGTCATTAACAGATGAGAAACCTGAAGTTTCTATGAGGTTAAATGACTTTCCCAAAGTCATTGGCACTCCTTCTGTCAAGTAGCCTTATCTCTCTCTAACCATAACATAGCATCAACAATTTGATGTTATTTTACTCAACAATGTGAAGAAGAAATGTTGGTGAAGCATTGTACATCTTAGGAATTATATAGCAACTATACATGCACATAAACACATTTGATCTTTCTAGCATATCAGTGAGGTTAACTATCATTATTGTAACTTTATGGATACAGAAAATTAGATACAGAAAGATTAAACTGCCTGAAAAGACTACCTAACTTGTAAATGTCAGCAGAAGATTTGAACAAAGGATTGCCTATCTCCGAAGCTTGTGTTCACTCTACTGACTTCTCAACGGAAATCACTTTATAAATGATCTTTAGTATCTTCACAAAATGTCATTTATTGTCTTCAAAGTGATCTCGGGGAGGCAAGGGGTGAGGTGGCTTGAAGCAGGACCTCAGCGCTTGTCTTCTATGAAGAAATAATTCAGCAAACAGACAGATGTGAAGCAGATAAAGCATTTATTAGAAGCAAAGTATGTGTGGAATAACACACGGGCAGACTTGGAGTAAGTCATGCACAATAAGGGTGGCTTAAATCACTTATATGAGGGCAGATTTCTGGGTTCTCTCTTGGCCAATCATTTTGCTTATGCCCATATTTTGTCTGACTCAGGGTCCTCCCCGGTGTGCACATGCATCCTTTACCCAAGATGGATTCAAATGCAAAGGTTTCTGGAAGGTTGGCATCCTCCCACTCCCTCCTTTGACTGCTGAGTACCTTCTCTGTGCATGTGTGGGTTGGGAAAGCCCCTTGACCACATGAATGAGAAAAATGTGGTTTTTACTCAGTCAGGGCTCTAGTCCTGCTGTTATCTTATCTCAAATTGTCAGCAGGAGGCTGGTTGCAGCTGCTCAGCCTAGAGCCCATCTATCTCCTACCTCAAAAGGATAATGCCCCACAAAACATATTGCTAATACACAAAGGCAGAATTTCTCCAACAGTAAGGTGAAATTACTTTCCTACAAAAATGTTGCCATAGAAGATACTCTAAAGAAGGATGCTCAGAGTAACCGGGCTCTCTCAATTCTGCAGTTTCAAAGTAAGAATACAATTTAATTGTTCATCAAGTCAAGGATTCCAAGTAGAATAAGTTCCTAATATCTCACTTCAATATATTGGGTTTCGGGCTTCTCTGGTGGCGCAGTGTTTGAGAGTCCGCCTGCCGATGCAGGGGACACGGGTTCGTGCCCCGGTCTGGGAAGATCCCACATGCCGTGGAGCGGCTGAGCCCGTGAGCCATGGCCACTGAGCCTGCGCGTCTGGAGGCTGTGCTCCACAACGGGAGAGGCCACAACAGTGAGAGGTCCGCGTACCGAAAAAAAGAAAAAAAAAAAACAACATATTGGGTTTCAAGTATCTCTCAACTTTTGAAGAATTGTCAGCTAGTGCTCCAGGAAAAGGGAATGAGATGATTCCCCACCTACTTTCCCAACGTTAAGTAGTGCTTGTTCTGCAAAACTCTACATATCTCCTAAGACTGAACCAGAACACACAGCATGGATGGAATTCTGTAAATGAAAGATTTGTGCTGACATAAATTCCTTCAGATCTGGAAAAGCACTGGGCAGGAAGACATCAACACACCACTTTACACCTTTTATTTTCCTTACTCGGAACACTGCCTGTGGCTGTGAGGGACTCCACACATGTTTACTGAGGTATCTCTGAGTCAGACACTGGGATATATGTTGGGAGATGAATGAAATGCAGCCCTGTCCTAAAGCCTTCTACACACTCATCTCGGCTGAGAAGCAATGCATATGCATATATGTGAGAGTTTTCCGAAGCTCTTCCTAGAGGATCAAAGTGTCTTCACAGCCTGGTCATCAAGGAAAAGGTTTAATTTCTCATCAGAAGAGTAGATCATTAAATATATGAAGGCTTAAGGGCCTCTACTCACAAATCTCTTATTCCTTGAAACTCATAATTCCCAGGGGTGACTCCTGGACATTTCTCTCTTAAATTGTAACTGCAAAAGGTAGTAGAAGACACTTTGTTTCAGAGCGTGAATCTGAATTCCAGCTCTGATACTAGCAAGTTGTGTAATTATAAACTGATTAAACTTTCTGAACCTCGGGGTTTTCCTCTGACTAATGTATATTAATGCATATTACTTACCTCACAAGATCATTGTGAGTGTGTAAAGAAACAAAGTATGTAGTAATGTCTATGCAAAGGCAAAATTCACTAGTTGGTAGATCCTTTGTTAAAAACAAACAAAAAAAAACAGCAACAAAACTTCTAAATGAGCGAGAGGCTAATCTGGAAACATTTCAGCTCCTTTCCAAGTCTGAGACCCTATGATTAAGGGAAGCAGAGTCTTTTCTGGAGACTTGTACTTGTTGGTGTCAAATCTAGATACATTCAATAAAAGGTAATTTTTACCCTTTCCTGTTTGACCCAGAATAAATGTCCTTGTTATATTTATTCATTTATCTTAGTTCAAAATCTGAATTAATACAAACAGCTAATTATTTCCTCAAACTATTGAAATATCTATTTTATTAAATATCTATTTTAGCTATTGAAATATCTAAACACAGTTTCAAATTGAGTAATTTATATTCTCCATCTTAGGAAATCTTACTTCACATGTGTTTAGGATAAGAGAAACTCTTCCCAACTCCTGAATTCCTGAATAAAACTTTATATTCATAAATAAAACCCATTCATTTTATTGGTATGGTGTTCACATTTTCCTAAGGATAAAGTTTTTTCCACATTGAAATAGAAAGCTAAATATAAATATTTTTAAGAGAGAAAAAAATGGCTTACATTCACACTAAAGAGGGAATGCTTGCTATCAAACCCTTCTGTCCTGAACAGGGCTTCTGGTGAAGGAGCCGGGGTAGGGAAGAGGGGCAGGGAGGAGGGCCCTCTGCACTGGGAGAAAGAAGATGAGCATCTGAGTACAAGAAAGCTGAAGATGGGATGGAAAACAGGTGGGGTGAAGGGGTTCTTATAGGAAATTTAGCTAACAGAGTTTTCACCAAAGGCTAATTCTGCTCCTACAGAGCTTGAAAATGGGCATTTCATCTGCATCTAAGAAGCATAAAACAGAAATGGAAACTATTTCAACAGTGAAAAATACGTTAGAGGTCACCTGTCCAGGAAGCTCCAAATTTAGTTGACAATGTGAACCACCAGGGGAATCTTTCCAGAATCCATGTTCCGGAGTTCCACCTTAGACCTTCCTAGACTAGGCACAAGAATATTTATGTATCAATTATTATCCTCAGTTCCAAGTGATTGAAACCAACTTAGTCTGAATGTATTAGAAGGGTAATGGGAACTCTTAGATTCCCCAGGAAAGCTGGAGAACCAAGCTTGGGAAGCATGGAGCGATGTAGAGGGGAAAGGTAACCAGGACCACAGAGAATCCCCTCAGTTCTCCTGGCAGCCTGCCTGGGAGGCATTGCTCCTGACCCTCCAGGGATGCAATAGCCGCTGCTTCCCCACAACAGGGCAGACACCATGCTGCTGGCACTGAAGACCTGAATTCCCTCATCCTTACTTCTTTGTGACACTAACTCCAGATTCAAGATCCAGGTGGCTGCATCTGTTTGGTGGCTGAGACATGGTCATGTGTATCCAGGCCCTACCAGTTAGGGGAGCTTGGAAAAGTGAGTATAAGTCCTTCTCTGATGCTGTAGAAGGATTAGGCTGCTGTAACAGAATTATATAGTAGATTAAGATTGAAAACCAATCATAGCAACTAATCTAAATAAGAAGTCTGAATGTAGGATCCAGGGTTTGTTTATTTTTGTTTTTGTTTTCCAGGCAGAATGGCAAGAGGCAAGAGGACAAAGAAGCTGAGAACCTAAAAGAGAGGATTGTGTGTGAGAAGGTGACCTTGGAGCAGAGGCCTGCAGAAAGTGGGGGAGCATCTTGCACACCTGTGAGGGAAAGGTACTCCAGGCGATGGGAACAGCAGATGCAAAGGCTCTGATGCAAATGCATGCCTGGCACATTCGAGGAACAGTAAGTTGGGCTGTGTGTCTGGAACAGAAGAAGCTATTGAGAAGCCTAGGAAGTAAGATGGAAGGGCTGGCACATTTCACCTGGGTCTTGCAGGCCATTAGACTTTGTATTTTCCAGGGAGTGAGATGGGAATCCATGGAACGTTTGAGAGAGAGGACAGACGTGTTCAAACCTGGTGCCCTGGTGTCTCTATTTTATAATTCCGTCCTCCACAACCTTTTACCTTGTCATCTCTAAGTCTAATGTGGCTGCTATGCTCCAGGCAACATCTTCCGTCACCAATACCATTTTTGAGGCAAGAAGACAAGATGGCAGGAGACTTTTTCCTCATAAAACTCCATTTTTTTCTGAGATGAAAATATTTCCCAGAACTCTCTTCCACCCTCAGTCTGAAGACTTATCTTACATGTCATTGTCCAGAGCTGACTTACATACCATACCCTAGGTCAATATGGTATTGATATATATATATATATATATATATATATATATAATATGTATAAATATAATACTATAAGGACAAATATTCAATTCTTTTTTGGACTGACATAGTTTCCATGCCCTGATAACAACAGCTTCTATTTCTAGACCACCTTTTAGTATCATGCTGATTAATGTACATGAATTATCTCTGGTTTTCATAACCACTCTACAATGTACCTGTCCACACGGAAAAACTGTGGAAGAAGGATTCAACTGTCTTTTCCAAGACTAGAGTGGTTAAGCTAGGACTTGAACATACATCTATCTTTAGGGCTGCAAAGTCTATTTCTACTACAGAACACCTGTAATTTTAAAAAGCATCTGCACAGATCAGCATTCTTCCTGTCTCATAGGATACATTTTTTTCTTTACTTTGAAAAATCTGATTTTATTTTCTAAATCAAAAAGAAATGTATTCATGTTAAATTTAGAATGTTTAACTTTCCACTGATCTCTCAAAATACTTTCCAGGTATTGTTAACAGTGCTCAGAATGGTGTCAAAGTTAACATCCAATACCACATTTTAAAGAAAAAAGTTTAAATGTAGGCCCTATTTCTAAGAAACCTTCTCAAAGGTCAAGGCGTTGACAATTCTAATTTTAAAAGAAAAGAATTTTAATCATTATTGGAAATTTAAGTGACAATGGTTTGAAGCACTATAAATCAGATCTCTTTTAAAACAGAAAAGAATTTTAATTTCTGAGGGAAGGGACTCATACCTGACAACTCCAATTAAACATAATACTTCCTTACCCCCACCATCAAATTACTAAATGCATTGTTTCACTTAGGGATAGAAAACTATTTCCTGTCACATAAGATATAAATGAGCTTACACATTACATGAAAGAGCACTGTGTGTGTGTGTCTATGTGTGCCTGTGTGATTTGGCCATGGATGACAGTACCCCTCAATTATGCTCAGTTCTGGGGTGCATGAATTTTGTGGATTCCTGAGTCCTCATCCTGATGGAATGAAGGAGATTACACAGAGACAGTAAACTAGACTTGAAAGCCCTCGGCTTTCAACATAATATCTAAAGTACTAATCACCATAATTTACAAAGATAACGAACAGTCTTGTCTTTTGGAATAATAGTATAAAGAAAGGAGTAGAGATGAGTAGGAAAAGAATTGTGACATGCATGCAAAAACAAATAAAAAAAAGAACTATCAAATTGCCTTTGAAAGGGAAAAAAAATAGACTACCCCTACAAAATGATACAGGAGGGTAACTTCCTCAACTGTGCTTTCAGCATTATGTTTTCCAAGCCCTGCTTTTCCAGCTCCATCTTCCTTGCCCCCATTAATTGATTTTGGGGTTATTTCCTTTTTTTCTTTCTTGGTCAATATCAAAGAGTGGGGTTCTAACACATTGGTGTCACTTCCCTGTTTGGGTTTGAAGTTGTGTCATGCTTTGACTTTATCATTGTAACTCTGTGAGCCTGTCTGGTACCAAGGAGGAGTGTGTCTTGTGATCCAGAAAATTAACTGACTGGCTTTCATAGAATATCCACCATCTAGGCTTGATGCCCATAGAAGAAAGATAAGGTACAAAGTAATCAAAGAACAGTCAAAAAGAATTGCCTGAGGTGCTTATTCGAGTCCTACCAGAGAATCGTTGACGCTGTAAATAATGAAGGGAAATTCTGACTTTTTACCAAAAGTTTCAGGTGATTCTAAATTCAGGAATATTTAGGTACCACTGTGATAGATAGCAGTCCTTACAGAGCGAAACATATGATTTTTGTTTTGTGTTTTGAGGGCTAGATGACAAAAGAGAAGTATCACGCCATAGAAACTAAGGGGTGAACTAATGAAAATCATTTTTCATTGGTTGTGATTAGATTTCCTCTTTGTGAATGAATTATTTATAAATGTTGGTCTCCATATTCTTCCTATTGACTTATAGGACTTTTAAATATATTTAATACTAAATCATTTTATTATGTACATTATTTTAATGTTCATTATGTTATATTATACTATAAAACATAATTTGTTTTGATTATATACATCTTTTTTAGTCCATGGCTTATCTTCAGATGTTTTATATTGTGGTTTGAATCAAAGAAGTTTTGAAATTGAAAATAATCAAGTTCTTGAATCCTTTCTTTTCAGATGTATGCTTTTTCTGTCTTGCTTAAGTAATACTTCACTATGTCTGCAATATGGATATTTATTTTTTTTTACATTTTAGTCAAAGTTTAATACTAATTATTTCATATGAAGATACTTAATTTACCTGAAGTTGATTGTTCATTATAGTATGGGACAGAAGCCTTAATTCATATTTTACATATTTTTAACCAGCTTTCCAAACACCAATTATTGAATAGTTATTTCTGTCTACAACTATTTGATCTACATTGGTATCACAGTGATATATCAGCTCCCCATATATTGGTGAGTTCGATTCTCAGTTCTCTACTGTAATGCTAATATATTCTAAATTCTTCCCAGTCACTGCTGAGAACAACTTATTGTCTTAAGAAATACAGCTTCTGGAGAAGTCCTAATATCTCATTGACTAAGACTCTGCTCCTTCTCTTCCCTTCCCAAACTGTCTTGACAATTCTTGGCCCTTTGAACATCCATGTGAATTCTAGGATCACAATATCAAGTTCTGTGATTAAATCTTGTTGAGATTTGAATTGAAATTACATTAAAAGATATTTGGAGGAATCCATTTCTAGATTCAATGTCTTATTTTGTGTACTCCCTATTTTTATAAAACCTACCTCTCGTACTTCCTGAAAAAATATACATGGAATGTAAATTTTAAAAGTCTTGTAGTCTCAAAATTCCTCCACAATTTACTGAAAGTTTTGTTTGGTATTGAGCTCACATTTGTTTCCTTCAAATAAACACTTGAAGCATTGTCCATTGTCTTCTGCCTGCCAGTGCTGTTGAGAAAGTCATTTCCACCTTGATACACATGATGTTTAACAGCATTTTATTCTTTTTTCTATATGTTTTTACCATTTTTCCCTATTGCTAATTGTCTACAATTTTTCTATGATGAGCTTTCATGTGAGGTTTCATTTTTTTATGTTTAATTTTTTACTATAATGATGGAAATTCAGTGAACTCTTGCATTCCCAAAACTCATGTCCCTAAGGTCTGGATAGTTTGTTAATTTCTTCCCACCACATCTTCTATTCTCTCTGTCTCTGTCTCTCTCTCCCCTTCCTCTCTCTGTCTCTCACTTTCTCTCTCTTTCTCTCTGGAGTTGATGTTTTTAGGCTGTTGGACTTCCTAAACCAGTCCTCTAAATATCTTATGGTTATAAAAGGGAATTAGCAAGAATACTATCAAGGATGTCCTATAAACATACAAGAGATACAAATAGAATGAAAGAAAATCTATGATGTCTGTAGTGGTCTTCTTTATTGCTTTAGTATTTATGAGATATGTCTTTTGTTAAAAAAATAGACTTTATTTTTTGAGCAGTATTAGGTTCACAGCGAAATTGGGCAGAAATTTACAGATGTCCTATAAATTTCCTACCCTCACACATACATAGTCTCCCCCATTTTCAACATCCCCCATCAGAGTGGTACATTTGTTAAAATTGATGAGCCTGCATTGACACATCCTTATCACTCCAAATCCAGAGTTTACATTAGGGTTCACTTTTGATGTTGTACATTCTATGGGCTTAACAAATTTATAGTGATACGTATCCACCATTATGAAGTATCGTATAGAGTAGTTTCACTGCCCGAAAATCCTCTGTGCTCTGCCGATTCACCCCTTCCCCCTCTTACCCTTTGCAACCACCTATCTTTTTACTGTCTTCATAGTATTGCCTTTTCCAGAATGTCATATGAAGCCTTCTCAGGTTGGTTTCTTTTACTTAGTAATATGCATTTAATTCCCTCTATGTATTTTCATTGTATGATAGATCAATTATTTTGGGTACTGAATAATATTTCACTGCTTGTACCACAGTTTGTTTAATATTCACCTACTAAAGGGCATCTTAGTTACTTCCAACTATTGGCAATTATGAATAAAGCTGCTCTAAACATCTGTGTGTAGGTTTTTATGTGGACATACATTTTTAACTCCTTTGGGTAAATACCAAGGAGTGCTATTGCTGGATATTATAGTAAAAGTGTGTTTCGTTTTGTAAGAAATTACTGAACTGTCTTCAAAGGTGATATAACATTTTGCATTCTTACCAGCAATGAATGAGAATTCCTATTTTAACACATTTATGCCAACATTTGGCAAAGTCAGTGTTCTGAATTTTAGCCATTCTAATAGGTGTGTATTGGTGTCACAATGTTGTTTTAATCTACATTTCCCTAATGATATCCGATGTGGACCAACTTTTTATATGCTTATTTGCTATCTCTATATCTTTGATGTAGTATCCATTCAGGTCTTTGGCCCATTTTTTAATAAGGTTGTTTGTTTTCTTTTATTATTTTTTAAAAATCAGAACATCATTCTTATTGGCTTTGCTTCTTATGAGATGAGGAATATATAATTGAAAATCTATTTTGAGCTTGTAATCCTTGCCCAATAACTCATCCATAACATTAAATATTAATCTATAATGGAGTAACACCTATAGAAAAATAGGGACAATTGTAAATACTTCCCTGTCCACCATCTTTGCTAGGGATTTGACAATTTTCTTAAGGTAAAATTGCCCACAGGTCATATATTTGCACATAGACTTTCTTTTGTTCTATATATTCGTATCTCGTGTGTTTGTAAGACATTTCTTTATAAGACACTCTTGATATTATTCTCACTAGTGCCTTTTAAAGTCATGATAGATTTCCCTATTATTTTAAAAACTAACTAACTTGGAATCCTCAAAAATGAAATGTTACTCATGATTCCATAAATTCTGAGGTAGCTTGAAAATGTCAAGATGTGTTTATCATGACTGAAAAGACTGACATTAAAAGCCACACTTTCCACTCTCCTCTTGATTGAGGAACTGAGTTTCTGGAGCTTTATAAACCTAGGACAAAGTGTACTTATTTAAAATAATCTTGAGTCATTATATCCATAATATATCTTGACTTCTAAAGGATAATTTCTCAAGTTTCTATGAAAGGGCTGTTAACAGCATTTTTTAGGTTACCTTGAGACTCTATGGAAACCATGCCCTGCATATAGAACAAATGCTAAGAAAAGATTAACTAAAGCTATAAGTAAACTAATATTCTTTTTCCTGCCAACTTTCCCAATGAATCATAAAGAGCATTACTCTGGACCCATGTAGATTTGTGTCTCATAGGCATGACAAATATTGGTTTGAAACATAAAATTTGTCAGGCATTTAGCTGCTGTCAAATTTTGGTAGAATGTTTAATAAATTAATAACTCTATTTTTACTTAGGAGTATAGGTATGCCCATTTTTGAATATTTAAGTCCAGTTAGAAGTCAGACTATCATTATTTTAAATGATAAATAATTGACATAAGACATTATATTAGTTTTAGGGGTACAACATAATTATTTGATATATGTATGTATTGCAAAATGATCACAACAATAGAACTAGTTAACATAACGTAACCACACAGTTATATTTTTTCCTTGTAATGAGAATATTTAAGGTCAACTCTTTTGAAAAATTTAAATATAAAATACAGTATTGTTATTATTTTTGTATATTGCATCTCCATGACTTATTTATTTTATAACTTCCAGTTTGTACTTTTAACCCCCTTTACCCATTTTGCCCACTCCCTCACACTTTGGCAACCACTAATCTGTTAATCTACTCTCTGTACCTACAAGCTTCCTTTTTTTCTTTTTTTAAGTTCCACATATACATGACACCATATGGTATTTATTGTTCTCTGTCTGATTTGACTAACTTCACTTACCATAATGTCCTTATGATCCATCTATGCTACTAAAAATGGCAAGATTTCATTATTTTTTATGGCTGAATAATATTCCATTGCATATATGCACCACATTTTCTTTATTCATCCATCCATTGATGGGCACTTAGGTTGTATCCATATCTTGACTATTGTAAACAATGCTTCCGTTAATGTGAGGGTACATATACCTTTTCAACTTAGTGTGTTTTCATTTTATTTGTATAAATACCTAAAAGTGGAATTACTGGATCATATGGTACTTCTATTTTTTTTTTATTTTTGAGAAACATTCATACTGTTTTACATGGATGGCAGCATCAATTTACATTCCCACAAATACTGCATGAGGTTTTCCTATTCTCCACACCTTTGTTAATACTTGTTATTTCTTGTCTTTTTGATAACAGCCATTCTAACAGGTGTGAAGTGATATCTCAGGTTTTGATTTGCATTTCCCTGATGATAAGTGATGTTGAGCACCTTTTCATATACCTGTTGGCCATCTGTATGTATTCTTTGGAAACATGTCTATTTGAATCCTCTGCCCATTATTTAATTGGATTTTTTTAAAATTAGGTTTTATGAGTTCTTTATATTTTGGGGTATTAACCCCTTTTCAGATATATGATTTGCAAATATTTTCTCCCATTTGGTAGGTTGTCTTTTTATTTTGTTGATGGTTACCTTTGCTGTGCAGAAGTTCTTTAGTTTGATGTAATCTCACTTGCTTATTCTTGCTTTTATTGCCTTTGATTTTGGTGTCAAATCCAAAAAAATCTTTGCCAAGACTGATTCCAAAGAGCTTACTGCCTGTGTTTTCTTCTTGGGTATTTTGGTTTTCAGGTCTTATGTCTTTAATTCATTTTGAGTTAGTTTTGTGTATGGTGTTAGTGGTCAAGATTTATTCTTTTGCATGTGGCAGTCCAGGTTTCCCAACATAATTTATTGAGGAGACCATCCTTTTCCTTTGTCATAAATTAACTGATCATATACTCTTAGGTTTATTTCTGGACTCTCTATTATGGTACATTGATCTGTGTGTATGTTTCATGCCAATACAATACTGTTTTGATTGCTAATGCTTTGTAATATAATTTGAAATCAGAAAGTTTGATGCCTCCAACTTTGTTCTTTCTCAAGATTGCTTGAGATATTTGCAGTCTTTTGTGATTCCATACAAATTTTTAAATTGTTTGCTCTATTCCTGTTTAAAACGCCATTGGAATTTTAACAGAGATTGCAGTTAATCTGTAGATTTCTTTGGGTAGTATGGGCTTTTTAATGCTCATAATTTTCCAATCAGTGAACATGGAATATCTTTCCATTTGTTGATGTCTTTTTCAATTTCTTTCATCAACATCTTACAGCTTTTATTGTATAAATCTTTCAACTTCTTGGTTAAATTTATTCTTAAGCATTTTATTCTTTTTAATGCAATTGTAAATGGGACTGTTTTCTTAATTTATCTTCCTAATAGTTTGTTATTAGTGTATAGAAATGTAGCAGAATTCTGTATACTAATTTTGTATTCTGCAACTGTACTGAATTCATTTATTATTTCTAACAGGTTATTTTTGGTGGATTCTTTAGGGTTTTCTACAAATAATATTATGACAACTGCATATAGTAACAGTTTTACTTCTTACTTTCCAATTTGGATGTCTTTTATTTATTTTTATTGTCTAATTGTTCTGGCTAGGATTTCTAATACTATTTTGAATAAAAGTGGTGAAAGTGGGCACCCTTCTTTTGTCCCTCATCTTAGAGGAAAAGTTTCAGCTTTTTACCATTGAGTTTGGTGTTATCTTGCCTTGTCATATATGGCCTTTATTATGTTGAGGTATTTCTCTCTATACTCATTTTCTTGAGGGTTTTTTTTTAATCATAAATGGATGTTAAATTGTGTAATTCTTTTTTTATTTATTGAGATGATTATATAGTTTTTATCTTTCATTTTGGTATTGTGATGTATCTCATTGATTGACTTGTGGATGTTGAATTATCCTTGCATCCTTGGAATAAATCTCATTTGATTATGATATATAATTATTTTAATGTATTGTTGAATTCAGTTTGTTAATAGATTGTTTTCTTATTGTTGAGATTTATATGTTCTTTGTATATTTTTGAAAATGATCCTTTATTGGATATGTCTTTTGCAAATATTTTCTCCCTGTCTGTGGCTTGTCTTTTCACTTTCTTGACAGTATCTTTTGCAGGGTAGAAATTTTTAATTTTAATGAAACCCAACTTATCTAGATTTCTTTCATGTATTGCATCTTTGGTGTCATATCTAAAACCTCATCACCAAAATCAAGGTCATCTAGGTTTTCTTCTCTGTTATCTTCTAGTAGATTTTTAGTTTTACGTTAGGTCTGTGATTCATTTTCAGTTAATTTTTTTAAAGTGTGTAAAGTCTGTGTCTAGGTTCCTTTTTAAATTTGTTTTGCATGTAATATCCAGTTGTTCCAGTACCATTTCTTGAAAAAAAACTATAGTTTCTTCATTGTATTACCATTTCCTCTTTGTCAGTGATAATTGACTACATTTTTATGGGTCTATATTCTGTCCCATTGAGTAGTTTCTGTTTGTTTGTTATGTTTTTGTTTTGGTCAGACCCACACTGTCTTGATACTGAGCTTTAGAGGAAGTTTTAATGTTGGGTAGAGTTGGTCCTCCAACTTTGTTATTCTTTTCAGTATTGCATTGGTTATTTTGGGCTTTTGCTCTCCACATGACATTTAGCATTAGTTTTTCAATATCCACAAGATAACTTTTGATTGAGATCATGTAGTATTTATAGACCAAGTTAGGAAGAACTGGCATCCTGACAATATCTGGTATTTCTATACATGAACATGGAACATTACTTCATTTATTTACTTCTTTAATATACTTCCTTTGAGTTTTATAGTTTTCCTCATATAAATATTGCATATAACTTGGTATATTTATACCTTAACATTTCATGTCTTGGGTGCTAATTTATATGGTGTTGCAGTGTTTTTTTTATTTAAATTTCCACTTGTTCATGAAGATTCACTGATTTCATATATAGTGTTGAATAGAGAAGACAGTGTGCTCTCCCATAAAGATGAGCTAAGAGAAAGACATCATCACTTGGCAAAGTCAGGAGGAAGATATCTGAATGTATAACCAACACCATTGACAATAGCTACCTTATGCCTTTGGGTAAGTTCTTAATACATTGAGGTCTTTAATCAAATGGATGTGCTAGTCTATAACATCAGAACTTCTTCTCTTTTTCTGGCCTGTTATGGTTATATGGTTCTATAAATAACTATGAGGAATTGACTGTGTCTTTAAAGAAACATTAGTTTTTTCAACAAAAACACTATTACCAGCAGCCACTGCACCATGATAATCTACACCAAACGTATGTGAACTAACTATTACATTTTGTTCTGTGCTTGGAAGCTACCAGAGTAGATGAGGTGATCAGTAAATATTTCCCCGGTGATGATGGCTTCATGGTCAACTTCCTAGTGAATATCTGTATTCATTCACTTCTCCCACCAACCTCTATCTCTCCCCAGCCCAAAGTAACTGACTTTGATTTATACATATGGAACTTAGATCCAGGTGAATATCAAAAGATGAGTAAACTTGCCTGTTTCATTTAATAAATAGAACTGCACTATCTTGTTATATAACTTTAATAATGGCTTTGTTTTACAAACACAAAATCATACTGGTCATACAGAAGAAATAAGAAAATATAATGGATTTCTTAATAAATATGCTGTCAAGTATGCTTGTCCTTGTAACATCCTCAAAAAATGTCGTGATTTTTTTCTCCCTTTTTGCTGTCCTTTATCAAGTACATATTTAAATTCATCATGGAAAACAGGGAGAAAATTGGTAGTTTTTTTTGTGATCAAACACATTTTCTAATTAATTTTGGCATCTCAATTCATGAAAATAAATATTATTAATTTAACTTCTTATGCCCTCTTAGGGGCATCTTTATAAAGAAATGTGTCATTTGGGAAAGTACATTTTTAGATCAAAAGGTACAACTCACCTTCAAGAGTCTTTCAGTTAAGGACTGCTATTAAATCATTTATATCATTATATTTATCTTTCCTCTTTCTTCATATTATCTTTGCTAATTCAGATGGTAAACAGTGTGTGTGTGTATATATATATATATATATATATACATGGATTTAAAGAGTATTTCTATAACAATAATGTAATTGGTCTTTAATTTTCTTTCTTTTATTTAAGTGAAGAATTACAATTGAGAAGTAGCCCTCAGCAAACACATTCAACTTCAGTTATTCCACAATTATGATCAGAAGAGGTTTAGATAATGCCAAGTGCATGTACACTTAGCTGTAATTTGTGGGTTTTTCTAGAGATTTTCTTAGACCCTTGTCTTTACGGTTTCCTTTAAGAGGTCTTTGTGAAATCAAGTGTTGAGTTCTCTTCACTATTCTCATGAAGTGCAGTGCTTGGGTGCAAAAGAGAAGAGAGAATATAAATTGCTTTCTAAGATGAAGCAGGAGGGAGAAGACATATTGGAAGGGCCTAAGCAGAACTGTTCTGCTGAGAACGTCCATAGTTACACAGATAATATTTTTTTTCTGGACTTCCTTTGCTTCCAGTGACAACTAGTATTAACCTCAGAAGAAATTAAGTGTTCATAAAGGACTGTGTAAAAGGGGTACTGAATGTCCCTTTCTTTAAACTCTCTCTTATAATATTGAGCTTCACATGGACAGGATTTCTTTTTTCTCACTCATTTTGTATTTTTAATGTCCAGCACAGGACCTGTCATAAAGTAGATCTGAGTAAATATTGATTAAATTTAATTGAATTGACTTCTTTAATCAGGTCCAAGAAGGATCTGTGAATGTCTGATATCTTAAAGAATAAAACTCAAGGATGCCACAGGTCAAGCTTTAGAGAAATATAACTTGTCTGTATTCCTTAAGGCTCTTGGGACTACCTTATTTCTTGGGCTGACTATCCAAGAAATGTTATTTCTTGGGTAGTCAGCCAACCAAACTTGGAAAATGAGGTATCCTTGCAGAGGAAAGGAATTAGGCTTTGTAGTTGAATCCAAATTCTGTATTTTACTGGTTTTGTAACTCTGGATAAATCACTTAAGTCTAGGGACCTCATCTTCTTAATCTTTAAAACAATTGAAATGGTGATCAATACAGAGGGTTATTATGAGTAACATACAAATAAAGTGATTTATGAAAAAATATCCTGTTAGTGAGAAGCCATCTAAATATTCCTCCCCCCAAAATATTCCCCTGGTATTTATTGCCATGTATAATTCCTTCATATTAAGTAACTTGGTTCTAGCTAAGAGAGTATGCATAGAAGTATCCCTTTGTGATTAGGTTACAAAAAAAATGTCTACTAACTGACGCTCATTCTATTGCTTGCTTTGATAAAGTAGACTGTCATGTTGGAGAGATCCATGTTAGAAGGAAGTAAAGGTGGCTTTCAGTCAACAGCCAGCAAGCAACTAAGATCTCCAGTTCAATTGCAAGAAACTGAATCTTGCGAACAACCACATATATGGCTTGGAAGCAGATCCTTCCCCATTTGAGCTTGGTGCTGAGATCATGGGTCTGTCTGATACCATGACTGCAGCCTGTCAGAGACTTGAAGTAGAGGATCCAGCTAAGCCACACCCAGATAAGTGATCCCAGGAACAACTGTGAGATAATAAATGTCTGCTGTTTTAAGTCACTAAGTTTTGGGATATTTTAAGCCGTGATAGGTAATTCATAAAAATCACTAAATAATTGGCAAATCCATTGTTACGGGTGCTCAGGACAAAAAGCTTAGTCTTTCTGTACTCCCTGCTTCCTATCATACCCCACCTCTGATTTCTCAGTAATCCTTTTGACTCCTCCTTCAAAATATATCCAGAACCTACCACTTCTCTGCTACTCTTCTGAAACAAGTCACCATAATCTCTCTATCGGATTATTACCGTAGTCTCCTAAAATCACCCGCTCACTTGATTACCCCTGGGCTTCCTGCTTCTGTCACTTCCCCTATGTGATCTATTCCCTCCATAATAGAGACTCTATTTTAAAACACATGTAAAACTATGCTACTTCTCTGGATGAAATCTACTAACAGTTTCCCCCAAATACTCATAAAAACCAAAGTCCTTCTGATGGCTTCTGTGTCTCTAATCTAGCCCCTGAAACATCTGTGCCTTCATGTCTGGCCCACTCTGCCTATATCCAGCATCACTTCTTTCAAGGTTTCACTAGGAAAAGCCGGCTTCTACTGGGTGTGCTTTGCCTCAGAGCATTTGAGTTTGCTGTTTCACTGAATATAATGACCTTCCCCCAGGTAATATGGCTCAGGCTCATTCGCTCACCTCTTTCAGGTCTTTGCTACACTTCCCTTTCTCAGCATGACTGGTCCAAATTACTCTATTTAAAATCCCACACATCATCATTCTCTCCCCCAACTTCCCTGCTGTATTTTTCTCAGGGTAAAACCATCATCACTCTATGACATATTAAATACTTCACTTATTTTTCCTCCCTTAACAACATAAATGCCATGAGGGCAGCCATTTTCTTTTTTTTAATTATTATTTTCTGTACCTTCAGTGCCTATAGAGTATACATTTAATAAATGATTGATTGGCTAAAGAAATGAGAAATAGTAGGAGAATAAAGCAGTGAGTTACAAACGAGACAGTGAAGTGTCTTCTTGAACTTTCTAGAAGTGAGGTCAGAGACTTATAAGTGGAGCTGTCTCTCAAGATCTCTATGCTGCTAAACATGCAGGTATGAAGCCCAGGAAAAGAGAGTAGTGTTTCTTCCTTTTTATTTTAAAAGAGAGCAATAAATGATATAACACCTATAAAATACTTGGAATAATGTCTAGCATAGAGAGATTGCACAAATAATGTTAGCTGCTATCATTACATTATCAACCTTATTATGTTTTCTTCATCTCTCTGTACCTTTTGGCCTTGATAAGAAACAAGACCTAGATGAATCTAGAAATAAGAGAGAAAGGAGAGGGTTGGACAAAATATCAGGGTCTCAATTCTTGTATTATTGCTCTTTGTGAAGAAATTTGGTAGAACAAAAAGTTGTTTTGCATGGAAAAAGTAAAGTTTTAACATCTAATTCATAAGTAAAGCTCAACTAAGAGCGTTTGCTTATAAGGGCTATTTGGTGGCTTGTGAAAGTCGGTGATTATTAATAACATACTCCCACCACAAACAACAACAACAACATTGGATCCAAAAAACAAAAGAAAAAGGAAACCAAACCAAACCAAACATACACAAACATGAAAATATTGTTAAAAATAAAAGTAGGAAATTTGAACTCAGGAGTGGGGTGGGGTAAATCATAAGAAAAATGAATTGTAGATTTTCTTTAAAAATCAGAACCATGATTTTTATATTTTGGATGAAAACAATCATTTCTCAATTCTAAGTTAACAAACATTTATAAACATGGTTGGGAAATACTAAAAAGTGAGTATGAAGAAGGAAAAATCTTTTAAAAATCTTTCTGTTGCTATTACCAATTTAGATATGTTCTCTTTATACACTTAACTAATCATTTTGCATAAACAACTGACACTCCTTACTTTCATTTCATATAGGCATTTTTTTTCATTGCATGGTGTTGTCCTTATCTAAATCTTTTCCAATGGTTTATAACAAACCTTTGAGTGGGTATGCCATCATTTTGATTTGTTGCTACCTTTTTATAAGATATTTAAGTTTTTCCCCAAGATGTCAATGTGCACATTATAAAATTAATATTTTCTACTAAATATTTGGCAGAGTGAAATAGAACTGTGTAGGAAAGAGAAATTCAAAGTTTAATAAGATTATCCCTTAAAAGTCAATTATGGGATTTTCATGAGATGCAGACACTGAGCAGTTCTACATTGATTTTCATTAGTGAAGGGTGGACCTGTTCTCCTCCAGTCCCCTCAGGAGTCACCATAGACTCTTTACAGAGTATAATATACCATAATCATTTCATATTCATTCTCCTACCAGCCAAACCTTTGACAAACAACATGAAGTCACTCTTCAGCATGGGACATTGATAAGCAGATCCATGACACATTTAAAATTAAGGTGCAGTGATAGAACATGTTCATTCATAAAATAGACATTGATGTGTCTTAAGTGTTTTATTTTGGCAGGTGAAAGTTTTTGACTCATAAGTGTGGAAGTGTAGGGCTTTATATTGTTTCAGCCAAGGCTCTGTAAGTTGTGTATCCATTCTTTAAGCCAGATCTAAAGGCTTTTCTGTAAAATTGACAAAGACCACCCTAGAATGAAGAGATTTCCTCAACCTTTGATTTCAAAAATGTGATTGTCTCTTTTAGTTTATTTACTATATAAATCAATATTTTACTCCTGACTTTACAAAATTAACCCATTACCCTAAGGTTAGTTGTGAACTTTTCCCCTTTCTTTTTAATAATGGATAAGGAAAAATATCCAGGATAAAATTACATTCAGAAACACTGTATATGTATCTTGGACACAACAGAGGGCTGGTCACTGTGGAATAGTGAACAAAAGAGACAAACATGAGCCAGAGAGGAGTTAGTTAATATCAGTGTGTCCATATGCTACAGATAATATCTAGTCCTGAAAAAATACTTCTTTTTTTGAGACTATTTAGGGAATGGATCCTCGAGTTACAATTACTTTGCAGCTCAGCCCTTAATTCTTCTGCCAATCTTTCTCTAATGACAGGAATCTCTCCAGTGTAATAAGGCTTGCATGGGAGGAAGAAGAAGACCATCAACTGAGCAAGTTCAGTGCTCTATACCAAGCAGTAGGATTTTCAAACATCATTAGAAAGGAACTCTTATCAACCACCTGATGAAATTAGGCTAAGTCTGTTTTAAAGGTGCTGTTGAAGAGATGGAAACTCAAAGATGTTTAAATAATATTGGTCAAGGCAGGTTAAAGGAGTTATATAAACAAGGTCTTGGTTACTAATTGGAAAACACCAAGGGAAACACAGGTATTTAATTGTGCAAAACTGTCAAAACAAGGTAATTTTGTGCCTACCAACTGAATACCAGCAATTACTCATCATTTCTGATACTGTCATGGTGGCTTAGGTATGAATCATCAAAATCACCATCCAAACTAGTTACCAATGGAAGGCAGGGAAAACATCTCCACCAACTGCTGGGATCCATGAGTAATCCTAAAATAACTAAGACTGTTATTTTTTAAATTAAAATATAGTTGATGCACATTATGTTGCTTTCAGTTATACTGATTTGATATTTGCATACATTATAAAATTTCCACCATGATAAGTTAAGTAACCTACTGACCCAATTTATATAAAATTATTATAGTATTATTAACCATATTCCTTATGTGGCATATGACATCAGTGTGGTTATTTATTTTATTTATGCTGCATATGACATCAGTGTGGTTATTTACTTTATAACTGGAGGTTTGTGCCTCTTAATCCCCTTCACCTATTTCTCCCCCCACCCACCTCTAGCTACCACTCATTTATTTTCTGTATTTATGGGCCTGTTTTTATTTTATTTTTTAGATTAAATGTATAAGTGAGATCATACTGCATTTTTCTTTCTCTGGCTTATTTCATTTATCATATACACTCTAGATCCATCAATGTTGTCAAAAAGGACAAGATCTCATATTTTATGGCTGAGTAATAGTCCATTGTGGGTATATATATATATATATATATATATATATATATATATATATATATACACACACATCTTCTTTACCTGTTCATCTATCTATGGACACTTAGGTTGCTTCCTTATCTTGGCAATTGTAAATAATGCTGCAATGAACATTGTTGTGCATATATCTATTTGAAATAGTTTTTTTAAATTTTATTTAAGTAAATACCAAGAAGTAAAATTGCTGGTCATGTTGTAGTTCTATTTTTAATTTTTTGAGGAAACTCCATACTGTTTTCCATAGTTGTCTGTACAAATTTAGATTCCTATTAAAAGTGCAACAGGGTTCTCTTTTCTTCACATCCTCTCCAACAGTCGTTATTTCTTGTCTTTTTGACAATAGACATTCTGACAGGTGTAAGTTGGTTTCTCATTGTAGTTTTGATTTCCCTGATGATTACTGATGTTGAGAATAGTTTAATGTGTCTGTTGGCCACCTGTGTGTCTTTTTCAGAAAAATGTCTATTAAGATCCTCTGCCCATTTTTTAATAGGGTTGTTTGTTTTTTTGATATTGCATTATATGAGTTCTTTGCATGTTTTTGATATTAACCTCTTATTGGATATATTGTTTGAAATTTCTTCTCCCATTCAGTAGACTACTTTATTATTTTGTTGATACTTTCCCTCACTGTGCAAAAGCTTTTTACTCTGATGTTTGACTAAACAAAGTATCTTTATTTCTTTCTGCTTTTGTTTCACTTCCCTGAAGAAACAGATCCAAAAAATATTATTGCTAAGACCAATGTCAAGAGTGTGCTGCCTATGTTTCTTCTAGGAATTTTATGGTTTCAGGTCTTACATTTAAGTCTTTAATCCATTTTGATTTATTTTTATATATGGCATGAAAAAGTAGTCCAGTTTCATTCTTTTTCATGTAGCTGTCCAGTTTTCCCAACGCCATTTGTTGAAGAGGTTGTTGAAGAAGTTGTCCGTTCCCCATTGTATATTCTTGCCTCCTTTATTACAATAGATTAATGGACCATATAAGCATGGGTTTACTTCTTGGCTCCCTATTCTGTTCCATTGATCTATGTGTCTGTTTTTGGATCAGTACCATACTGTTTTAGTTACTGTAACTTTGTAGTATACTTTGAACTCAGGAAGAATGATATCTTCAGCTTTGTACTTCTTTATCAAGATTTCTTGGGCCATTCAGGGTCTTTTGGGTTTCCATACAAATTTTAGAATTATTTGTTCCAGTTCTGTGAAAAATGCCTTTGGTATTACCATAGGGATTGTTTTAAATCTGTAGATTGCCTTCAGTAGTATGGTCATTTTCACAACATTAATTCTTCAGTAGTATGGTCATTTTCACAACATTAATTCTTCCAGTCCATGAGACAGTATATATTTTCATGTGTATCCCTCAGCTTCGATTTTTTTAGTCAATGTATTAGAGCTTTCAAAATACAAGTCTTTTATCTCTTCAGTTAGATTTATTCCTAGGTATTTCATTATTTTTGATGCAACTGTAAATGGTTTTCTTAATTTCTCTTTCTGATATTTCATTGTCAATGTAGAGAAATACAACAGATTTCTGTGTATTAACTTTGTATCCTACAGCTTTACTGAATTCATTGATCAGTTCTAAATAGTTTTTTGGTAGTATATTTAGGATTTTCTATATATAATATCATGTCATCTGCAAACACTGACAATTTTAATTCTTCCTTTCCAAATTGGATTCCTTTCATTTATTTATTTGTCTGATTGTTGTGCCTTCTGTGTTGAATGGAAGGGGGCCAGAGTGAGCATACTTGCCTTATCATAGTCTAAGGGGAAATGTTTTCATCTTTTTGCCATTGAGTATGATGTTAGCTGTGAGTTTGTTATATATGGCCTTTATTACATTGAAATATGTTCCCTTTATACTCTCTTTGTTGAGAGTTTTTATTATAAATGGATGTTGAATTTTTTCAAAGGTTTTTTTCTGCATCTATCGAGATGACTTTATGATTTTTATTCTTCTATTTGTTAATGTGGTATACCCCCCTGATTGATTTGCAGACACTGAACCACCTTTGCATATCTGGGATAGATCCTACTTGACCATCATATATCCTTAGAAAGCATTGCTGAATTTGGTTTACTAATATTTTGTTGAGAGTTTTTGCATCTATGTTCATTAGTAGTATCAGCTTGTAATTTTATTTTTCCTTGATGTCTTTGTCTAGTTTTGGTATCAGGGTGATGCTAGCCTCAAAGAATAAGTTCAAAAGTATTCTTTTCTCTTCAATTTTTAAGAAGAGTTGGAGAAAGATAGATGTTAACTTTTCTTCAAATATTTGGCAGAATTCACCTGTGAACCCATCTGGTCCTGGACTTTTGTTTCTTGGGAATTTTTCTTAATACTGGTTCAATTTCATTACTGGTAATTGGTCTGTTCATATTTTCTATTTTTTCCTGATTCTGTCTTGGAAATTATACTTTTCTAGGAATTTATCAATTTATTCTAGGTTGTTTATTTTATATATATATATATATATATAATATATTTATTCTAGGTTGTTCATTATATATATATATTCAGTTCATCTAATATGTCATTTAAGGCCAATGTTTCCTTATTGATTTTTTCTGTCTGGATGATCTCTCCATGGATGTAAATGGCATGTTAGAGACCCCTACTTTTGTGTTACTATCAGTTTCTTTTTAAATGTTTATTAATATTTCCTTTACATATTTAGTTGCTCCTATGTTGAGTGCATATATATTTACAATTGTTATAAATTCTTCTTACACTGATCTCTTAATCATCAAGTAATGTCCTTCTTTGTCCCTTGTTACAGTCTTTGTTTTTATGTATAGTTTCTGATATACTTATTGCTACTCCAGCTTTTTTTTTTGTTTCCATTTGAATGGAATACCTTTCTCCATCCCCTCACTTTCAGTCTGTGGGTGTCTTTATATCTGAAGTGAGTCTCTTGTGGGTAGTATATATAAGGGTCTTTTTTTGTTTTTGTTGTTTGTTTTATTCATTCAGGTGCTCTATGTCTTTTAAATGGAGCATTTAGTACATTTACATTTAAATAAATTATTGATAGATGTGTATTTATTGCCATTTGGCCAATTGTCTTCTGATTGTTTTTGTAGTTCTTTTTCCTCTTTTTCTTCTTCTTTCTCTCTCTTCCCATGTGATTTGATGACCATCTTAATATTATGTTTGTATTCCATTCTCTTTTTTGGTGTGCGTATTTATTATAGTTTTTTGACTTGTGGTTACCATGCTGGTTATATATAGTAACCTATATGCAAATGTGATTATTTTTAGTTGATGTGTTCTTATGTTTGAAAGCATTCTAACAGCCCTGCAATTTTAACCCTCTTACTCCACATTTCATGTTTTTGGCATGATATTTTATAATTTTTGTGTTTGCCCCTAACTACTTATTGCAGATGTGGATGATTTTGTCTTTTTTGTCTTTTAAGCTTCTGAATAGCTTTATAAGTGGTTGGTCTAACTTTATTCATATTTGTCTTTGCCAATGAGAGTTTTCTTTCTGAATTTTCATATTTCTAACTGTGACCTTTTCTTTTCTGCCTAGAGTTGAATTCTTAGCTTTAGCTTGTCTATAAAACACTTTATCTCTCCTTAAGTTCTGAATGATAACCTTGCCTGGGTAAAGTATACTTTGTTGAATGTTTGTTTTTTTCTTTCATCACTTTGAATATATCTTGCCACTCTGACATGAAATATTTCTGCAGAAAAGTCAGTTCATATTCTTATGGAAGTTTTGTGTATGTGTGTGTGTGTGTGTGTGTGTGTGTGTGTTTAACATAACCAATTGTTTTTCTTTTGTTACACTTATGATTTTCTTTTGATCTTTATTTTTTTGTCACTTTAATTATGATGTGATTGGTGTGGATCTCTTTGGTTTAATCTTGTTTGGGACTCTCTGTGCTTCCTGGACCTGGATGTCAGTTTCCTTCCCAAGATTAGGGAAGTTTTCAGCTGCTATTTCTTCAGATAACTTCTGTTCCCTTTTCTCTCTCTCTTCTCCTTCTGGAACCACTATAATGCAAATGTTTGTATACTATATGTTGTCCTAAAGGTCTCTTAATATATACTCATCTTTAATTTTCTTTTTTATGTTCATCTTGGTGATTCCCATTTCTCTGTATCATCTAATCTACTTTTGGTTCCTACTAGTGTATTTTTCTTTATTTCAGTAATTGTATTTTTTTAGATCTGTTTGGTTCTGCTTTATATTTTCTAATTCTGTTGAAATTCTTACAGTATTCATCCATTCTTCCCCCAAGTTTGGTGAAAGTCTTTATAATCATACCTTGAACTCTTTATTGTGTAGATTACTTATCTCTACTTCATCTAGTTCTTTTTCTAAGGTTATGTCTGGTTTTTGTTTGGAATGTATTCCTCTTTCTCCTTATTTTGCCCAATTCTCTGTGTTTATTTCTATGTGTTAGGTAGGTCAGTTACATTTCCTAATCTTGGAGAAGTGACCTTATGTAGGAGATGTTCTATGTGGCCTAGCAGTATGGTCCTCTCCAGTCACCAGAGATATGTGCTCTAGGGTTGCCCACTCTGTGTGCCTTCTCTTCTGGTGGGGCTGACCACTGTGGACATGTTGGTAGGTGGGGCTAGCCCCTGGCCAAGTTGTCTGTGAGGCTGTGCCTCATGTGGTGGCTTCAGGCCAGCTGGATCACAAAGTTGGCTTCCTGCATGGCTGTCTGTGTGCTCCTCAAGGTGGGGAGTCTCGGGGCTGGTGCTGTCTTGCTGGAGGGTGGGGCTGATTCTCAGTACAGCTCTGTTGTACAACCCAGGGAACATTGGGGCTGGTCTTGGCCCACTGAAGGGAGGGACCAGACCCTTCCTCCACTGTCTGCATGGCCATGGGATATTTGGTGTTGCTACCAAACTCTTGGTGGGCAGGGCTGGTTCCCTGTTGCTAATGGGCTAGAGGGAGGATTACATAATGGCACTTGCCACCATCAGTGTTACTGCAGTAGAACAAGTTCCCAAACATGACAGCCACCAACATCTATGTCCCTGGGGGAGTCCCAGTTGTCTCCTTCCTCTTCAGGAGGCTCTTCAAGATACACAGGTGGGCCTGACCTAGGCTACTTTCACTGCTGCCTCTGTGCTGTGACTCAGAGCATGTGAGATTTTTGCAGGTACCCTTTAAGCATGAAGTCTCTGTTTCCTATAGCTCTCCAGCTCTCCTGAACAAAAGCTCCATTGGTTCAATGTCAGACATCCTGGGGCTCATCTTCCCAGGGTAGGACCCATGAGCTGGAGAGCTTCATGTTGGGCTGTTTCTTCACTCCTTGGGGAAAACCCCTATGATTGTGATATTCTTCCTGTTTGGGGTTTGCTGACTCAGGAGTGTAGGTCCTGACAATACCATATCCCCCCCTCTTACCTGTCTCCTTGTGGTGTCTTTAGTTGTGGAAACTCTTTTCATCTAGTCTTCAGGTTATTCTCAAAGGAAGTTGCTCTGTAAGTAGTCATAAGTTTGATATGTCTTTGGGAGGATTTGATCTCAGGGTCTTTCTATGCTACCATCTTGGCTATCTCCTAAAAATTCTTGATAAGTAACTGGAATAACCCTATGCTTACAAAAATGTTATTAATTTAATAATTAAAAATAATTAATTATTTTTAGGTGTCAGAAAACCATGTATCCAGGAATTGGTTCTGCCATTGGTTTGCCAAGTCATTTTATGCCTGTCAATTTATAACTTAGGGCCTCAGTTTCCTCAGTTATAAAAGTTAGGCATTGGTACAGATTGAAATACCTCCAACCAGCCAAACAATACTTATATTTCTACAATGGACAGAGGACAGCATATGACTTTATATTTTCTATAAAGGATGTTTCTTTTTTTTTTTTTTTTGCAGTACGCGGGCCTCTCACTGTTGTGGCCTCGTTGCGGAGCATAGGCTCTGGACGCGCAGGCTCAGTGGCCATGGTTCACGAGCCTAGCCACTCCATGGCATGTGGGATCTTCCTGGACTGGGGCATGAACCTGTGTCCCATGCATTGGCAGACGGACTCTCAACCACTGCACCACGAGGGAAGCCCTAAAACTGGTATGTTTAAAAGCCATATAATAGTTTATTTTACAGTTGTGACACAATACATTTAATCAGTCCCCATTGTTAAAGATTTGACTTATTAGCCATAATGTAATCAAACTTGCATTTCAAACAGCACTTTTAAGCTCAGCCAGTTAAAAAACGGTTTTCTATTTAAAAATGTAGAAGAATAAATGACTACATTCTTAATTTTTTTAATAATAAGATGACTAGAAAAAAAAATTACACTATCTTTCCCAGAAGTAACAATTCTTAGGAATTGAGTGGCCATACATGCCAATTTATACCTGCTGATCTGGGGTAACTGTGACTGTTAAAGTAATGGCAACATTTTCCATTCATAGAAGTGTACCAATTCGATGATAAATCATATAATCAACCTTAGTTAACAGTTTGCAGTGTAAATGTATTTCTTCTACATATTTAAATTTATATACCTTCCACATATGCAAATTTTAAGAAAGAAGTTATTGTATATATTGTAGCAACTTATTTAATAATGATACTCCTTAAAGAAATTTCCAAAACAGAATATATGGCTCAGAATCATTCCTTTAACTCCTTGGTATTTCTGAATATAGATGAACAAACTTCTATTAATATAGATGAATAATAATTTCCTAATTATGATGTTAAAGGATAACTTTTAAAGGGTAATATAAAGACTCTTATACAACCATAAAGTGAAAACATTTCAAAGACTTTCTTTAGTTCCTCAGTTAATTAAACCAGTAAGATATTGGAACTGGTTCAAAGGAGAATCCAGCACACTCACACACGCACACACACACACTCGTACAAACACCATCAAAATGAATTTATAGATACATAAACCAAAATGAATTTATAGATACATACAAAATTAGCCAATATTTACAGATCCAATAGATTCAATTCATTTGCATTTATATGTAAATGAACCTGCTATTAGTTCACTTCAATTTACAGAATTGTTCAAAGACCATGACAGACAGAGATAACTTAGAGGGTGTGCTTGACAGGCCACAAGTTATCTTTTATGCCAATTTCAGTCTTTCACAGTTTTCTCTGCTAATGGAATTTTAGATTGTATTCAGTATATTTGTCATTTTAAAGAATGCTGCAATAAACATTTTTCAATATGTACCATTTTCTCATGTGGACATATGTTTGTAAGATAATTATCTAGAACTGTTGGATCAGAGGATCAGATTGATTTCTTTTTTCACTTCCTTTAATATGTATTTGTTTATTTTTAGAACAACTGCTGAACTGCATTCAAAAGTGCTATTCCAATGTATGCTACCATGAGCTATCTATAATTAACTATTTTTCCTACATTTAAAAAACTACTGGATTGATTCTTTTATTTATTTTTCTTTAATCAGGTCATTGTTTTCATTCTTACTGAGTCTACTGATGAGATGGGAAAATTTTCATATACTTATTGGTCACTGATATTTCTTCTAATTTAAATTTACTATTCATATAATTTTTATATTTTTATATGGATGTTTAATTCTTATTCATATAAGAAAACTGTTCATATATTTTATTATAGTTATTAACTTGTATATATGTTTAAAATATTTTCTTGTAACTTGTCACTTATCTTTTAAAAAAATGTTTCCCTAAGATATATTTTTCCATTTTGGTGAATACATAATTATATTTATATTATCATTTAAACAGTCTCTAAGTATATAATTCAGCTCCATTATGTACATTCACAACGTTGTGCAACCGTCATCGTTATCTATACCCAAACTTCATCATTCTCTATATAAACGCTATCCACTAAACAATAACATCCCATCTCTCTCTTTCCCCTTCTCCCAAACTCTACACTACTTTCTGTCCCTATGAATTGGCTTATCCTACCTATCCCATATAGGGATATGGGGTATGGGACACACACACATAATGTGTGTCCTTATTGTATGTGTCTGACTTATTTCATTTAGCATGTTTTCAAGATTTAACCATGCTGTAACATATACCAAAAATCCATTCCTTTTTATGGCTGAGTAATAATATTCTATTGTCTTATATACTATATTTTGTTTATCCATTCATCTATTGATGAACATTTGGATTGTTTCTACATTTTGGCTGTTGTGAATAACATTATTATAAACATTGTTATAAAAATATGTGTTTGCATCTCTGCTTTTAATTCTGATTATATAATTCTGTTTATAATTAATGACTACTCAAGATTGGCATTGCCAAATCAATGATAATTCTATGTACAACTTTTTTGTGTAACTGACAGTCTTTCACAGCACCTGCATCATTTTACATTCCCATCTTAAATGCACATGCTCCTATTTCTTCATGTCCTTGCCAAAAAATTATTATTTATTTTTAGTAGCATTCTGATGCATATAACATGGCATTTCATTGTGATTGTTTTTGGTCATGCTCCACGGCATGTGGGATCCTAGTTCCCCAACCAGGGATTGAACCCACACCCCCTGCAGTAGAAGTGCAGAGCCTTAACCACTGGACCACCAGGGAAGTCCCCCTCATTGTGATTTTTATTTGCATTTCCCTGATGACTAATGATGTTGAGCATCTTTTCAAGTGGTTACTATTTGTATATCTTCTATAGAGAAAGGCCTACTCAAACACTGCCTATTTTTATTGTTTTCTTCTGTTTGTTTAGTTTTTTTTGTTGTTGTCATTGTTGAGTTTGAGGATTTTTATATACTCTGGATTTTAAATCCTTTTCATATAAATGATGTGCAAATATTTTTCCTAGTTTGTAGAATGACTTTTAATTTTCTTGATAGTTTCCTTTGATGCACAAAAGTTTTTATTTTTGTTGAAGTCTAATTTATTTACTTTTTATTTCGCTGCTTGAGATTTTGGTGTCACATCTGTGAAATTGTTGTCAGATACAATGTCCTGAATTTTCCCCCATTGCTTTATTGCATGAGTTTTATAACTTCAGCTTTTACGTTTTGATCCATTTGGGGTACATTTTTTTTTTTTTTTTTTTTTTTGCAGTACACGACCTCTTACTGTTGTGGCCTCTTCCACTGTGGAGCACAGGCTCCGGACGTGCAGGCTCAGCAGCCATGGCTCATGGGCCCAGCCACTCTGCGGCATGTGGGATTTTCCTGGACTGGGACATGAACCCGTGTCGCCTGCATCAGCAGACGGACTCTCAACCACTGCACCACCAGGGAAGCCCGAGAGGTACATTTTTATATATGGTATGAAATAAGGGCCCAACTTCATTCTTTTCCAAATGGATATTCAGTTTTTTCAGCACCATTTGATGAAAATAATTCCCTTTACCCATTGAACAGTCTTGGCACTCTTGTCAGTAATCTATTGACCATATATTTGAGGATTTATTTCCAGGATTTTTATTCTATTCCATTAGTCTATATATGTGTCCGTATGTGAGTATCATACTGTTTTAATTGTTATAGTAACTTTTGATGTCAGGAAGTGTGAGTCCTCCAAGTTTGTTCCTCTTTTTCAAGAATAGTTTGACTATTTGGAGTCCTTACAGTTCCATATCAATGTGAGGATCATCTTTGCCATTTTTTCAAGAAAAAAAGAAGCTGGAATTTTAATTGGGATTACATTGAATCTGTATATAATTTTGGAGAGTATTGGCATCTTAACAATGTTGTATTCCTATTCATGAACATGGAATATCTTCCCATTTATTTATTTTCTATTTAGTATTTTTACCAGTCAATTTTCTTTTTTTAATTTGGGAACTCACATGTATTTTTTCTTTATGTTTTTTAAAATGTTGTATTGTTCTCATAGTATCCTTCTTTAAGCCATTCTTTATAATATAATCTCTGTATATAATAGTTTCTTATAATTAAAAATAAATTGCTCTTTACTACATCTCAATTTTTAACGTATAATTAATTTATGCACCTGACTTATGTTTTTTCCAGATCCATACTATTCAATTCCCACAATATTTATTGACTGGTCTATTTTATATTTACCATTTTGAAATGCAACATTTAACACATGCTACATCGCTGTATGTTCAGTTTGATTTCTGGACCACTGTACTGTTTTGATCTACTTTCAAATTCTTGGTGAACACTATATTGTTTTAATCACTCTGATTTAATTGTATGTTGTAATTTCTGATACAATAATTCACATTGTTCTTAATTATTATTTCCCCTTCCCATTTTTTTTTGTTTGTTTCTCCTTCAGACTACTTTTGCAATAAGTTAGGTTACTTTAGGACTTCCAATATTGTTATTACTGAGATTTTAATCTCAGTTAAATTTTTAAATCGATTTTTAGAGCAATAACATCTTTCTATTGTAAAGTTTTTTCTGCTTAGAAACAACATAAGTTTCTTCATTAATTAAAGTGTTCTTTTTTCATTACTTTTTAGATATATATTCTTTTGTTCACAATTTAGTGGCTTTGCACAATTTTATTATTTTTTTCCCCTTTTTTCTATTTTACAGTTGGTTTGTTTTGTGTCTCATACATGATTTGCTTGAAAACTGGATATTTAAAGTAATATAAATATAGTGACTCTGGAAATAAGATACAACTTCCAGAGTCTGTTGTTGTTGTGTTTGCTATATTGCTTGTGTTTGCTATATTGCTTGTTTAGTTACTTTTCTGGACCCCATTTTTTTGTGTTCTATTCTATCTCTATTCCCTGTAGTATGCTACCACTGATGTCTCTGCTTGGTTAGCTTACTTATAAACAAAAGATTGTTCACAACTATCCTTAATCGTCTTGAACCAATGAGTTCCACCTTTTCATGAGGGGCACTATGATGAGGTGCATCTTCAACACTCTGATGTTTACAGTTCTGCTTTAGCATTCACTTCCTGCTTGTGCAGGTCCTCAAAGTGAGCAAGAAAAGTCAGGCAGAAGTGTAAGATTGAGCTAGTGCACACACTGCCTTGCAAAAATGCATGACCTCCTAGAAATCCCAGGTACGTCAGAACTTTTTTGAAGCCCTCTATAGACATCTAATAGCTCAGGTATTTCTTTTAATTTTTGACCAGGCTTTTAAAATGTTTCCTAACCCAATATCATGGCCTCAGAAATTTGCAATATTAGTAACTGCCTTTAACAGTTACTAATTTTTTCTGATTGTTCTGAAAAGACCCTAGAGACAGCACTTTTCCCATGGAAAGAGCTCTAAGTCAGGTCAAAAAATCACAATGCTCTGAGAATAAGGCTTTTCCAGAGAGCTGCAAAACATGCTGACATTTTGAGGAGTTCCAAACCCCATTAACTCTTCTGCTGGTTGCAAGGCTGCTGATTTTTAAGACTACCATGAATGTGAGAGAGGGTCAAGGCATTGATAGTGATGCATTCTTTTCAGTAGGCTCTAGGGAAAAAATCATTTTCTTTCCTTTTTCATCACGTAGAGGCTACCCACATTCCTTGTCTCATAGTTCTTCTCCTCCATCTTGAAAACTAGCAAAGGCATATCAATTGTTTCTCACAGCAAAGTCCATCATATTCACAGTTCTGGGGAGTATGAGGTATGTGTATATCAGGAAGTGGGGATCTTGGAGGCATTCTTTGAAATCTAACAACATTGTAATATTATCAGTAAACATATCACTATTATATTTTGAAATTTAAAATCAATACTTTAGAACTAAATATATAAAATAACCAAAATTTAAAACTTAATGAACAAATTTTTAACTGCTTAGTCACAATTCAAAAGAGAGTTAGCAACCTAATATAAATGAGCAGAAAGCATGTGTAATAAATCAAGGAAAGACATAAATATATAAAATACAGGATATAAGATAGAAACACATGGGATAAAGTGAAATAAATCAGACAGGGAAAGACAAATACCATTTGATCTAACTTATGTGTGGAATCTAATAAAACTAAATTCACAGAAACAGAGAACATGTTTGTGGTTGCCAGAGATGGGAGGTTTAGGGAGTACAAATGTCCAGTTTTATGTCAACTAAAAAAAAAAAAAAAAAAAAAGCACAATCTAAATGTTGAGAATTATGTTTTTATTCAGTAGACTTTCTGAGGATTTAAGCCCGGAAGACAGCCTCCAGTTAGCTCAGAGGGGCAGCTCTGAAGAGGTCAGGGAGATGTCAGGACCTATAGGAGTTTTTGTAACACAAACCAGGTAGTCAGAGCATCAAAAGATTACTATTAATTACAGAAAACCAGACTTGTCAAGTTAATTAATTTAGCACGTTTCTTTGTATGGGAAGATGTAACAGTCTGGGCTCATTGAAATCATTCCTTTGATGTGTACCTTAACTATCTAGGGCCAGTGTCCTGTTTTTCTCCATCCTGAATCCCCTCAGGGTGCACAGCTGAGGGTGGATACAGCGTCTGATGGCTTGATGGCCACAACATCATTTGTTTACCGATATGTCAGGTGACATTCTTCATCCACATGTAAGACAATTAAGCTCTGAGGATGTTATGTACAGCATGGTGACTACACTTAACAATATGGCACATTTGAAAGTTGTTAGGATCAAATATTAAAGTCCACATCACAAGAAAACATGTAACTGTGTGGTGATGTATGCTAACTAAACTTATTGTGGTGATGATTTTGCAGTACACACATCTATCAAATCATCGTGTTGTACACCTTAAATTCACAAATGCTATATGTCAATTATATCTCAATAAAACTGGAAAAATAAAAAAAAATCATTTAAAGGCCTATTATGGGTTGAATTAAAGTCAAAGATGAAAATAGAGAAAGAGTAAGTTAGTAATATTTGAAGATATAATGGCTGAAGTTTTTTCATAACAAATGAAAAAGGAAGTCCACTAGCCCAGTAAATCCTAAGCAGAAAACTATAAAGAAATCCATACCTAAAGCATTAGGGTGAAATTAGAGAAACATAGCAAAGATAAAATGTTAAAAGCAGTTAAAGACAATAGACATTATTTTCAAAGTAGAAATAGTTTGACCAGAAAATTATTTCTCAACACTAATATTTGACTCAGACAAAAACAAAGTAATAACAACCAAAAGTCTTAACATGTTAAAGTTCTAATATTATTAACTCTATTTAGCAAAAGTATTTCATAAGAATACAATCTAAAACATCAAAGAATATCCAAATAAGAATTTAACACAAGTAGATTTACATTAAAAGACAATCTAAAAGACATTCTTCTGGAAAAAACAACATAATTTCAGATCAAAGGTCATAACTGGGGCTTCTCTGGTTGTGAAATGGTTGAGAGTACGCCTGCCGATGCAGGGGACATGGGTTCGTGCCCCAGTCCGGGAAGATCCCACATGCCATGAAGCAGCTGGGCCCGTGAGCCATGGCCGCTGAGTCTGCGCATCCGGAGCCTGTGCTCCGCAATGGGAGAAGCCGCAAAAGTGAGAGGCCCGTGTACCGCAAAAAAAAAAAAAAAAAGGTCATAACTGAAGCATGCAATAAACAAATAATAAATATATAGGCAAATTTAAATGAACATTAAAATAGTAATAATAATAATATTGCTTTCTGAAATTTACATGTCTGAGAAGAACAAAATTATAAGTGTTACAGCAGGCAGGTAGCTAGGTAGGAGAAGAAGAAGGGGGGTACCAACCAGATGGCATGAAACCACACATCTTGTAAACAACAGGCGTCCTTGGTCAGACAAAGAAAAGCAGAAACTTCTAGGCTGACAGAAAACCACACATTTTTGGGTGATAAGTGTTCTAAAGCTAGACAAAGAAATGTGGGACAAGTGGAGAATCTCCAGCAACTGAATGTAACCTTTTGCTCATTATGCTCTTATTACAATTAAATGAACCTTGTAGATAAGAGGTTCCCTTCATACACTGAGGCCATGACACTTCCCATCAAGGCTAAATAAGGACAGAAATTTCCCTCCGGAAGGTGGAGCTGGGATGAAAATCAGGGAGTACAACCCTCAAGTCCCTCCTTCCCCAATGAGGACTCCACCCTTTCATTTCTACACCTCACATAACCAGTTTGCCAAAGAAACTCAGGGCAGAGCTACTCACCTGAGCCTGCCAACTTTCCCCTTGAGAGTGTACTATCGCTTAGATAAATCCTCACTTTACTTTCTTGACCTCCCTGTCATGTTTCTGAACATAAGTATGTCATATAATTCTGAAGGTACTTTAATGAAATTAAATACTTTGTTTTCACATTTGCTGAGAAGAGGAAAAAGTTGCCAGATAATTTTGTATGTTGATAAGGCTTTATCAAGGTTTTATGCTTTAACTCTTAGAATAATCTATACAAGATTACATAACTGAGGGCATACTTTTTAAATTTATAGAAAGAAAATGGTTTAATACAAATAATCTATTCAAAAAATGATGAAGTGGGAAAATGTCATAGAAGCTGCCACGTAGAAAGCTTAGGATACAATCGTATATTTAAATCTCTATATATCAGTATTATACTTAATATAATTTGAATAAATACTGTAGCTAAAAGGCAAATGTTTTGAGTTTAGACTTTGAAAAACAGTTAAATCCCTTACATATGAACCTTCAAGTTGCAAACTTCCAAAGATGTGAACATACCCAGAGAAAGGATGAAGAGAGACAAGAGGAAGAAGTAACTGCAGAATGAAGAGATTCATGATGCAGGAAGTGGCAAGGAGATTTTCTTTCTTTGATGAGACACAGTTTTTGAGACAAAGGACCTGAACATAGAGTAATGCACGAAGTTTGCAGCAGCCGTTCAAAATGCAATCCAGTACTACCCTGTCATCTATGATGAGAAAAAAAGAGCTACTACGCAGACATCACTGTATTGTTTGTTCAAGAGGGTAGATAGAATTGAATCCAGCAAGGAATCAGAACCTGTACCATCAACATCAGGTCTGGGTGAAATTGCAGCTTGCCCTCTGTCTCCTATTGCTGACAATCCTTCAGCTCTACCATCTCCCACCTCCTCTCCCTCCTCCAGTCAGTAACTCTCCTGCCTGTTCACTCGATGCCAGCCCCTGGATGCCAGCTGTTGTACTGCACTACTGTACTTTTCAGGGTACTGTACTATAAGATTAAAAATGTTTTCTTTATATTTTGTGTTTGTTTTTTATGTATTGTGTGAAAAGTATTATAAGCCTATTACAGTAGAGTACTATATAGTCAACTGTGTTAGTTGGGTACCTAGGGTAACTTTGTTGGACTTAATGAATAGATTGGACTTATGAACGTGCTCTTAGTGTGGAACTCTATTGTACGTAGGGGACTTACTTACTTGTATATGCTGCTATCAAAAGACATCTGAGTATAAATTTACAAGAAGATCAAAAATATAAAAATAATAACGAGTCTAAATAAACAAATACAACTGGTGAAGTTGTATCCATCCAGAGCAAAGAGATTCTAAGGCACCAAGTTTTACTATAGATATTTAGCTTCATAAATATCAAATGTTTCAGTTTATCTAGAAGTATAATGGTTTGAAATATGTACACCCTTGCATATTGTCACACAATGGATACAATTTGAAAAATGCTGGAAGAATTGTTTTAATTTAGACTTCTTTTGAAGAAGGTCAAATATATTTAGGCACAAGTAGTCTTTTGAGAGATGAGTTGAAGAGGTCTTAAGAAGTGGGAAAGTGAGACCAAGAAAATAAAAAGCCAGAAAATTTTGTGTAAGTTCCCACTATGGGTTTCTGAGGCTCTGTGCTACTGTTGAACTCCAATAGTCAATTTACCTTACAACAATTCCATCTGAGGTGTAAGGAAGCTTTAATACTTATTTTTTATGAGAGAAAGATTTCTCCTCTTAGCTTTAAATACCTTGGTTCTTAGAGCTTGCCACTCATGCACGGTAAAGTAAAACTCAAGCCAGAGACTTGGAGGTATTTACTGTGAGCACTGTTGCAATAAGCTGGGCTGTGCAGTGGTGAGGGACTCAGTCAGCAACAATGGTACTCACCATCATAGTCAGAGACTTGAAAGCATCCCTCTCAGTGAATAACAAAACAAGCAGACAAAATATAATCAATAAGAAATCAGAAATAAATGACATTCCTCACTAACATTAAAATGATCATAAGAGAATATTATGAACAACATTGTGCAGACAAATTTAAGTATTTAGATGAAATGAATATAGAATGAAAAAGAAAAAAGGATTAATCTTAGTTCTACTAAAAAACAAGGATTTAAAAATGTCCTCACACTTCCAGTTCCAAAAGGTATTACCAGTAAATTTTTCACCAAATATTTAAGGAAGAAATAATATTTCCAACTCATTTTATAAAACCAGTAAAACCTTGATAACAAAGCATTAGCAAGGATATTTTAACAAAATCAAATTACAAGCCACATGTACTCAGATTGAAGTAAACTCATAAAGAAAATATGAACAAAATTAATTCAGCAATAAATAAATAAAAATTATATAATCAAATATGAAAAATTTAGTTGAAAAATGTGTTATCATTAAAATTCAATTAATATAGCTTAAAATATTAACACAACAGAGGGAAAATCATAGAATTTCTTAACATATGCCAAAACTATCAATAAGAATTAATATACATTCATTAAAAGGAAAGCAAACTTTGGATATAAGTGGATTTTCTTCATCTGTAAAGGTATCTAACTTTTATCTACAGCAAACATTATTAATGTTGGTAAAGCATTAAAATTTTCACTGGTTTATTGGGGAGAAAACAAGGAGGCTATTCTCACTGCTTCTATTGATTATTGGACAGAAGTCCCTAAGCAATGCACCAATGCAGGATAAAGCAGCAAAAAAAGAGAGAAAATTGGAAAGAAGTAAAAATTTTACTATTTTTTGGTTGATATAATTAAGTGCAAAGAAAAGAGAACCTAAGAGATACTACAGTAAAATTATTTGCATAAGAAGATAGTTTAATAAGGTTGCTGAATTAAAAATTGATGGAAAATAATGTTTTATACCCAGCATTAGTTAGAAATTTTAAAAATATATAAAGTAGTCCTATAGTATAAAAATGTTAAAGATTAATATATAAAAACAAACAGAAACAAAAACCCTCTTCTAGACTTTAAGTAGGAAACTTTAAAACACTACTGAGAAAAATTCTAAAGGTGTGACTAAATAGAGTTGAAGATTCAATCTTGTAAATATATAACTGTATACAGATTGCTCTAAAGATTTAATTTTTTTTCAATCAAAAATCCCAAATGTAAGAAAACAACTCCATTTATAATTGCATTAAAAAGAATAAATTACCTAAGAATAACATTAACTAATTAGGTGAAAGAGCTTTACATTGAAAGCTATAAGACTTTGGTTAAATAAATAGAAGACACAAATAAATCGAAAGACATTTTTTCTCA
This sequence comes from Monodon monoceros, assembly GCF_005190385.1. NCBI lineage: Eukaryota > Metazoa > Chordata > Mammalia > Artiodactyla > Monodontidae > Monodon > Monodon monoceros. Next base: position 105,868,391 of record NW_021703772.1, on the reverse strand, counting down.
TGGAGTAGAAGGATTAAAACTGTTAAAGTGTCCATACTACCCTAAGCAATCTACAGATTCAATGAAATCTCTATCAAAATTCTAAAGGAATTTTTCACAAAGATAAAATCAAAAATTTTTAAATGTGCATGGAACCACAAAAGATTCCAAATAGCCAAAGAAATCTTGAGAAAGAACAAAGTTGGAAGTATCACACTTCCCGACTTCAAACTATATTACAAAGGTATAGTAATCAAAAGAGTATTGTATTGGCATAAAAACAGTCATGTAGATCAATGGAACAGAATATGGAGCCTAGAAATAAACTCAAGCATATTTGGTAATCAATTTATGACAAAAATATGCAAGGGAAAATAACAGTCTCTTCAGTAGTTGATAAAGGGAAAACTGTATAGTCACATGCAAAAGAATGAAAATGGACCACAGTTTTACACCATACACAGAAATTAACTCAAAATAAATTAAAGACTTGAATGTAAGACTTGAAATAATAAAACTAGAGGAAAACATCAGTACTAATCTTCTTGATATTGGCCCTGGTAATGGTTTTACGGAGTTGACACCAAAAGCAACAATAGCAAAAAAATTTTTTAACTGTAACTCTATCAAATTTTAAAAGCTCTGCACAGCAAAGAAAACTATTGATGAAATGGAAAGACAACTTACATATTGGGAGAAAATATTTGCAAATCATTTGTTTTATCAGGAGTTAATACCTAAAATATATAAAGAACTCATGAAACTCAATAGCATAAAAACACATAAACAATCTGATTAAAAATTGGCAAAGAATCTGAATAGACACTTTTACAAAGAAAACATACAGATGACCAAGTACATAAAAAGATGCTCAACGTCAGTAATCATCAGGCAAATGCATATCAAAAACCTAATGCGATATCACCTCACATTTGTTAGAATGGATATTATCAAAATGACAAGTTTTGGTGAGGATGTGGAGAAAAGGGAACACTCTTAAATTGTTGGTGGGAATATAAATTGGTGCATCCACTATGGAAAAAAGTATTGAATTTTCTCAAAAAATTAAAAATAGAGCTATTATATTCAGCAATTCCATAACTGGATATCTGTCTGAAGGAAACAAAAATCACTATCTCCAAAAAATGTGCTTACCCTCATATTCGTTGAAACATTATTTAAAATACCCAAGATTGGGAAGCAACCCAAGTGTTTATTGATGAATGAATGAATGGATAAGAAACCTGTAAATATATATATATATATATAATTCAGTCATTAAAAAGAAGAAATATTGCCATTTGCAAGTACATGGATGGACCTTGTGGGCATTATGCTAAGTGAAATAAGTCAGACAGGGAAAAACAAGTAGTGCATGATCTCACTTATATGTGTAATTTAGAAAACAAACAAACAAAAACCAAACTCATACCTACAGAGAACAGTTTAGAGGTTGCAGGGGGTGGGCAGCAGGGGAAGAGAGGTTGGCAAGTTGGGTGAATGTGGTCAAAAGGTACAAAATTCCAGCTATAAGATGAATAAGTCCTGAGGATGTAATGTACAGCATGATGAAGATAGTTAACAATATTTTATATTTACAAGTTACTAAGAGACTAACTTTTGAAAGTTCTCATCACAAGGAAAAAAATTGTAACTATGTGTGGTGATGGATGTTAATTAAACTTACTGTGGTATTCACTTTGCAATGTATACATATATCAAATCATTATGTTTTACACCTAAAACCAATAGGCTATTTTATGTCAATTATATCTCAATCTAATAAAATAAGCTGCAGATTTATATAGATTGATCTGATATGAATAGATATTATTAGGTAGATAAGTACATACCACATGCATACATGTATACATGCATTCAACATGTGGTAAGCAATATAATTAAGGTGATAAAAAAAACTGATTTGGCAAACAGATTAAGTGCTTGTGTGCCAGCATCACAGTTACATCCACAAAAACATGGTGGTATGGTGATTCCAGCTGAGGATGATTTTTTTTTTATTTTCAAATGGCTTAACAATAACAACAACAACAAAAACAAAGTGTGTTTATTTTCTTTTATTTATATATTTTTGGTAGTATTAACAAAATTATTTTGATATCTATATGGATATAACTAAGAAAGATTAAAGAAGAGGAAACATGGGAGGACTTGGTCTAGCCATCATAAGTCCAAGTGAACTGCTACTGTAATTAAGAGATGGTATTATCAGTGGCCTGTAAAGTAGAATAGTACTGGGGAAAGATTTCCCACAGACTGTGGAGGTGCTGGGGACTGCTCCCCAATGTGTGTGCTCAGAGAGGCCTGAAAGCAGAGTTCAACTTTCCGTAGAGGGGTAAAGGGGTAGACAGGGAGTGGGGTCTTAGTTATGCAGCTTGTTCACCTCAGAACAGCCAGAACCAAAACCTTTACTGCTTTCCACTAAAGGTTTATTTGGCATTTCTCGGGATATTCAAGTAGCTTGACATAATGAGAACACAAATCAAGATTAATGAGAATTAGTAAACTGAGGAAAGAGGGCCAAATTTACAAAAATGTGGACAAGAATAAAGAGAATTTCAACAAAAACAGCAACAAAAAAGTAAGTAAGGGAACATTTATTTAGAGTATATTTGCACACAAATACAGAAAAAAATCTGTCCAGATATAGAAGTTATTTTCCAAAAGTTCATAACATGAGATGAACTAAAACAAAAAGAATAAGCACTGTTGAGACCTGAATTAGTAGTTGAAAAGATTAACTGGAAGAATCTTACAATGCAGGCAAAACCCCACAGATATGGAAAAACTGAGAGAATGAATGGGAGACTTGAATAGCTGATATTGAGACATAATATAATGCAACAGCTGTTCTAACAGAAGAAATGGCAGACGTGGACTATATTTTTAAAGAACTTTTGTGGCTTCTCTATTCACACTGAAGGAGGACAACTGGCTCCAGGGAGGAGATTGTATATATATGTATAAAAGTTAGTATTTGTCACCTCCCTTATTTATATATATAAAGGTTTCTGATGAAATTTTTGAATGACCAAGATACATATTAAACTTTACAAACTCCCAGATAGAAATACAGCTTGCTTGAATAAAACAACAGCAAACAGGACATCACTCTAGAATTTTAGAATCATATTTCCACAAAACAGAAAATACATGAACTTTGTACCCAAAATGGCAAAAATAATTGCTCAACTATTAGAACCAAATGAAAACAAACTAGAAGACTGATCTCAAGGTAAAATAAATAAATAAATAAAAGGAGTAGATAAACAGAAGTAAAGAATTAATCTCACAATATATAGAGTATTTTAAAATGATAGATAATAATATAATTGTGAATTTGTAAGACATTAGTAATTTTTGTTGGAACAGAGAATATATATTAAAAAGGAAAATTGAATAATGGTCTAAATATATCAGGGAAAAAAACCCCATAATCTTGTAGAGAGAAAAATAGAAATATAGATTTTCAGAAAATCATAACTGTTGGGTGAAGGAAAAGATATAGGCAATTAAGTTGTTTGATTGGAAGCAGAAATATTATGTAGTGTAAATATACGACCAAGGAAATAGCAATTTGTATATACCAGTTAAAGAGAAGATGGCAAACGGTAGCTGAACTGAAAATCATAGTAGAACTGCCAAACTTCCAGATGAGGATATAGATGAGAAAGAGAAATACTGAAAGGAATGGACAGTCCAGTGAAAGTAAGACAAAGTGGGGAGTGGGGGGAAAGATAAATCAATACTCAAATGAAGAAAAATTGTAAATTTAAAGCATAAATGCATAAAACATATGTCAGTTCAAAAATGCAAATCAATGAAATTATTTCAACAAAAGACAAACATTGTGAGTCTCACTTAAGAATAAATCCAAGCATTTGTCCTCAAAACAATGAGACTAAAAAAATATTTAATAAAGTAAGATGAACTAAGACATAAGGAAAATGAACTCTCCTTCACCCTTCCCAGTAAAAACATAAGAAAAATCAATATTGAAACCAGAAAATGTAGAAATTAAGGTAAAATTTTTAAATGGTAAAATAAAGGATTATTTCAAATAGTGCAAAAGGTGATCTGTGACAAGATATTCAAATTGATGAACTGGAGGAAGAGGCCAAAGCAGTCTGCCAGGAGGCATCAGGAAGGCTGAAAGAGGTGAAAATTTAAAAGAACATTATGTCATAGAGGTAGAAACATTGATATTTTTACAATAAAATCACCAAAGGACAGAGAAAAAAGTAAACAAAGGGGATTTTTTTAAAAAAGGAAATGACTTTTAAGACATGAAAAGCCAAAAATCTCTGGGCACACAGAGTACTAAATGATAAATATGGGAAAAGGAAATATCACATGAGTGAAATTTAAGGATAACCATGAAAAAGAGAGTATTCAAAGAACCACAAACATTCTACATTGGAATAAGAATAAAATTGGAATAAGCCTCCCTAAAAGTAATATGCATACAGTTAACACTATTATACTGTAAACTTAAAAATGGATGAGATGATAAAGACTCCTCAATAAAACCACTATTATACACACAAATAAACATTTATTTATTTTATTTTTAAAGAAATAACACTTCAAAAATATTTTTGAGTGCAAAAATAAACCAAAATATAAGGACTCAGAATCATAAAGCACAATTTTATATCCTGTAAAATGGTCTGGAAGAATAGCTCCACTCATTAGAAAAAAAATTCAGAAGGATATGTCAAAATAAATAGTAAGTAAAGAATTTAAGAAAACACACTGTTTGCAAAATGGCAAAAACAATAAAAGAATGGGTTTATAACAATCTTAAACTAAAACTCTAGATGATACCCACAAGGTGTGAAATAAGGGAGGTGACAAATGCTAAGATACTTTTCCTTTTAAGAGGAAGACACACCTATTGCTACATTTAGAATTTGACAGAGAAAAATGGACATAAGCAGGGTTAATTAGTAGAATGAAAATAGAATTATAATATTAACCAACAAAAGAGAAGTTTGTATATCTAATGGAAAGTAGGCAAAGAAAAAAAGAATGAGATTCAGTGAAAAATGATCTAGCAACAGTTGTTCACAACACACACACATACACACACACACACACACACTAGTCTTCAAAAAATAGAAGACAAAGAAAGGATAAAGAAATGACAGGAGGAAACGACCACTTTCTGGTTCCACATGAAAGGAGCTTGGAAGACACTACTCTAGTCTAACAAATAATAAGTTGAACAGCCAAAAAGATCAACAGCTCTTTCTGGAACTATGAAGGAAGAGAGGAAATAGGGGAAAGACTATTCCCAAGACTGGAGAGACAGATGAATACAGGGAATCACAGCTTACTGGAACAGAGACTCACCAGGAGAAACCACCTCAGGAACTTGCAGCAGGTTAGGAAAACCTGAACTGTAATTGACAAATTGCTGGAGCTGCAGTGTGGAAGACTATGAGTTAAAAACTCCAGAGGGACCCAATCATGGAGGGGCCCCTGCAATTCTGTGAGATTTACCAACAAGAGCTCAACCAGGTTCCCACAATAAATATTGTAGAAAATTTTCTTCAGGCTTTTGGCAAGGGAAAATCATACAACATCTGCTTTCAAACCAACATAATATTAAACTAGAAATCAATAACAAAAAGATAACTAGAAAATCTTATAACACATAGAGACTAAACAGCAAAATTCTAAATAACATATGGATCAATTAAGACATCTCAAGAAAAATTGTAAAATGCTTTGGACTAAATTAAAACATATTTATTAAAATTTGTGAGATACAGTGAAAACAGTGCTTAAAGGGAAATTTATAGCTTTGAATGCATATATTACAAAAGAAGAAAGATCTAAAATCAGTCATCAAAGCTTCTATCTTTGACCAAAAAAAAAAAAAAAGAAAAATTAAATCCAAAGTAAAGTGGAAGAAAGTAAGTAATAAAAATGAAAGAAGAAATAAATGAAAATAAAACAGGAAATCAGTAGAGAAAATCAACAAAACCAAAACCTGTTTCTTTGCAGAGATCAATGAAATCAATAAGCTTCTAGCCATACTAAGGAGAGAGAGAGAGAGAGAGAGAAAACAAATTACTAATATCAGAAATGAAATATGACATCACTACAGTTCCCATGTAAATTAAAACAGTAATAAAGGAATACTATGAACAACTCTATGCTCATAAATTAGGTTACCTATGATGAAATGGACCAATTACTTGAAAGACATAATCTGCCTTAATTTATACAAGAAGGAATAGATAATCTGAATAGACTGATATCTATTAAAGAATTTAAATCTGTAATTAATCATTGAAAACAGAAACATCAGGCCCAGATGTGTTCTGTGGTGAATCTACCAAATATTTAAAGAAGAATTTATACCAATTTTCTATAATCTCTTTGAGGATAATGCAGAGGAAATAGTCCTCATTAAAAAAGTTTAAATTTAACAAAAATCACACTTACAATTTAAGATACAGACATCACTTTCTAAATGCCACAAAATTTTTCAGTATTCAGGCATTAAAACAAAACCATCACCAGGATCCAAAATAGTAAGTAGTATTACCTCAAGAAGTTTAAAGAATATATTAGTCTTTAATTAACATAACTGAGGGTCTATAAAAAAGCATTTATTTTGCCTTCTGAGCCTCATGCAGGTAGCTCTGTTGTATGGTCTCTCAGTAGTAATTATTTTATGACCCGCAAAGGCCAGTTAAATATCCTTCAGCATAATGTCAGGGCTGAGTGAATCTAAATTCTAGTTTAAATGCAACCATTAGCCTTCATTGGTTACTGAAGAAAAGAGAGTATCACTGTCTGCTATCTACAAAGAGTTATAGAACCTCTCTGGAGGATAAAATGGATTGTTCATTAGATCAAGGTTTTAAAGAAGATTTTATTTGACATTATTTTAAATACTTTAATTTTAATGCATTAAGAATATTTGGCATTATCCTTGTCATAAAAGGTATTGACATAGTGGAGGAAAAAGGGTGGGATATAGTGGGAGCAAATGAAGAAACCTTCCTTTTCTGAGGTCTTCCAAATATAGACACCTAAAAGTCATATAATGGCTTCCCCCAAATCTTCTTTCTTTTCCTTAATATGTATATTTTCAGTAACTAAATAGTTGATTGGGTTGGCCATTTTACAGTTCTGTGTGCCTAGATCAGAGCCCATGAAATGATAACTATTTAAAATTATAAACAAATGAAAATAGTTTTCATAGAAGCTATATTTCATAAGAAATAAGAATTTTATATTGATATAAGATAATCAAAGTGCATTAAGGACTGGAAATATATCCAAAGCACAGATGGAATGGGTGAGCATACCTCCTGACTAACCAGGCTCAATGCCATGTCTACTGAGATTTATGGATCCAAAGATAAATCAGCTTTATTAATTTCTACCTAGAAGTTTCCTAAGGTATAGCAGTTACTCCTTGCTTATAAGAATGAAGGCCAGAGCAATATGTGTGCTTTTCTGAAACCACTTTGCTATATACCTACCCAAACAAGCATTATTTCCTTCTTTCTATTTTCTCTCTCTCTACACAGTGATCCTACTAGAAGAGTGAATTACTGTCATCATATTTACCAGCTTTTTAACGTATGACTAGACCTTAGTTTTCTGAACCTTTAGTTCATGAAGCTTTTCCAATAACATAAAATTTTAATGATTTTGTATATGATGCCAATTATTGGAGCTATTCAATAGTTATTCAGTTTTCAAGGATTTGATAAATCAAATTTATTTTCATGATATCATGTGATGATGCACTGTTATACATCACATAACCTAACAAATAAAGATGATTTATAAATGCCTTACATACATCTTACAAAGTATCAGTAAAATTATCAAAAAGTGAAGCAGTGAATAATTCTTTATGAACAAGGGTTAATTGAGTCTGCTGTCATGTTCTGTGTTGTCTTTTCTAATTCACCTTCACATTTGCTGAAATTTTCCTTCCTACTTCTGTCTCCTGCCCTCCTATTCCCTGCTCTCCATAATGTTCATAAAATTCTGTTTATACTTCATCTTCCAAACTCCAACACAGGTGTTTCTTCCTCCATGGCTTTTCTCTTCTATGCATATACAATATTAAACAACAACACGAACTTTTCCTCACTATTAATTCTTTATGACTTCCTGCTTTCCTCACTATCACTAACTCTTGAGGGAGAGTCCTTATTACCTGGATCCAGAATGAAAGAAAGAGAACTGCTAAATACTAGACATTTTTACATGAGTATTGAATGATTATTATCACTAGAGATTTCTAGTGAACATTCTAAGTTCAGATAGTGTGAGGTGCCAAATATCATTGGAAGAAATTGAGTGACTTCAATACTATCCTTTAGAAAAATATACTTGCTCACTATTCATTAAGAGTGCAGGTAAACTGAAATGAGGTTTCCTAAGGGTTTATTATAAATAAGCCCATTATGACAGAGAATTTGTTGCACTTTATTTCATCTCCCTCGAATATTAAAATGATGTCCTGTCACAAAATCTCCTGTCTTAAACCACTCATTAGTCTTAAACTATAGCTTAACTTTAATTGAACGGTTCCATCAAGCAAGGTAAATCTATGGCTTTTGTTAATTAGTGTTTGAAGGATATATGGAGGAGTGAACCACAGAATGAAATTACTCTATTGCTCACTCACTATTTTCTCTTTTAACTATAGTACCTTACTCTTATCTCCTAATTTATTGCCAACTCTCCAAAACAATATACAGCTTAACTGCTAATGGACATCCTGAAGGTCAATGCAGAGATAGAAATTGGATTCCAGTTTTTTTCAAGTAAATCTATTAGTCTATCATACAGGAAACTTCTTACCATAATGTCAAAGACTAGAGCTGCATATTAACCAAAATATGGCAAACTCAATTCTTCAGTGTCACTCTACGAGACAGTTGTGGTCCAAGGTCAAACTGAAAGAAATATGTGACAGAATGCCCATGAGTTTGGAAGTTGCAATGTATTCATTGTAAGACTGATGCTGAAAATTTTGCCTCTGTGCACCAGTGCTGAATTGAATCTTGGAGTCAGCGTTTTGGGTGAAGTAGAAAAGAATAGCTTTATTGCTTTGCCAGGCAAAGGGGGATACAGCAGGCTCATGCCCTCAAAAACTGTGTGTCCTAACCCAGGGGGACCTAGTGAGGAGTTTTATAGCAGTGGTTCAAGGGCTGGGTTGCTGATCAGGATCAGGGTGTGTGCAGGGCCTGCACTCCTTTAATCTGTCCTCAGGTGGTCTCCTGATGAGCTTTGTGGTTCTCGAGGTTATCAAACTGTGACCTTCTCTGGAATGAAGAATGTGTTATCAACTAGTTAACTTCTATTAGGTGGGGGTTTTTGTTTTGCAGAAGAGCTCAAAGATATTGTTATGTGTATCCCTTGAGGGGGAACCAGGACCCTGCACCAAGGCTGCACCACCATTTGACAGCTCCTCTCTTGTCTCTGCATCCCCTTCCTTCCCTGATTAACAACTGTTGGAACCTGCCCTTTGGAACTCAGGGAAAGTCATAGAAGCTGAAGCCTATTTCCTACAAACAAGAAGTGGGGGACACAGAAAGTCTTTCATGCCCAGGAGCCTCACAAGGTCCTGCTTGGTTTCAAGACCACCTTTGCTGCTCCCTCCTGGCACATTCCTGGTCTTTCTCTGGCCTTCTTGTCTTCTCTAACTCTTGGCTAGAGTAATACACCCTCTTTCTCAACCAACTAATGCCTTGTCCAGTATAATCATATCTGCTTCCTTTCAAAGTTTCACCTAATATGTGGAATATACCAATTCTGTAATAGTAAACATAATAGAAGCTTTTAATATATATTATTGTGAAAAAGACACCCATTATTACATAAATTAATAGAGGTGAATTAACTTGCTCAATGTCAAATAGCTAGTACCTGATAGATCTCTTTGTTGGTCCCAAGTCTGGTGGTGTTTCCATAATAATAGCTATTCTGTGTTTTGATCTCATAAAGAGAAATGGAATAAAAGGATAGGATAAGCTAAAGCATTTGCATTTTAAATGAGGATCTGCTGGGAAGTAGGATGCCTCTCACACAATGCTTTTTACACAGGTGAAGAGATATTTTATAGTTAATTACCAGATAACTTTATATCAATAAAATTATAGTTTGTATCCATCCAACTGATTTACCCACTAAAGCAATCATACAGCTAAGAGCTAATAGTTGAGACCCCAATCTTACATACAGTCCTTGGATTTCATCTTTTTTGAGGTTTCCAACACCCATCTGGCTCTGCTCCTAGGCAATGAAGCCCACATCTGTTTCCCTTTCCCTACTATCATCTATGTTAATTTGACCTCAGAACTACCTAGCACACCCTCCCCTCAACATACACTAGTGACCCAGATCTCCACAATCCTTTCCAAGTACTCTGAGTCATGGCCTGCCCCATGAAGACTTGTACCCAGGAGAGAGGAGTTTGGCACAGGAGGGAGTCATTTAACACTTTCTTCTTTATGACAATAATTCTGAATCTCTCAAGAACATCCTTCACATGTTTCTGCTCATGTAGTTATAAATGTTATAAATGCTTTGAAAAAGCAGCATTCACAAGCCATAAAACCAACTTATAAGATTGGAGGGAGGAGTAGGAGACATAGACCAATCTATTCATGCTTATCGATCAGCCTCCTTCTGCCTACTACATGCCCTCTTTTCCTCTTCTCCAATAAGGACATGGTATCCAAAAGGTTGTTAATCACTCCTGGAACACTTGCCATAGACCAGCTCCTAAAATGTAATCCTATAAATAGAAATCCCTTTGAAAAAAATTATCAAACTGAACAGTCACACTCTTCCTAAAGAGGAAAGAGAAGTTCTCCCAAAGTCACACACCTGTTATGTAGTTGAGCTGCCAGACTAATGGAAAATCTTCACTCAGAATGGCAGATAGAGTTAGTTTGACTTTGTCTCTATTCTGTTGCTTAATGACCTTGGAAATCAAGGAAAACTTTCCTGGGAATTTGCAGCTACAGAAAAGATCAATGCTTGTCATAAAACAGATTTTATTTCATCCATCTCCTGTTTGATTTCTGTCCTTCAATCTGACTATTACACCCACATTTTCAAAGGTCAGAGGGTTTTGCTGCATTTGATCTTCAGTAGATGGGAAGCAACACTTTTAAAAAGTACCATTTTTAGGACAGGCACAAAACTGAATCTAATGAAGTTCTAGAGAGTATGATTACAAAGTCAAACCTCAAAGGTTTGAATTACTTGTCAAAGAGTAGAGAGATAATAGTTATGGAACAGGAACAAAAACAATCACACAATGAGAATGGCATGATATTTTAAGAAGCCTAAAAATTATCATAGTTTGGAGACTTAACAGAAGTCAGCATGCAATTTTGGTGATTTATGTGGCTCTCTCTTACTGTGGTGTATTTCCACTATCTACACCAGTATTCTTCAATTCTTAACCTTCTTGTTTTTGTTTTTATTATTTCTTATTTTTCCTGGAGAAATTTTTTTTTAAATATGCTTCCTTAAGTTTAGTAAGCATATATCTAATCACTTAAGAGATAATTCTTTGTAAAGCTTGAACTTACTGAATAACACTCTTGAAGAGTATGTAGTAATGCAATGTCCCAAGATTCAATTTCTTATCCTAATTCTGAGCCAGCCACTTGAGCTTATTTCCATAGAATAAAGGTGCACATAAAAGAATCGGAAAAGAGAGGGTAAATGGGAACAACTTCTGTAAGATCATAAAACAATTATATGTTTCGATACTCGAGTACTTTGAAGAAGTAGACATGGTTATTATTTTTTTTCAATTATGAAGGCTACTATATCTATATTTATTATTTCTAATACTTGTTGTATCCCAAAGCTGTGCCACTCATTACCATATTGTGACTCACTATTCTAATAGCCAGAATTACAACTAATACCTATTTAAATTTTTGGTGTGTCAGACAGTCTTCTATGGTGATATGTGAGTCATCTTAATTATTACAAAACTTTTATTAGGTAGTGCTGTGTTCTTTGTTAAATTAATATTTAAGTTAAGTAGAGCCCCAGGGTGTCAGATGGTGTGTTTTGGTTCAACAAAAGACCATAAGGAAATGAAATAGAGAATTTACTACTCACTGGTTCTGGAGAAAGTACATGGCATGCCTTGAGGGGCCACACAGGGAGGTCAAAGCAAAGGTGCAGTCAGAGACAGTGGCAGGGCCCAGGGCACATGTCTTTATTAAGCTCTATGGGTGGAGTGCCATGGAATTCTCAGTCTAAGGTTGGATTGGTCAATTCAAACCAAAAAGTGCAGGTTATGATAAGCTCCATGGGGGTTCTATCTAACAAGCACAGAAGGGAGGGCCCTGGAAGGTAGGGAAGACTTTTTATCCCAAAGACTGTAGCGAAGTCACATTGGGAACTTACCTTTACTTGTACCTCTGTGAGCTGCTATCTAGATCATGCACTTATATGAAGGGCTATGTAATTTTAAGGCCCCAGCAGACCGCTTAGTCAAGCAATATGAATGCCAAGTCAACAATATAATGGAGTAGCATAGTTAAACTTTGCACAGGTAGATTCTATTATTGTCTCTATTTATAATGGGCAGGGGAGTGAGGACAATAAAAATTTGAAATTTGTTCAAGAGCACCCAGCTTGTGTGGGGTTGAGTATTTGAATTCAGGTACAAATATATTTTATCTGCTTCCAAATCCCAAATATAACCTTCAATACCATATCCTCAATTAAAAAAAAAATCCCTTCTCAAACAGTTCATAGTCTAATCCAGAAGAGGTAATTTCTAAAGATAAGAGTACTTATTTCCAAAGGAAGAGGATCATTTAGCAGTTTTATTCATGATTTTTATTATGTAAGACACACTGGGAAAAGTATCGAAGATGAGTTAGAGAGAGTGAGGCTGTCTGTGAAGGGGTCAAGATTTGAGGGCTACACAAGAAGTGTGGGAGAAAGATGACAGAGTCTGAATCAGCTTACTGATAATAAAATGGGAGAAAAGGGAATGAGTTTGTAAAATAGAGGAAAATGCTCAAGAGGAGTTGACTGAATGAACTTGAGAATATGAAGAGGCAAAAAAATCAAGAGAGGAGCACTCACTATGAATAAAAATTTTATTTCAAATTATTTCCCAAATATTGGAACTAAGTTTTTACTGGTATATTGATCAAAAATTCTAAGATATTAAAGTATATAGTATGCAAATTTTAAGTGAAATTAAGGAATTATCGAAAATTTTCTGAGCATTCATAAGAAAAACAAAAACTTTAATATCGATCACATCTGTTTGTTGTAAGGACTAAATGACATATTGTTTGTAGAGCATTCAAACAGACAAGTCAACAAAGGAAATGAATTTGCAAAGTTGATTCCATTTCCTTTCACAATCATGGCCAAAATTAACCCATATCTGAGAGTGTTGATTTTAATAAATGAGAATTTTTACAAATTTTAGTTGAGATCTTTTTTGAGTACTAGAGATTGTTCCAGATGCTTCAGATATAAAGAAAACCATCAACAAAACAAAAAGAAAACCTATAGAATGGGAGAAAATATTTGCAATGTGATGCAACAGACAAGGGGTTAATATGTAAAATATACAAACAGTTCATACATCTCAACCTCAAAAAAACAAACAGCCCACTCAAAAAATGACCAGAAGATCTAAATAGACATTTTTCCAAAGAAGACATATAAGTGGTTAACAGGCACATGAAAAGATGCTCAACATCTCTAATTATAAGAGAAATACAAATCAAAATCAAAATGAGGTATCACCTCACACCGATCAGAATAGCTAACATCAAAAAGTCTACAAATAATAAATGCTGGAGAGGACTTGGAGAAAAGGGAACCCTCCTACATTGTTTGTGGGAATGTTAATCAGTGCAGCCTCTATGGGAAACAGTATGGAGGTTCTTCAAATTAAAAACTGAATTACTATATGATCCAGCAATTCCACTCCTAGTTAAAATCCAGAAAAAAACCAAAACTCTGACTTGAAAAGATACATGCACCCCAATGTTCATAGCAGCACTATTTATGAGAGCCAAGATATAAAAGTAACCCAAGTGCCCATCACCAGATGATTGACTTAAGAATATGTGATATATGTATATACAGTGGAATATTACTCAGCCATAAAAAAAGAATAGGATATTGCCATTTGCAGCAACATGGATAAAACTACAGAATATTGTGTTTGGTGAAATAAGTCAGTCAGAGAAAGACAAACCCTATATGATATCACTTATATGTGGAATCCAAAAAAAGAAAAAAAAAAAAATATATATATATATACCAAAACAGAAACAGAATCACAAACATAGAAAATGAACTTATGGTTATCAAAGGGATGGCAGGGGAGAGACAAATTAGGAATATGAGACTGATAGATACAGACTATTATACATAAAATAGATAAGTAACAAGGATTTACTATATAACATAGGTAATTATACATACTAACTTAATACCTTTTAATAACCTATAATGGAATATAATCTGCCAAAAAAATTTAAATAAAAATGAACCACTATGAATCCATTTATTTTTTTTAATGAACCACTATGAATTCATTAAAAAAATGAATTTACTATGCTGTAAACTGAAACTAACACTATATTGTAAATCAACTATACCTCAATAAATAAATAAATAAATAAATACAAAGTAAAAACAAATTGGGTTCAGCCCCTTTCTTGTCACATGTAAATAAAGAAAAGTTAGGTGAGACAGTCCAAAATCTATGAGTATTTAACATGTCTCAGGCATTGTGTAGGGTGTATCATTATATTCAGGCTGAGCCTTACTAATAATTAAAAGGAAAACTTTTGCTACTTCCATTTTGTTAAGAGCCCTGGTAGGGACAACTAGAGGCCTGGGGAGTTGCTGAGAATAAAATAGGTCTGGGCAGAATGCTATTGCTCCACGGGACCTCGGGTACATATTACAAAGGCCAGTATAACTTGTCAGACTTTCCCTCAGTGGAAAGAGAAGAGTAGAACATGTGTCCAATGAAGAAGAGTGAGGAAACCATACGGTATTTATGGGATACCATTAAAAGAACCAATATATGCATTCTGAGAGTCTCAGAAGAAGAGACAGAGAAAGGGATAGAAGGTTTTATATAAATAATGGCCAATTTTTTTTCCAAATCTGGTGAAGAAAATGGATATCCAGACTTTAAAAACCCAGTTGATTCCAAATAAAATGAATTTTAAAAAGTATACACTAGGACACATTTTAATCAAATTTTCAAAATTGTGAATATTGGCTTTCTATTCTGCCATATTGCTGACATCATCCCCTCCCCCTCCCCCTTCCACACACATCCAAGATTGAGTCTTCCTAAATGAGGAGGCTTACACAGGAAGAGTACGTTCACCAAGGCCACACAATAGTGAGGCATGGTTTCAAGCACATTCTCTGTGATGCTCAAGAACTTGCTCTTTCAATCATATCAAATGATTTGCAAAGGATGAATAACAATGCTTTTGGGTTTTTTTCTTGAGAAGATGGTCAAATTGTGGCTGTCTTCCCTGCCTCTTTCTTCAGTTCCTTAATGGAAACCCAGGCACTTACCATTCCTAAGCTTTCTAGGAACCAGAAAGCACTGAAAAGGAGTCTTTGCTTTTCACTATCTTTCCCTGAAGATCAATTCTTACACAGCCATCCCACTTTCTATCCAGTGATATTTCTGCTTCAAAGCCCAAATTCACCAGGAGGCAACATCAACTAATCACCAATCACATAGTGTGTTTCCTAATAAACCCTCTTTTACCCTTTGCAGCACCCCAGATTGGAGTCCGAAATTCTTACCATTTGAATGATCAGCCTATAACCTTTACATTTTAGCAAAGAAATAATAACATAGCATCTGAAAAAAAATGAATTAATAGCTAACATATAAAAAGAAAACTAATTATCTTATTTATTAGTTAATAAATTCCTTTGCATATGGGGCTACTCACAGATGTGACAGATGGTAACAGTGGAAGGTTGCAAGGTGAGGCTGGGTATAAAGAATTACTAAGATCCTGGTAATTCTGCTTTTATTTATGTTCTTTCATTTACTGCTGTTTTGCTGACAATTAAAACAAGAATCTCAGGTTATATAACATGTCTGGTATTAACTAGCTATGTGGCTGAGCTAAGATTTAACACAAGGACTGGGCTCCAATCTGTGCTGAATAAAATTTTGACAATGTTAATGCCCTGAGAAGTACAAGGCAAATTAAAATGCAGCAAGAGAGAATGACATAACTTTCCTCAGAAAAGAAAGGAATAGAACTGGAAATTAAATTATTCATCATATACTATGAATCAGGTGTTCTGCTAGGTACTTTATTTTATTAATCTTGATGTAACATCTTGAAGTAGCCATTGCAGTATTTTTAAAAATAAGCAAACTGATGTTTGCTGTCTAACAAAACTTGTTAAATATGGTTTGGGGATCCAGAGGAGTCACAAAGGTCAAAGACACATTCTGAATCTTCTCTACCGTTTTCTTCCGTCCATGCCATTAACCCATTGCATGCTGGCTATTAATATTTTACTTTTCCCCTAAAACATAATAATCAGTGGTATAATTTGTTGTAAGTTTTAAATAATCCAACGAAATGTTTACATGTAATACTGAACCAGGTTATTATAATTATTTTGTTATTAATAATCATGACTTTTAGTCTTTTTGTGGACCCAAAAGACTATAAAAAGCCATGATATAGAAAAACTCAACATTTCATTGCAAGCAATACATGCTCCCCTCCCCCCTTCAGGTTAAATCTCTCTTCTCCCAGTGGAGTTCATACAGTCATATCAATTGAATGCATTCTTATTTCCTGGTCATGTACAAGGTGCTGACCAGGCTACCTGACTTGAATTAATCTTCCTGGATTTCTGTGAAAATTTGAAGTTTCTTGAACTTCCTCTGGAGTCTATGGCTTACAGTACTCAGGAAATTATGGGAACTAGATAATGTTCATGGTACTTGAAATACAATCAATCCCCTTCATTGGTCTAGTACATTCTAAGTGGAAATTAGGAAAACTTACAATATTGCCACATTTACTCCCTTTGTCCAAACTTTCTTTTCAAAAAAGCTGGTTTATTTCTCTATTAATAAGAATTAATAGCATTCTATTCAATCAATAGACAAGTTAACTGGCTAATGATTTTTGGCTAATCTGTCACTAAAATGTGCTCAAAGTAACTAGAATTTTTACTGACTTCAATCTTTAAAACCAGTCAGATCTTACTTTGTCAACCTTGTTTCTCATTATTTTTAAACAGAATTGAACATTTGTTTTGGCCTTATAAGGAGGAAGCCTGGGGAATGCAGAAGGAAGTAGAAAATATATAAACACTTAACAGAGGTGGTGTAGTCCAGGATAGAGGATTTTCTAACAGACAATGGGATAGGGATGAAAATTTAATAGGACTTTTTTTTTTAAATATTGCTTAATATTCAGAGCCTTCACATATTCATTTTTATCTTTAGAATTAAATCTAACAAAGAAAACTGGCACTCTAGGTTTAAAGTTGATCTGAGCTTTTCTGGGTAAAATATGATTTATATCCTAAAATGACCCCATACTTTATGGAAATAATAGTACTTCAAATACTCCCGACATTAAATTTTGCTGAAAAAGAATGGAAACTCATCCTTTCCACTTTAAAAGTTGAGAAATCTTTTGATTTTAGGCTCTAACTCAACTATTGTCTAATTTCTAAATAGCAAGATGGTATGGAGGGGGTGTAACTTTAAAAGAGTAGCCCATTAGGGCTTCCCTGGCAGTTCAGTGGTTAGGACTCAGTGCTCTCACTGCTGGGGCCTGGGTTCCAACCCTGGTCAGGGAACTAAAATCCCACAAGCCACATGGTGTGGCAAAAAGAAAAGAAAAGAGTAGCCCATTAAATAATCTACTCATTTAACATTTTCCCTAGATATTAAAATATTAATATTAAGTTAATTTTTCCTAAATATTGTTTATCATTTATTTCACACAAAATATCCCCAAATAATAATGAACCCCTATTTAATACCCACTTATATGAAAGAGACACATCTCATTTCACCTTCATTCAGAAGTTACAGGCAAATATTATTATATTCTTTAATACCATTTAAACAATAATTTTATCTGTTTTATTTTATCTTATAAGGGAACCAAAATATAAAAATTAATCCAATTGCCTTGGTTGGCCTAACACCAAAACCATATTATTTCACTTGATTACTCTGCTACCATCAACTCCTTATTTATAGAAACAAGGTGATTTATTTTCATGTATTAGTCTTTAATCACTAATTGGTTCCAGGCTTTTCATAATAGATTAATTATTAAACTTCAGCAGATATACTATAATTATGTATATCTTTTTAAAAATTCAAATCCCTAGACTTCACCCCAAGAGATGCAGGTTTAGGTCGGAGGGCCCAGATCTGCATTTTATCAATCTCCTCATGTTGCACTATTCAGGATGTCCCAGCACACTTTACTACCCAAAAACCTCAACATAATTGATTTTGACTCTACGACTAATATTTTTTGAACACTTTCAATGCTCTAGTCACTCTCCTAAGAACCTTACACACCTCCTCCCTCTGCCTACTCAACCCTCACTCCAAATCTTTCTTCATGAATTTTTCTTTGCCTGAAAATTATTTCTCTCTCATTTAATTAATATTTTTTCTTATTCTTTAAGCTCTATTTCACTTCTGACTTCCTCTGAAAAGACTTCTCAAGCCATGCCAAGCTACATCTCTTTTTTTGTCCTATACCAACAGTACATGTCGCTTATTTATACATTTTATTATTTTACCACACAAACACACTGTCATACTTTGAATAATGCACTCTGTGCTCTATGTGTGTGTGTGTGTGTAAAGTCATCTTGAAAAGGACTAGGATTTGGTTGCACATCACAGGACTCACTCAGAACTAGGACATACTGAGATGACAAAGATCAGGACACTCTGAGTGAACAGATTCTGTTGCCATCAGCATGCTATTTGTCCTATTTCCTATAGGAATCACAGACACGAGGCTGGGGCCCTAGACTAATTTGTGTATCCTTGAAGGGTACTGAAGGTGTTTTGTCTTTCAGATCTAAACGAGTCTATCTGCATTAGCATGCTCACCTTGGGATATTTTGCACATATAGTGTGCAGATTTAGCTCTTTTCTAAAACATAACTTTATTGCTATGAATCCCCTTCAGGATGGAACCCAGACTCCTAATCACGACCTGGTCTTTCCTTCTTTTTGAATTCTTTTATAAGTTCCTTCTATTCTCAAGCCATATTGAAATATTTATACTTTATGGAACTTATTATGATCGTTAAATACCTATGCCTTAAGATATGTTGTTCACTGGGTTTATAATATTTACTTCCTCAAATATTGGCTGAATTTCTTTATAAATGGCTTCCTTTTTTCCTCCAGGAAGGTGGAGATGGAAAGTACACCTTACCATTTAAAGGAATGAGAAATTAGTATGTGTTTTCCTCATTATTTGTTTCCTGTCACCTACCCCCCATACACACACCCTCCAATCCAGCAAGTATATTCTTTTTTTTTTAACATCTTTATTGGAGTACAATTGCTTTACATTATTATGTTAATTGCTGCTGTATAACAAAGTGAATCGGCTATATGTATACATATATCCCCATATCCCCTCCCTCTTACGTCTCCCTACCACCCTCCTTATCCCACCCCTCTAGGTGGTCACAAAGCACTGAGCTGATCTCCCTGTGCTATGCAGCTGCTTCCCACTAGGTATCTACTTTACATTTGGTAGTGTATATACGTCCATGCCACTCTCTCACTTTGTCCCAGCTTACCCTTCCCCCTCCCTGTCTCCTCAAGTCCATTCTCAATGCCTGCATCTTTATTCCTGTCCTGCCCCTATGCTCTTCAGGACCTTTTTTTTTTTTTTGGTTTTAGATTCCATATATATGCATTAGCATACAGTATTTGTTTTTCTCTTTCCGACTTACTTCACTCTGTATGACAGACTCTAGATCCATCCACCTCTCTACAGATAACTCAATTTCATTTCTTTTTATGGCTGAGTAATATTCCATTATATATACGTGCCACATCTTCTTTATCTATCCATCTGTTGATGGACAACCTTCAGAATGGGAGAAAATATTTGCAAACAAAGCAACTGACAGGGCTTCCCTGGTGGTGCAGTGGTTGAGAGTCTGCCTGCCAATGCAGGGGACACGGGTTCAAGCCCTAGTCTGGAAAGATCCCACATGCCACGGAGCAACTGGGCCCGTGAGCCACAACTACTGAGCCTGCGCATCTGGAGCCTGTGCTCTGCAACAGGAGAGGCCGCGATAGTGAGAGGCCCGCGCACCGTGATGAAGAGTGGCCCCCGCTCGCCGCAACTGGAGAAAGCCCTCGCACAGAAACGAAGACCCAATGCAGCCAAAAATAAATACATAAATAAATAAAAATATATTTAAAACAAAATAAAAAAGACTCCTTCACTAACATTCCAGGAAAAGTGATTAGGAAAAATGAGATCTAAATGATCTATTCATAGTTCTCTAGTTAACCCCTTCTATGTGTATATCAATTTCTAACTCTTTAAAAAAAAAAAAAAGCAACTGACAAAGGATTAATCTCCAAAATATACAAGCAGCTCATGCAGCTCAATATCAAAAAAATAAAAAACCCAATCCAAAAATGGGCAGAAAACCTAAATAGACGTTTCTACAAAGAAGATATACAGATTGCCAACAAACACATGAAAGGATGTTCAACATCACTAATCCTTAGAGAAATGCAGATCAAAACTACAATGAGGTGTCACCTCACACCAGTCAGAATGGTCAGCATCAAAAAATCTACAAACAATAAATGCTGGAGAGGGTGTAGAGAAAAGGGAACCCTCTTGCACTGTTGGTGGGAATGTAAATTGATACAGCCACTATGGAGAACAGTATGGAGGTTCCTCAAAAAACTAAAAATAGAACTACCATATGACCCAGCAATCCCACTACTGGGCATATACCTTGAAGAAACCATAATTCAAAAAGAGTCATGTACCACAATGCTCACTGCAGCACTATTTACAATAACCAAGAGATGGAAGCCGCTAATATATTCTTTACTCTTCTCTATTCTGTGCCCATGAAGACTCTACTCTCTGGTTATAGCACCCAGGCTGCCTTGACTTTGGCTTGGAATTTTGGAACACTTTACATAAAATTAAAAATTCCTGACTTTTTATAAAAGAAGAAAAAATATCTGAGCACCTGGAATGTGGGTTCATACTAATTTGGCAATGATGGGCAGGAGCTGAGAAGCAATTGCATCCTTTAAACGGGGAAAGTACCATTCCCAGTGGTCTCCCCATATGCATCTAGGCACATATTCTTGGATTGCTTAAACCATTTTTGTTGGCTTCAGGACCCCTTTGAACATATGCCACTTTAACTGCTGCTCCGTGATCACCAATGGAGGATTTGTGCTTTAGAAGCTTCACTGAAGATACTCTACCCCTCCCTTTCTTTTTCCTCTTCATTTCCTCTAAATAATAAGATGCCTTGGTATATGGAGAAAATATTTGTTATCCATACAAGTACTTCCTCCCACAAAATTAATTTGGGGGCTTCTTAAGCCCTTTCTTTCTGACATCACAGTCCATCAACTCCAAGTTTTGTAATGAAACATTGCCTGCAAAATGGCACAGAAACAGCTGAACTGGCAGGAGGGCATTTCCATATTACAGTGAACTTTCTATCATTGGGCCTACTTCCATCTGCAGATTCTCCAAGCCTTACAATTTCCAGTTGCTGCTCCCCGTGTGAACTGCAGGAAAATGAGGTTTCCAAACAGGATCTCATTTCTGCTTGCCCCATATCTCAGTGGAATCAATCAAGGAGAATTATGCTGGGAAGACTGAGAGATGGCAAAGGAGAATTAGTAAGTATGGTCTTATTCCAACAAAACCACATAATCTAAGAAAACAATTTGTGGATCTGACAGTAGATATTGCAATTGAATATTATTTTGTAGAAGCAGAATTACTGCTACTGCTGTCAGCACACAGCAGGTGGTTGGAAGTTTGCAACTTTTATGAAAGCCATTTTTATCATAGTACATTTCATGTAAACAGTGGCAATAAAAAGCTAAATTGTTCCAGGAATAAGATGCAAATATTACAAATGGGTTTTCGTCAATAAGAATTTGGCATTTGTGCCTGAATTAAAATAAAGAATAACTTTAAGACAACACTGACATGTTCAATACATTTTTGGCTCTGAGTGTCACTGGCAAGTTATTCCCCACAGTCATCCTGTAGAGATTCCTGTTAATCTTGGTGAATCTGATATTTTGGAGGCTGCTAACAACATTATTTCACTTCTTCCAGTTCCCACTTTGTTCAGTGTTTTTGAGTTTTGGAAGATACAGTCATATTTTTGTTTCCGTGTATTTTCAATGACAGGCACAGTATCGCAGTACTATATTTGTTGTAGGAGTATTCAAATTCTTTCTCTGTTCATCTTTGGGAGTCTTCCATTTTAGTTCTTACATAACTTTGTGGAGATCATAATCTTCTTGAAGACTTTTTTTTTTTTAAGTAAAGGGATTCCATTTATTAAACTAAAACCTAGAAACAGACAACGTTGCAATAGTTTGAATTCTCTAAGTTATTCCTAGACCTCTTTTTGTTTCAGTTAGTAAAATTGAGTAAACCTCTCTGGATCAAATAAAATTCAAAACACATAGTGAACTAAGTGTTTAAGTGTTATGAAAGAAAATATGAAATGTGTTCTCTATATCAAGCTGTGTACCATCTTACAAACATACTAAAATATAGGTTTAACTTTACTGTGCCATTTTATGTTTGTAAGTTACCACAAAATCTTGAAACAACTGATTTTGTTCATTAGTATGATGACTGATAAATTACATACATATTTAATACAAAATTTAAATAAACTTAAAAACTAGATATTTTTAAAAAGTGGAAAATGAGACTGGGAAAGGGCAAGTAACTTTCTAAAAACTTACATATAATATGTAGCCTAACTAGGATTCAAGCCAAGGAATTCTCTCTCCTTTCTATCTTTCTCTGCTCTTTCCCTCTGCCCCCTTATTCTACCCCTTCCTTCCTTCATTCCTTCCTTTACTTTCCTTTTTTCTCTCCTCCATTTAATTTCTTATTATGGTAAGATATACATAATATGAAATTTCATATACATAATATGAAATTTATTAATGTCAGTGAATTTAATATCAAATTCACTGGCATTAAGTTCATTCACAATGTTGTACAGCTGTCATCACTAAGCATTCCCAGAAACTTTTCATCATCTCAAGCAGAAACTGTACTCATTAAGCAGCCACACTCCATTCCTTTTACCTCCCCCTACCCTTTTACCTTCCGTGTTTGATTTTGACTACCCTAGGTACCTCATATAAATGGAATCATCAGTATTTGTCTTTTTGTTCTGGCTCATTTCAATTAACATAATGTCCTCAAATTTATATTATGGCATATGTCAGAATTTCAATTCTTTTAAAGCTGAATAATATTCCATTTTATGTATATACTATATATTAAAAATCTATTCATCTGTTGGTAAACACTCAAGTTGTTTCCACCTTTTGACTATTGTGAGTAATGATGCTATAGATGTGGTGGTACAGATATCTTTTCAATACCCTGTTTTTATATCTTTTATGTATATACAGAGAAGTAGAATTGCTGAATCATGTGGTGATTTTATTTTTAATTATTTGAGGAACCACCACACTTTTTTTTTTCTTTCTTGAGAGTAGCCATTCTAATGTGTGTGAGGTGGTATTACATTGTATTTTTTAATTGTTATATTGTTCATGTATAGAGGCATGATATTTTTTTCTTATTTTGTATCCTATAAGTTACCTGCATTTTTTAATTAGTTCTAACTTTATTTTGTGGAACCTTTTTCTACATATAAGATCATGTGGTCTATGAATAGATAATTTTACTTTTTTTTTTCAACTTGGATAGCTTTTACTTACTTTTCCTGTGCATTTGTACTGGCTAGGACTTTCAGTACTATGTTGAGTTGAAATGGTGCAAGTGGGCATTCTTATCTAGTTCCCAATTCTAGAGGAAAACTTTTCAGTCTTTCATCATTGAATATGACACTGGCTGTGGGCTTTTCATGTATGGCCATTCATATGTTGAGGTTGTTTACTTCTAATACTAGTTTATTGATTGTTTTTGTCAACAAACATTATTGAATTTTTTCAAATGCTTTTACTATATCAATCATGTATGTATTTTTTCTTCACCCTGTTAATGAGGTGTTTTACTTTAATTTACTGGTAAGATATACATAATATAAATTTTACCATTGTATCATTTTAAGTGTCAAATTCCCTGACATTAAGTTCATTTACAATGTTGTATAACTGTCACCACTAACCATTCACAGAAATGTTTCATCATTTCAAGCAGAAATGGTACTCATTAAACAACCACTCTGCAACTTAACTTCAATGACATAAAAATTCTCTACCCTTTCACAGTCTTGTCCCTTCCCTATTTTGTCATTTATATCACAAGTTTTTGTTTTTTTAAGAAATATTATCTAGATTTAATAATTTTTACAGTGCTTTCTTCACATGGGTCAGCTGGAAAGTCTAAATAGTTGCTATATATTAAAAATTTAAAATTAGTTGCAGATAATTTTTTATAACATTTTTATTGGAGTATAATTGCTTTACAATGATGTGTTAGTTTCTGCTTTATAACAAATTGAATCAGTTATACATATACATATGTCCCCATATCTCTTCCCTCTTGCATCTCCCTCCCTCCCACCCTCCCTATTCCACCCATCTAGGTGGTCACAAAGCACCGAGCTGATCTCCCTGTGCTATGTGGCTGCTTCCCACTAGCTATCTATTTTACATTTGGTAGTGTATGTATGTCCATGCCACTCTCTCACTTTGTCCCAGCTTACCCTTCCGCCTCCCCATATCCTCATGTCCATTCTCTAGTAGGTCTGCAACTTTATTCCCATCTTGCCCCTAGGTTCTGCTGAACATTTTTTTCTTTTTCTTTTTTTTCTAATATTCCATACATATATGTTAGCATACGGTATCTGTTTTTCTCTTTCTGACTTACTTCACTCTGTATGATAGTCTCTAGGTCCATCCACCTCACTACAAATAACTCAGTTTTGTGCTCCTTTATGGCTGAGTAATATTCCATTGTATATATGTGCCACATCTTCTTTATCCATTCATCTGTTGATGGACACTTAGGTTGCTTCCATGTCCTGGCTATTGTAAATAGAGCTGCAATGAATATTTTGGTACATGACTGTGGTTGAATTATGGTTTTCTCAGGGTATACACCCAGTAGTGGGATCGCTGGGTCATACGGTAGTGCTATTTTTAGTTTTTTAAGAAACCTCCATACTGTTCTCCATAGTGGCTGAATCAATTTACATTCCCACCAACAGTGCAAGAGGGTTCCCTTTTCTCCACACCCTCTCCAGCATTTATTGTTTGTAGATTTTTTGATGATGGCCATTCTGACTGGTGTGAGGTGATACCTCATTGTAGTTTTGATTTGCATTTCTCTAATGATTAATGATGTTGAGCATTCTTTCATGTGTTTGTTGGCAATCTGTATATCTTGT
This sequence comes from Monodon monoceros, assembly GCF_005190385.1. Lineage (NCBI taxonomy): Eukaryota > Metazoa > Chordata > Mammalia > Artiodactyla > Monodontidae > Monodon > Monodon monoceros. The sequence goes on along the minus strand of NW_021703772.1, from coordinate 105,842,708 downwards.
TTTGAGAAATGTCTATTTAGGTCTTCTGCCCATTTTTGGATTGGGTTGTTTGGTTTTTTTGATACTGAACTGCATGAGCTGCTTGTATATTTTGGAGATTGCTCCTTTGTCACTTATTTCATTTGCAAATATTTTCTCCCATTCTGAGGGATGTCTTTTGGTCTTGTTTATGGTTTCCTTTGCTGTGCAAAAGCTTTGAAGTTTCATTAGGTCCCATTTGTTTATTTTTGTTTTTATTTCCATTTCTCTGGAGGTGGGTCAAAAAGGATCTTGCTGTGATTTATGTCACAGAGTGTTCTGCCTATGTTTTCCTCTAAGAGTTTGGTGATGTCTGGCATTACATTTAGATCTTTAATCCATTTTGAGTTTATTTTTGTGTATGGTGTTAGCAAGTGTTCTAATTTCACTCTTTTACATGTAGCTCTCCAGTTTTCCCAGCACCACTTATTGAAGAGGCTGTCTTTTCTACTCTGTATATTTTTGCCTCTTTTATGAAAGATAAGGTGACCATATGTGCAGGCACTGGGCTTTCTATCCTGCTCCATTGATCTATATTTAAGTTTTTGTGCCAGTGCCATACTGTTTTGATTACTGTAGCTTTGTAGTATAGTCTGAAGCCAGGGAGCCTGATTCCTCCAGCTCCGTTTTTCTTTCTCAAGATTGCTTTGGCTATTCGGGGTCTTTTGTGTTTCCATACAAACTGTGAAATTTGTTGTTCTATTTCAGTGAAAAATGCCAGTGGTAGTTTGATAGAGATTTCAATGAATCTGTAGATTGCTTTGGGTAGTATAGTCATTTTCACAATGTTTATTCTTCCAATCCAAGAACATGGTATGTCTATCCATCTATTTGTATCATCTTTAATTTCTTTCATTAGTGTCTTATAATTTTCTGTGCGCAGGTCTTTTGTCTCCTTAGGTAGTTTCATTCCTAGATATTTTATTCTTTTTGTTGCAATGGTAAATGGTAGTATTTTCTTAATTTCACTTTCAGATTTTTCATCATTAGTATATAGGAATGCTAGAGATGTCTGTGCATTAATTTTCTATCCTGCTACTTTACCAAATTAATTGATTATCTCTAGTAGTTTTCTGGTAGCATTTTTAGGATACTTTATGTATAGTATCTTGTCATCTGCAAACAGTGATAGGTTTACTTCTTCTTTTCCGATTTGGATTCCTTTTATTTCTTTTTCTTCTCTGATTGCTGTGGCTAAAACTTCCAAAATTATGTTGAATAATAGTGGTGAGAGTGGGCAACCTTGTCTTGTTCCTGATCTTGGTGGAAATGGCTTCATTTTTTCACCACTGAGAACGATGTTGGCTGTGGGATTTTCATATATGGTCTTTATTATGTTGAGGTAAGTTCCCTCTTTGCCTACCTTCTGGAGGGTTTTTATCATAAATTGGTGTTGAATTTTGTCAAAAACTTTTTCTGCATGTATTGAGAAGATCTATTGTTTTTATCCTTCAATTTGTTAATATGGTGTATCACAATGATTTATTTGCATATATTGAATAATCCTTGCATTCCTGGGATAAACCCCACTCGATCACAGTGTATGATCCTTTTAATGTGCTGTTGGATTCTGTTTGCTAGTATTTTGTTGAGGATTTTTGCGTCTATGTTCATCAGTGATATTGGCCTGTAGTTTTCTTTCTTTGTGGCATCTTTGTCTGGGTTTGGTATCAGGGTGATGGTGACCTCATAGAATAAGTTTGGGAGTGTTCCTCCCTCTGCTATATTTTGGAAGAGTTTGAGAAGGATAGGTGTTAGCTCTTCGCTAAGTGTTTGATAGAATCCGCCTATGAAGCCATCTGGTCCTGGGCTTTTGTTTGTTGGAAGATTTTTAATCACAGTTTCAATTTCAGTGTTTATGATTGGTCTGTTCATATTTTCTATTTCTTCCTGGTTCAGTCTCAGAAGGTTGTGCATTTCTAAGAATTTGTTCCATTTCTTCCATGTTTTCCATTTTATTGGCATAGAGTTGCTTGTAGTAATCTCTCATGATCCTTTGTATTTCTGTAGTGACAGTTGTTATTTCTCCTTTTTCATTTCTAATTCTATTGATTTGAGTCTTCTCCCTTTTTTTATTGATGAATCTGGCTAATGGTTTATCAATTTTGTTTATCTTCTCAAAGAACCAGCTTTTAGTTTTATTGATCTTTGCTATCATTTCCTTCATTTCTTTTTCATTTATTTCTGATCTGAACTTTATGATTTCTTTACTTCTGCTAAATTTGAGTGTGTTTTTTTTTTTTTTGTTCTTCTTTCTCTAATTACTTTAGGTGTATGGTTACGTTGTTTATTTGAGATGTTTCTTCTTTCTTAAGGTAGGATTGTATTGCTATAAACATCTCTCTTAGAACTGCTTTTACTGCATCCCACACGTTTGGGTCATTGTGTTTTCTTTGTCATTTGTTTCCAGGTATTTTTTGATTTCATCTTTGATTTCTTCAGTGGTTTTTTGTTTATTAAGTAGTGTGCTGTTTAGCCTCCATGTGTTTGTATTTCTTTCAGATTTTTTCCTGTAATTGATATCTAGTCTCATATCACTGTGGTCAGAAAAGGTACTTGATACGAATTCAGTTTTCTTTAATTTGCTGAGTCGTGACTTGTGACCCAAGATATGATCTATCTTGGAGAATGTTCCATGAGCACTGGAGAAGAATGTGTATTCTGTTGCTTTTGGATGGAATGTCCTATAAATTTCAATTAAGTCCATCTTGTTTAATGTATCACTTAAAGCTTGTGTTTCCTTATTTATTTTCATTTTGGATGATCTGTCCATTGATGAAAGTGGGGTGTTAAAGTCCCCTAATATGATTGTGTTACTGTCGATTTCCCCTTTTATGGCTGTTAGTATTTGCCTTATGTATTGAGGTGCTCCTATATTGGGTGCATAAATATTTACAATTGTTGTATCTTCTTCTTGGATTAATCCTTTGATCTTTATGTAGTGTCTTTCTTTGTCTCTTGTAATAGTCTTTATTTTAAAGTCTATTTTGTCTGATATGAGAATTGCTACTCCAGCTTTCTTTCATTTTGCATGGAATATCTTTTTCCATCCCCTCACTTTCAGTCTGTATGAGTCCCTAGGTCTGATGTGGGTCTCTTATAGACAACATATATATGGGTCTTGTTTTTGTATCCATTCAGCCAGTCTATGTCTTTTGGTTCGAGCATTTAATCCATTTACATTCAAGGTAGTTATCAATATGTATGTTCTTATTATCATTTTCTTAATTGTTTTGGGTTTATTATTGTAGGTCTTTTCCTTCTCTTGTGTTTCCTTCCTAGATAAGTTCTTTTGGCATTTATTGTAAAGCTTGGTGTTGCTGAATTCTCTTAGCTTTTGCTTGTCTGTAAAGCTTTAATTTCTCCATCAAATCTGAATGAGATCCTTGCTGGGTAGAGTAATCTTGGTTGTAGGTTTTTCTCCTTCATCACTTGAAATATGTCCTGCCACTCCCTTCTGGCTTGCAGAATTTCTGCTGAAAGATCAGCTGTTAACCTTATGGGGCTACCCTTATGTGTTATTTGTTGTTTTTCCCTTGCTGCTTTTAATATTTGTTCTTTGTATTTAATTTTTGATAGTTTGATTAATATGTGTCTTGGTGTGTTTCTCCTTGGATTTATCCTGTATGGGACTCTCTGTGCTTTCTGGACTTGATTAACTATTTCTTTTCCCATAATAGGGAAGTTTTTGGCTATAATCTCTTCAAATATTTTCTCAGTCCCATTTTTTTCTCTTCTTCTTCTGGGACACCTATAATTCGAATGTTGGTGCATTTAATGTTGTCCCAGAGGTCTCTGACACTGTCCTCAATTCTTTTCATTCTTTTTTCTTTCCTCTGCTCTGCAGTAGTTATTTCCACTATTTTATCTTCCACATCACTTATGCCTTATTCTGACTTAGTTATTCTGCTATTGATCCCTTCTAGAGAATTTTAAATTTCACTTATTGTGTTTTTCATCACTGTTTGTTTGCTCTTTAGTTCTTCTAGGTCCTTGTTAAAAGTTTCTTGTATTTTCTCTATTCTATTTCCAAGATTTTGGATCATCTTTACTGTCATTACTCTGAATTCTTTTTCAGGTAGACTGCCTATTTCCTCTTCATTTGTTAGGTCTGGTGGGTTTTTGCCTTGCTCCTTCATCTGCTGTGTGTTTCTCTGTCTTCTCATTTTGCTTAAATGACTGTGTTTGGCATCTCCTTTTCGCAGGCTGCAGGTTCGTAGTTTCCATTGTTTTTGGTGTCTGTCCCCAGTGGCTAAGGTTGTTTCAGTGCTTTGTGTAGGCTTCCTGGTGGAGGGGACTAATGCCTGTGTTCTGGTGGATGAGGCTGGATCTTGTCTTTCTGGTAGGCAGGTCCACATCTGATGGTGTGTTTTGGGGTTTCTGTGGCCTTTTTATGATTTTAGGCAGCCACTGTGCTAATGGATTGGGTTGTGTTCCTTTCTTACTAGTTGTTTTGCATAGGGTGTCATGCACTGTAGCTTGCTGGTAGTTGAGTGGAGCTGGGCCTTAAGGGTGAGATGGAGATCTCTGGGAGATTTTCACCATTTGATATTACATGGAGCTGGGAGGTCTCTTGTGGACCAGTGTCCTGAACTTGGCTCTCCCACCTCAGTGACACAGCCCTGATGCCTGGCTGAAGCACCAAGAGCCTCTCCTCCACATGGCTCAGAATAAAAGGGAGAAAAGAAAGAAAGAAAGAGGAAGATAAAATAAAATAAAGTAAAAAAGTAAAATAAAATAAAGTTATTAAAATAAAAAATAATTATTCAGAAAAACACTTTTTAAGTAAAAAAAAAAAAAAAATGGACAGACAGAACCCTAGGGCAGATGGTAAAAGCAAAGGTATATATACAAAATCATACACAGAAGCATACACATACACACTCACAGAAGGAGAAAAAGGGAAAAAAAAAAAATATATATATATATATATATATATATATCATTGCTCCCAAAGTCCACCTTCTCAATTTGGGATGATTTGTTGTCTATTCAGGTATTCCACAGATGCAGGGTACATCAAGTTGATTGTGGAGATTTAATCCTCTGCTCCTGAGACTGCTGGGAGAGATTTCTCTTTCTCTTCTTTGTTCACAGAGCTCCTGGGGTTCAGCTTTCGATTTGGACCCTCCTCTGCATGTAGGTCACCTGAGGGTATCTGTTCTTCACTCAGACAGGACAGGGTTAAAGGAGCAGCTGATTTGGGGGCTCTGGCTCACTCAGGCCGGGGAGAGGGAGGGGTATGGAGTACGGGGCGAGCCTGCACCGGCAGAGGCCTGCATGACGTTGCACCAGCAAGAGGTGTGTCGTGCATTCTCCTGGGAAAGTTGTCCGTGGATCATGGGACCCTGGCAGTGGCAGGCTGCACAGGATCCCGGGAGGGGAGGTGTGGATAGTGACCTGTGTTTGTACACAGGCTTCTTGGTGGGGGCAGCAGCAGCCTTGGCATCTCATGCCCATCTCTGGGGTCCGTGCTGATAGCTTGTCTCACCTGTCTCTGGAGCTCCTTTGAGCGGCGCTCTTAATCTCCTCTCCTCGCGCACCAGGAAACAAAGAGGCAAGAAAAAGTCTCTTGTCTCTTTTGCAGCTCCAGACTTTTTCCCGGACTCCCTCCCGGCTAGCTGTGGCACAGTAGCCCCCTTCAGGCTGTGTTCACGACACCAACCCCAATCCTCCCCCTGCGCTCCAACCGAAGCCCGAGTCTCAGCTCCCAGCCCCCGCCCATCCCGGCGGGTGAGCTGACAAGCCTCTCGGGCTGGTGAGTTCCAGTCAGCACCGATCCTCTGTGCGGGAATCTCTCTGCTCTGCCTTCCACATCCTTGTTGCTGTGCTCTCCTCCGTGGCTCTGAATCTTTCCCCCTCCGCCACCCGCAGTCTCCGTCCGTGAAGGGGCTTCCTAGTGTGTGGAAACCTTTCCTCCTTCACAGCTCCCTCCCAGAGGGGCAGGTCATCCCTATTCTTTGTCTCTGTTTTTCCTTTTTTCTTTTGCCCTACCCAGGTACGTGGGGAGTTTCTTGCCTTTTGGGAGGTCTGAGGTCTTCTGCCAGCCTTCAGTAGGTGTTCTGTAGGGGTTGTTCCACATGTAGAGGTATTTCTGATGTATTTGTGGGGAGGAAGGTGATCTCCACATCTTACTCTTCCGCCATTTTCCCTTTTTCTCCTTTTGTGTTACTTTTGTGTGTGTCTTTCTGATGTTCTGTGATATTTTGTTGAAAATTGGGCATTTGAGCAAACAGCTACTTCTCCCATTCTTTGTGCTCTGAACTTTGCTAATCAGCCAGTTATAAAAGCTCAGGGTCTTCTCAAATGTTTTTTGGGAATGTTTCTTCCCTGAATCTGAGACTGTATTTAGGTTCCAGTTCCACTGTATATATTGCTATTTTGAAATGTCTTAATTTTCTAACAATCTTATCCTTGCTTCTTCTGAGAGCCTTAGCTATTTGTTCTATTGTATTCCTGGGTGGTTAACCTCTTGACCTCAGGCACTTATGGTAATGCATTACCTCTGCAGCAATCTTATGCCTCAGTGCCTTTCATTGGCCTCTATCATGATAGTCATATTATGCCACCCTCCTTGTTAGCACTCTGGGTTAGGAGAGACAGACACGCTCAGGCAGTCCCTTGGCCAGTTCTTAATATGGAACTTGAAAGCAAGTTTCTTTTTTCTCTTCCATCCTGAGGGAGAAGATAGGGACTAGGTGGCTTTATCCTGACCATGTCACATTGTCTTGGGTATGGGGCTGGGCTAAAGGTAACCAAAAATGTCACAAAATTTTCTATCATTTTGAATATGGCTTTGTCTCAGTTAGGCATTCACTTGATGGCTGCAGATCCCTAATTGGTTTCCAGCATTCCACAAAGCTACTTTTGTCTTTATGTTGTTGTTTGACATTTTTATGGGGAAATAAGGAATGGGGTCCTGGAGCTCCCTAGTCTAATGTTGCTGATGTCCTGTAGTGACACATTTTAATTCCAGTCTCATCTCCTTTCATGAGTATTTTACAGATATTTTAATTGTGGCTAACATCAGGATTACATATAAAATCCTAAAGTTAAAACTATCTAATTTGAATTGATATTAACTTAAGTTCAACCTCAAACCAAAACTTATATAGCTCCATTTCCCTTTTTCTGTTATTGATGCCACAAATATATATATATATATATATATATATATATATATATATATATAGCATTTGTCTTTTAAATTCTATAGAAACAATGTGGATGACAAATAATAATTAGAATAATACTGTTTTTTTATATTTACCTTTTATATTTACCCATGTATTTACCTTCACTGGAAATTTTATATCTTCATATGTTTTGGAGTTACTTTTTAACATCCTTTTATAATGGATTCTTTTTTGTATTTTTTTAGGGCAGGCCTAATGGTAGTAAACTCCCTCAGCTTTTTAAAAATCTTGGAATATCTTAAATTCTCCCTCAACTTTGAAGGGCAATTTTACTGGATGAGTAATTCTTTGTTTCTTTGCAATATTCTTTTTTCTCTGTACTTTAAATAGATCATCTCACTGCCTTCTTACCTCTATGGTTTCTCAAGAGAAATCAGCTTATAAACTTACTGAGAAACTCTTGTATATGACAAATTGCTCCTCTCTTGCTGCTTTTAAGAATGTATCCTTTATTTTGGTCTTTGGCCATTTGTGTCTCCATCTGGTCTGTTTGGGTTTTTCCCACTTAGAATTTGTTGCATGCTTAGATTTGTAAATTCAACTCTTTCATCAAATTCAATAGGTTGTGTCTGTTATTCTTCAAACAGTCTTTTGCCTCATTCTTTCTCTTCTTCTATAACTCCCATAATATTTATATCAGTCTGTTTGATAGAGTCCCATAAGTCCACTAGGTGCTTTACCTTCATTTTTTTTCTTTAGACTTGGTATCTTCAATTGTCTTATCTGCAAGTTTGCGAATTCTTTCTTCTGCTGGTTGAAACCTGTTGTCAGGTTCATATAGTAATTTTGTTTTTTGTTTTTTTATTATTGTAGATATCCACTCCAGAACTGCTGTTTGGATACTTTTCATAATATCTTTATTTCTGTTGATATTCCCCTTTTTTCCATAATTTTTTTATTGTTTGTTTCTTTATGTGTGTGTGCTCTTTGTCCATTTTTTCCCTTAGCTCTTTGAGTATATTTAAGACAAGTGTTTTAAAGTATTTGACTAGTAGGCCCAATATCTAGGCTTGCTTAATAAATATTAATACACACACACACACACACGTGTGTGTGTGTCAATTTAATTGTTCCTCTGAATTAAGTAATTCTTCCTGTTGCATGCATTGTAATTTTTTGTTTTTATTGAGATTTGGGTATTTGACTATTATAACATGAACACTCTGGATATAAGATTTTCCTTCTTCCTTGGAGTTTGCTTGTTGGTTTTAGTTTTGACTTGGTTTTGGTTTTTGAAGGCTGTAGTAATCCTTTCTTTTTCAGACTTTTCCAAATTATTTTTATAGAGACTTTCCTTGTCATATGTGATTTCTTAATTCTGTTACTTTAGTGTGTGTTCAGTTAAGACTTGACAGTGATTTCCTGGACTTCCAAGAGATGAAACAAATGAACACATAGATGAAGTACCCAATATATATTTATAAAATGGAGAAGAACTACTTCTCCCAGTGTTTGCAGATGGACACTGTGCTGGTTCTTCACTTAGCTAAGCTTCCTCTGGGCCTCTGGATTGGCCAAGATGAAAGCCAAAGACCCTGTCAGGGCTTTGATGAGCATGCAACTTCCTTGGGCATGTGTGTGGCTGTATATACAATTGCTTTTGAATGTTTTAATTTCCCACAGAAGTCTCATCCCTTCTTTTCCTTCAGGCCTTAGATGGTCTATTATATTTTTCCACCCATAATCTCTTGTCCCAAGCTTTTCTGGGTTTTTAGTCCTCTTGTAGTTTTGAAAAGCAGTGCCTGTCACTTTCTTCCCTTGCCTTCCATGGTATGCAAAACAGGTACATATATTGTATCAGTCTTTCAAGTGTCCCTCAGGCAAGTTATGACAACTGTACACAGTAATTTGCAAGTAATGTTCTGCTCTGCTCTTTCTAGTTTTAGGAGGTTTGGGGAAAGTTAGGACTTAGAACTGGGCTGGCACCTGCTCAAGATGAAGACCACTGCTGTGCTATGCAGGGGCTGATGCAAGGACAAATACTAATACCACAATACTTTCCTGCCATTTTGAAGAAAAATCTTGATTCAGTATTTGATTTGTTGTTGTAAACTTCTGACTATTTTTCAGAGCTCAAAGTTGGTTCAGACATCTTTGGGTTTTTTCAATGTTTCTGTGGAGGAACAAGGGCATGGAGCTTGGTTCACCATTTTTCTGACTAAAAAATATATGCATTTTTAATTGTGTTAGTTATTACATTGTCCTGTCAGGGTAATTATAAAATTATAGGGTTAGATAGATATTTAAATTTCAAACATGAGGTCCTGATTGATATAGAATTTTAGGATGGTTGTAAGGTAAGCAGTGTGCAGTGGATGAGATTTGAAATTGTAACTTAAAGATTGGTATGTTTTGGACTTCCCTGGTGGCACAGTGGTTAAGACTCCACGATCCCAATGCAGGGTTCAATCTCTGGTCAGGGTACTAGATCCCACATGCATGCTTCAACTAAAAATTCACATGCCACAACTAAGAAACCCACAAGCTGCAACTAAGACTGAGCACAACCAAATGAAAATAAATAAATAATTTTTAAAAATGGTATGGTTGAAGGTCAAGAAGAACTTTTAAATTAAATGATTAAACACTTTGAGAAATTGAGGTTATCATTAGGATAATCAACAATATGTAGTTATCACAGACAGCTGATTTTATAACATCATATATCCCAGCTCATGGTTGGTTACAGGCTGAAACCTCTTCACTCCAAAGTTTATTACCTTTCAGTGTCAAGATTACTCCAGGAGACAAGCACAGAGCCAGTCTACTACCCGCCCTAAAACTATTTACCTTTATCTCTGGAGAAGACCAGGAACAACTAAATCCCTTCAGAGTCAGACCCACTTTCAAATTACAGTTAGAGTGGGAGGGTGGAAGAGAATATGTACACAGACTTACCTGGTCAATTATTTTACCATTAGATGAGGAGAAGCTATCTTTGTGCTCATGTTAGTTCCTTTAGATCAGTGTTCATGGCAAGGGAAGCTTCCCTGGAAGAATTTGAAGACCCACATGGAAACAAGTATCTCTGAGAGGGTAAGTATTGCATTTTTTGATAGGGGTAGTATTTGATGATATTCTGTATAAGAGCCTAAACGCATAATGCAAATATATTTCAGGATTTTAAAACAGGAGTCAGCATTTTTTTCTAGAAAGTGCCAGAGAGCAAAGATGTTAAGCTTTGCAATCCTAAGGATTTTGTTGCAATTACTTAGCTCTCTGCCTGGAGTATGAATGAAGCCATAGACAACATGTAAACAAGTAAACTTGGCTGTGTTCCCATAAAACTTTGCTTAACAAAACAAGCATCAGGCTAGATTTCACTCACTGGCCATAATTTGTCAACCCCAGTTTTAGATTGTTGATTTGCTGTGCTTCCCATAAGCAGTATATGAAGTCATCTGAGTTAAAACGTCCTTGGGCACCATCCTGAGGACCTGATTCAGAAAAGAAGAGTGAGGTCTGGGAAATTGCATTGTAATTATATGTTCAAAGTTGTTTTTATGTACATAGAAGTTCCTGAACCACTGCACAATTCCATGCTCTAAAGAGAACATATGTAGGAAAATTATTTTTATTCAGAACAGAAACAGAAAGCATTTCTTGGGAGATCGGAGGTTAGAGGCAGCATTCAGGAGCTCAGACCTACAATCTTTCTACAAGAGGAGAATTAACTAAAAAATAAGAAAGTTAAGAGAAAAAGCAAATTGAGAGAAAAGTTTCCCACATCATAAGTAATGCAAACTCTTGGTTCTTTTTCTAAATTTCACAAAATGTGTTTCACTTAACAGATGTGTATTATAGACTTCAATGACTTTTCAACTGAAAGATTTAGGCGTCAGAATTGCTGGAAGCTCCCTCCTAGCCATTTTCTTGAATTGTTTCATCTCTTTACAAGAAAATGTACAGTGTAAGGTTAACTGCAGGTCCATATCTGAGAGAATGGTTTGCCTGCTTGAATAAATAATAGCAGTATTCAAAAAGTTCACCTTCTTCCCTGCCCAAGTTGTTGGGTTGCATCTCCGACCTAACAAACACTGAGCACAAAAACCTCAGAGGAATCCTTAAGGGAATGTAAATGAATGGTACAGCAAACAATAATAACCAGCACCCACCTCCCAAGTGAATTTCCCCAATCCAAGGAGAAACAACAAACCAGTTTGTGTTTTGCTTTGTTTTAAATAAAGTAGTTTAGCCAATGGGAAATATCAGTCTACTGATCACTGGCCACTTCACATGACTGTATTCTGTGGGATACAAAGCCATTCTTTAAGGGGGTTCTCTGTATAATTAAGAATTATATTAAGTAGTTAACAAACTCTGTGCATTGGTTTAACCACTGTGGTTTCCACAGAATAAAATATTAATCTTTATTCAAAAGACATATAACACTGTACCAATTGTTATGCACAAAGTAATAACAGAATCAACACTCCTCTTCCTGTAAGTGATTAGTAATGATGGAGGTAATAGAGGTGAACCTACCAATGTGCCCTATAATTTCCCCGCATAATTCACAGATCACAGTATCAACTCTGTCTAGTTGTGAGATTTAAGTGAGGCAAAGCATATGCAGTCTATAATTAAGCAGTTGCCTAACAAATGTTGTAATTGTATTCAATAAGCATCTATTACTGGCAGATAATATATGTATCAAAAGGACCCAGGGGCTATGTGAGGTTAGTCAATAAGCACAGAGATGCAAGGAAAAGAAAGCTGGGTTTGTGCATTAAAATTCATTAGATCTGTAACTTGGAGCAAATACATCCCTTGCATATATGTTTCTCAACAGTCAAAGAGGGAACAGAACCTGCTCTACCATTGACTGGCTTTATTATGAGGATCAAATAAGAGGTTACATGAAGATTCTTAGACAAAATATATTCTTCCAGAAATTTATTACAAAGATGCTGGACATCAGGTAGCGGTAGTGGACATGTTTTGCCAAGGAATTCTTAAAAGGTCTAGCACTTTGCCCACCTGTTTTTCTGTTAAGATTTTTTTAAAGGATTTTATCTCATCTTGAGGGAAATTTGTAAAGAATATGATAAGATGGATCTGAACCATGAAAATGACACATTATTAAAATCCGTATATTTAACAGGTACATTTACAGCTTCTTTCAATCTGTTGTATGTAAAACTGTATCTTGATCATAGCAAAATATTTATTGAAAATATGGAACCATTTTAATACAGTGATAATTTGTCCAAAACCTTCAAAGAAACATGGAGATCCTTCTAGCCTTCATATACATATACAGGAGTCAGCTGTGTTCTCAAAAAGCTCATTTGTAATGAAAACATTGTTGTCACATATCAGAAAAAGGTCAAAGTTGTGTTATACTAGCCCCAAGGGTAGGTGACTATTTCTTATAGGGGGACCAATTTGTACAGAATGACAAAGGAAACAATCAGAAAAAAAAAAAAAAAAAAAAACCTTTTATAAAAAAGGGAGAAAGTTGCAGGCAGCATCCAAAATTATGGTCATGCCTACCAAGGAAAGTGTAATTGACATCCTTACACTCATATGATAAACCAAATGCTACAAAAAAGAGTGCTTTTACATCTTTCAGGGATAAAAACCACACCATGATATGTGATTACTGTATTAAACAGACTTTAAATAGAAGATTATATTTTCTAATGAAACCTAAAGTAAAATTAGTGACCCTCATTAATTAATTACACTTGTACTAATGCTTCATTCTATTATAGCCATTGTGAAAATTTTAGTTTCATATGAGTATTTTCACATAATATCTATGTTATAAAATTTGATATGATCTATGAAAAATCTGTGCATGGGTTTCTGACTTGCTAAAGAAAAGAATGTATCAGAAAGTCTTCCTTCTCTTCTTTCAGAGTTCCACATGAATTTCAAACACTGAGAAGATCTTGGCAATGAGACGGCTTTATATGTCACATGTAATAAAAAGAGTAGTGTAATTAAATTATAACTTCTGCAACTTGACCATGTTCAAAAAGAAAAGTCTTATGATAGCATCTGGACAATGCTACCTCCTTCTTCTACATACATTTACACGTATTCCTCACAACCTAAACTTCAGCAATTTACTTGTAAGGTACTCTAATTAATGAGAATATGTTTAGATATCTTTATGTTTCACATTAATCTATATTTGACTACTTCGTGGGAACCATTTTGCTTTATTCTCACAACAGATACATGAGTTAGATGAGGTAGAATATATATTCAATTGTTACTACAATTGCTCTAAAGCACAAGTAATAAAACAGGATCCAGGGTCAGGTTTCTGGAACCTCTGAAATTTATTTGCTGTGTGATGTTAGAAAACTCCTCTCAGCCTCTGCTACTCATTTGTGAGTGGTAATAATTAGTGTATAGAAATCCTATAAGGTCAGAGAGAACATTAATTGAGAAAAGTCCATGTAAATCCCTTTAGGATAATTCATGACAATTAAAATGGAACCATTAAAGATGATGATGACAATAATTCTCATAATAGTGATGATGCTCTTGCTGCTGCTTCTACTGAAGGTGGTGGTTATGATGTTGATGGTGATGATGATGCTGGTGATGATGACGATGGTGGTACATGGTGATGATGATGATGGTGAGGATGATGGGAACAAAAATGGCATAGTGATAATAGTTATACATGTGGTTCTCTACTGCTGATGGCTTGTGCCTGAATATGACAAAGTTGTTCTTTTTTAATAGGATCTCCGTAGGAATAAATTTCTGACTTGAGCAATCAGGGTTCCATAATGTTCAGACTTAGACATAAGTGGCCTCAAACCAATCTGCTCAGAATACAGCAAATCAAAGGAAGTATTAAGAACATTGTTTTCATTTTAGTCATTATTTCCATGTGAAACAAAATTTTTGTCAATAATTATGCTCAAAATTAAGTGCCGGATAAAGTAAGTCATTTGAATTATTCTCTGTGTTTCATGTTAAGTATGAACCTCCAAATTAACAAATTTTACCAAAAGAAAACAATTTTAATAAATTCTATATCAATTAAGAACATTTGATAATAAATGGTTTTGCATTAAATGTTTATTTTAATCTCTTTACATTCTAAAATAAAATTTGATAAGTCTATTTTAACCAGTCCAATATTTTTTATTTCATTTTCTCATGAAATCTGAATTTCTGGGAGCAAAAGTCAGCATTCTATCAACAAACAAGTTTAACTTTGTACTTAATTTGTTATCATATTCTTGCCTTCTGTAGACACAGTAATGAATAGATAATGAGATACTGCAGAACAAGAATTATTAACTTTCTGTATTCCCTATCTATCCCAGCCCATCATACAATATCAAACACATTGTAAGTTCTCCTTACATATAAGTGTGGATGAATGAATGAATGATCATTTCTCAGATGACTAGAGAAATTAGGAACAAACAAGGCTTTATTTTTCTAACTATAAGAGAAACCTATTTTTATTTATGAAATATTAAATACTGAAAATGTAAATGAAGAAAGAGAATATTACTCAAAATTACAATGTTAACATCGTTTTATTTGTAGTTTTCTTTTTCTATACATAGTTTACTTTGTGTATGTGTGTACATATATAACATTTAGTTACAGCTCATTTTACTTACTTTCTTGCTTATGTAGTTTCTTTTAGAATGATATAGGTGGAACATTTAGAATATTTTAATTTTTATAATGATAAAGAATGTTGAATAAAATAATTCTGTATATCCTGCATAGATTCTCAGAAGTGGAATTTTGAGGAAAAATATTTCAAATATGTATATCCATATCTACCTATCATCCTCTGTCTAAATATTGTCCAAGATATTTACATCAATTTACACTACCACCAGCAACCTATGAGAATGTTACTTTCACAATAAACACATTCAAATTTTTTTCTGTGATTTCCATCCATGCAAAAAAAAATAAGAAGAAGAAAAACTGTCATCTTGAGTGCCCATTTCTAAGCTCTTAAAAATTGGAGAAGGATTGGAGGAGGGATAGTTAGAGAGATTGCAAATACTCTAGTATTGATATATGATTTCTAGTTTTTTCACTTTCTTTTAAAATTTTCCTCATTTTGCCCTTCTTCATTTGTATGTTGGAAACCTATTTCCAAGTAACCTCATTATGTGACAATTTGTGCTTGAGGTGTGTGTGTGTATATATATATATATATATATATATATATGTGTGTATGTATTTTAAAATTGCATCTCCAGAAACACTGCGTTCATCTTCCTGGTACAGTGCTGTGTTAATTTTGACAAGTAACATTTCAGCCAATAACTTGACAGTCTGTGTTCCATTTAACTTTAATTGAATCTAAGTAACATAGAATCCATTGTAAAAATATATGGATGCAAATATTTTCTTAATGCTGTCAGTGTTGAATTTACTTTTTTACACAAGAGCTATCTGTTTCCAGATGTAAAATCCAGTTGATATGAATCTTCATCAAACAAAGAATAGTCCTAAATTTCAAAAACAAGTTCACATGTGACATTTGGTGATTCATCAATCATTTTATTCTCTTTCTCAGTCATTGCAATACCTTATTTATCCAGCAGTGTTAGAGAATGATATGCTCCATAGAAGTTAATTTTTCAGATAACTGAGGTTTCTTATTTTAGAAAACAGAGCTTTTGATATTTTCATTAATTTTTATGAAAATATTTATAAATGCATTTCATATCTTTCTGCTTTATTTTTTTAATTTATTCTTATTTTTTCACTGAAATATAGTTGATTTACAATGTTGTGTTAGTTTCTGGCATACAGCAAAGTGATTTAGTTATATATATAATATATAATTATATTTATATAACTTTCATATTATTTTCCATTATGGTTTATTAAAAGATGCTTCACAGCTTTAATAAGCAGTGCATTTTTTTCTAGAAAGGCATCAAATGATTACAGAAAGCATAAGGACTTAGAATTAATTACACAAGAATATTGATTCCAATTTTTCTATTTACCAACCTATGTATTTGGCAACTTTTTCAACCTCTTCAATGCTTTGGTTCCTTTGTCTGTTAAAAGGATAAATAGTCATTACTTTTAATAATGTAGTAAATATTTAGTGAGATAGTAAATGTAGGAGACAGTGTGGTCGTTGTCACATAGTAGATGCTCATTAAGGACCATTTACTCTACATTTTTATCCATCCCCTCTTGTCTCCCAACATTAAAAATGTATACATAACACACACAAGGAGTTTTGCCTGGCATTGTGAAAATGAAGAATAAGTAAATTCAGTACACCATAGCCAGGATACATGAGCAGTATAGTGGCAGAAGCAGAAACATAATTTCAACTTTGAGAGACTTGCAAAGGAAACAAAAAATTTACCTCTATCCTCTTTGAGCTTTTGACTGGGCCTAAAACTTAAATTGATACAAGACAGATTAGCAGAAGAAAAACATACAGATTTATTTAATGAATTTTTTATGATACGAGAGCTCTCATAAGGAAGACTCAAAGAAGCGGCAAAGCCTAAATGCTTTTATTCTAGGTTGAACAAAGAGAAACAATTGAGAAAAAGTAACAAAATTATATGGAGAGGCTAAAAGAAAATAAAAATTATTTTAACAAGTTTTATTTTTACAGAATTTTCTCAGCTTTAACTCCCTGTCAAAGAATGCTTGTTTTCTCCTGAAACTGAGAGAGCATATTTCACAGAAGCATTTTATCTCCTGATTTCAGGGTAAAAAAAAACAGAGGTTAGAACATCCTTCTTGCATCTGCTGTTTCTCAAGTGCCTTTAGACAAAAAAAACCCTTATGCTCAAGTGGCATATTTTGGGGTGGCACATTTTTCCACCCTTCACTACATTGCTGTAAAGTTCATTGTTTTGGCAAGAGATATGATCTCTGTACTCAGAAATGTACCTTTATTGGTTCAGATCACCCCTGAGAGAGTAGCTCATTAAAGATGGTCCACACTTGCTCTTTTCATTATCTCAAATGTCCTTTGAAAATATTGAATGTTTTAATCTGCCTCTGCAGTATTTTGAAAACTATAGCATCATCCTGAACATGATATGTGAGCCAGAAGGAGCTGGTTGAGACATCTAGTAAACCTTGATTTATGTTTTCAGTTGCTTTGGCAGGATGGATGATGAACTTCCACTCTCTGTGTGTGCCTCTACAGAGGCAAATTAACATCACTTTTCAGGGCATCCAATCCAGTGCTACCCTTGAGTATTGTCCTAACTGTGATCCTACCCTATGCAACGTGAAAATGGAACAAAAGATGTGGTGTGAATCAGGGATAGAATAAGAAATGTGTTATGATGGGAGGTATTGGTTGCTCATACCATTTGGTACTAAAAGTTCTGAAACTTTTATATAGTTTCCAAAATGTTCATATAGTAGACATATGTGCCAAAATGACTGCCTCAAAATGTCTTGTCCTCTAAGTTCTCTCCTCTAACCTGCATAGTTGCTTTCTCTCTTCATAAAGCTGAAAATTCAGTTATTCATTATTCAGCTGAGTTTCAAGCAAAGTAAGACAGATATTATTTTGAAATGTGTGTTCCTTAAATTAGTCAGAAACCAAACTATTTAACATAAAATATCCTGCTAATTTAACTTTCCACATTGTAAAACTAAGGGAATGTGTTCTTTAGTCTATCTTGGTGCAGACCCTGTATTATATGGTTTACATGTATTATTTCCCTCTTTTCATCCACACAAATGTTCTTGCAAAATAGTAACAAATTAGCCTACTTTACACATGAGAAAAAACTGAATCTTGGAAAAACGAGTTTCTTGTCCACGTCACAGAGCTATGAATTTGTTGTGTTGGAATTTTCACTTATTCTTTTTCTGAATCTTTCTGTATTTTCTTAGGATAAAATGACAGATTAACTGGTAAATTATTTAGAAACACTGGTCAACATACAAAAAAACTCTATTTAAAAATGTATTGTCCTTATTGAACAGAATATTTACTATTTTGATGGTATCAAATGGTCCTATTTTTTAAGGAACTTTGGAGAAATCCTCCCAAGTTGAGAAAATCAGATTATTTCTCTCATTTCCCCCACCCCTAATGATCATGGCAACAATTTAAATCTGTGGAGACTTAGGAATGACATGTGGAAGTCATTGAATGAAAACATTTAATCCTGTGAAATACCTATCATTTATATTTTCTACAAGAAATACACAAAGAGGTCTTAGACACAGAAAAATAAGAGTATAGAAAATTAAAAGGGGAATCATTTTTTAAGTCAGAAGAAGTTTTTATTATTCAGACAGAAAGAGGAAATAAATTGTATTTGTATGAATATCTTTATGAAATATTGCCATTGAATATGCATTAGCTAGACTTATCTGGAATATTGTGATCACTTCTGAACTTAATAATGAAAATCTTATGATATATCACATGATAATCATATGCATATATTAGAAGAAGTATCATGTGCTAAAAAAATATATCTCAAGCTGTTGGTGTAGATTCTAGCAGGTAGAATAGCATCAATGAAAAAGGCAGGCCTGAGATCAGTATAAGCAATTTAGAATTATTTGCCACTGTCCAGCCACGGATACTATGTCCTGATAAATTTAGCTTCCCATGTCTGGTTGAGTTTGAGCCAAAGCAATACAATCAGCTCTGGATAACGCTGAGGAACAGATTGGATGAATGTTGAATAAATAGTTATGGACAAAATAAACTTCAATTTCCCTTTTATTTTCAACATTCTATGCATTTTATGTAGAGATTTTTTGATAAATGCTTTCTGAGTAGGCAATGGGGAAGGAAGAGAACTATTTTGTCTGGATCACATGCTTACTGAAAAGTTAAATTATTGCCATGACTGACATGCTAGTTGATGAAGGTAATTAACACCAGGGTGAATAGAGTGACACTTCAGTCAGCTGGAGCCTTCAACCTTGAAAATTTGTCTATTCAAGATATGACTTTTTCCCTTGAGCAGTACTATTTTAACTGATAATCTACTTATCCAAAATTATTAACCTAATTTAAACAATACCAGCTTTCATTAAGTGAGCTACAGATGCACAATACTAGATTTGCATAGGAATCCATTTTTAATTTCCCACTCAAACATTAGTTTGCCACCTGCTCATCAAGAGGTGATTCCTGAATTTAATCTTGAATATTAGATTAGTCCAATCATTAATCCATTACTTCCCTTCTTATGGTAAAACATAGGGTTTGGATTTAAATGACAGAAAGAAACAGAGGCAAATAAAAGGAGCTTAGTTTTTATATGGGAGGTGGCTTTAAAACGGACTATTTCCGGCATGAGCTTAATTAGAGTGAGATTAAAGAAGGATTTGATGATGAAAATTGAAAGAGCTTGTTATTTATAGTGGTGTGAAAGATTTATGAAGTTTTTATTGTTGTTCAACAAATATTTACCAAATATAAGGCTTATGACTATCTGTTCAACTCTTGGGATACACTGCCCTATAGGAGGATACAACTATAAGAAAAAGAAACACAGAATTCTATCAACATTGCAACACTAAAGGGTTGTCTGTAAGAAAATAAAGATACTTAATTGAGACTCAGGCAGATGATGAGTAAAAGAAAGAATTATTGCAGTAAAAAAGAATAAAGAAAGAGTTAAATTAAATAAGACAAGCAAGGTTTTGAATTCTAAAGACTGTGGAAATTCAGATTCTTGAGATGATGTGCAGTATATATATATTCATTTACAAAGTGGCAAAGTATAGAGATTTCTGCCTAATGCAGTATCACAACTGAACTTCAGTGCTTTCTGTCATTGAGAGTTAAAATGTTGTCTACACAAAAGCATCATAAAAAGACAGGAGATTTATAGAGGGTTTTTTATTTGTTTGTTTTCTGTTTGGTTTTTGTTTTGTTTTGTTTTGTTTTTGGTTAGGATGAAGAAATAGGATTCATCTTTCAGTCTCTCAACTCCATTTGGTCTTCTTGTTTCTCTACAACATATAAACACACCCTACTGCAATAAATCCATTGTACCAGGGTTTGTGTGTTGCCTATTCAAAACATTCCTGATACAAGCTATTGCATTCACTTCACTGGCAGCTTGAAGGGAAGGCACTGTGAACATCAAGTCAGAGTGGCAGGGTGGTCAGGAAGAAAATATGACATATATCTGTGGGAGAAAACAGCAAATGATCGAGAAGGATATCGGCTATGCTACCGTAAAGTAAAACACCACCAGCAAGTTAACATGACAGTGAATAACACATTGCTAAATGGAACTCTGGTGGTAGCAAAAGAGTTGGCATTTAATTTGAGTTCAGGTTTTATATAAGCATCTCTGGGGCACTGAAGAGAGTTCTGGCATGCTTTGCCACATGTATTTCTGCATTCCAAGAGAAAAATGTCAAATGTTTCTGGAAGTACCAATTGTAGACTCTGATTGATGAGTTCTTATTGTTATTATTGCCACTGAACCTGTTTCAAAGCCTAATTTAATGGTACATTTTGGACCCACCCCTCCAAGAAGAAAAATGATGTGTGTCCAACAGCTGGTCCAGCCCTTGTTAGTTGGAGATGCTAATACTATGAGTGTAGCATCTTGGAATAGTCAGGATAAAGGGTATTAAGTTTACACTGCATATCTCTTCTGGAAATTTCATGGTATCTTTATTTTTATTTGCCCAGCTGGTTTCCCAGTTTTAGTGACCAATGTTTGTACACAAAACAATAAACGGTTGTTTATGATAGTTATACAAAATCAGAGGTTGAGACACAAAGATAACAGACCTGATAATAGGAGAATGGTTATTTAGTAAAAATTGCTATGTTATTTATTTTATAAAATTTCCTGGTTTCTCTCTGTAGTTACAATTGTGTTTCTAATAAAACCCCAAACAAGGGAAATACACATGTTAAAGGCAATGTTGGTGGTTAGAGACAGAATATATATCTGCCTGAACTTGAACATGCATTGACCTATCTTTGCACCACTAATAATCTACATAAAAATTAACATTAATATATAAATATGTATTATTAATCAAATTTGACTCGATATTTATTAAATATTTATGCCTTCTACATACTAAAAATATGTTTGATTATATTATGCTTTCTACTTTTGAAAGAGGCATCAACCCATTAATTTCATTATTCTGCAAGTAGTGATTTATTTACACTATGATTCAGGCACTGAGAGCATTGTTTAACAAAAATTACCTGCCCCTTTCTAAAAGTAGCTTGTGGTCTGAGACATTACATTTACATGTATGAAACATGAAAAAGCAAACACAATTATTAAGGTATGTGGTGTTAGAACAAAAGAAGCCATGAACCTATATTCAGTTGTATAGGAAAGTCTTCCTCTCAGAATGGATGCCACACTTCACAGACCATGTTCATACATCAGTGTGATGACAAGCCTCACCATCTACTTACAGCTGAACAGTGATATTAGTATGGCTTTTATTGTGGTTGTATTTACACACCCATGTCTGAACTGGAAAGCTTTAGGAATTCAGAAAAGTAAAAGTGCACTATGTACCCTAGTCATGTTCTGGAAGGAAGAGAATATGTGATGGGTGGTAAAGGATGGATAAGCCCTGGATAGGTGGAGAGAGATTATTTTTTCTCCAGGAAGAGATAAGCAAACCACAGAGGGAGGAGAGAGTGTAAAGTAGGAGAAAGATGGAGAGGAGAGCAGCCTCCACCAATAGATGTTTCCAACTGGAAGATGGAGCTGAGTAGGTGGACCCAGCTCTGGATAAGGAAGACCTTGAATACACAGAGACCATAAAGTTGTCTCCAGAGAGTATCCATTCTGAGGTTTCCTTGAATGCTTCGTGTTTCATCATAAATGTCACCAATGGAGAATTGTCATATAGAGAACCAAATAATGTGAACTATGAGAAACATGGACCAAATGCTATTTTGCAATTTCTAGATAGATGATGATAGATAGATGATAGAAGATAGATATGATATGATATTGATATGATTGCTAGATAGATAGATAGATGATAGAAATGGATATAGATGTAAATATTTAAATAGATAAAACCATAATTATCTTATGCTTGTTTCTTATGGCAGCAAATAATTGGTGCTCCAATCAAAATTAAAGTTAGCTTCTGGGAGTCTTCCTGGTCTGTGTTCAATATGTGAGGTTTAGACCTATTTCTTAAATATTTACCTGTGCAATGTTTTCATTGTAGATCATAGTCCTGCTAACATCCATAGCTTCTCCTTTACATGAAAGTGTATTTGGAAGATTTGAAAATAAACTAGGAATATGTAACAGGAATTCGGATTCACATCTTAACACCCTCCATCAATTTTCCAAGAGGGGAAAATTCAAGTACTGCAATCTGACTGTCAAAAGTGCATGGAGGGGCTTCCCTGGTGGTGAAGTGGTTGGGAGTCCACCTGCCGATACAGGGGACAAGGGTTCGTGCCCCGGTCCGGGAAGATCCACATGCCGCAGAGCGGCTGGGCCCGTGAGCCATGGCCCCTGATCCTGCGCGTCCGGAGCCTGTGCTCTGCAATGGGAGAGGCCACGGCGGTGAGAGGCCCACATACCGAAAAAAAAAAAAAAGTGCATGGAGGCAACTACACAAATTATAAAATAGGATGCCAATAAAATTTATTTCTATGTGAAAGGTATATATGATAAATAAAAAGAGGATATTGACATCTAGGCCATCTGCTCCCATCCCAAACTTTCTAGTCCCTACACCTCTGCTCTCACACATCCTTGATAGCACAAGGGAGACTTATTTAAGTATGGAGGGTGCAATGCACACTAGCCTTTGCTTTGGAAAAATGCATTTTGAACTGGCTCGTTCTTATCAGACTATGATGATTAACTGAATAAAAAATAAATAAACAAAAGGACTTAGTAAGAGAAAAGAAGGACAGCTCTGTGAATTTTGAGTCTTAATCAGATCACTTTCTCCTTCATATTGTAATCTTCCTAGGTGACATACTGTTATTTTGTAAAGGGTGATAAAGTCAAAATATTACAATTACTATCTATATATAAACATTAAGCTCTTTCTCTGTGGGGAAAAAAATCAGCTAATTTTCTTTACTCCTTCCAGACAGTACAAGGATCCAAAAATTAAAATTTGCATAGCACCAAAGTTAATAGAACTTTGATTCTCTCCCAAATAGTACATGTGTACTAAAATGTGTATTTTGTCCTAAATGAGATAATTGGATGTGGTGGCTTAGATGTCATGTAGTCCTAAGTGTGAAGCCATAACCAATCCTGGACTCCTCTAGCCCCAGTCTCTCCATTTCTAAAATGAATATAGAATTTACCCTGCAAGGTTGTGATAATGCTTATTTTTATATATTTTTTAATAGACCTTTATTGGAGTATAATTGCTTCACAATACTGTGTTAGTTTCTGTGGTACAACAAAGTGAATCAGCCATATGCATACATATATCTCATATCCCCTCTCTCTTGAGCCTCCCTCCTAACCTCATCTCATAACTCTAGGTCTTCGCAAAGCTTGAGCTGATCTCCCTGTGTTATGCTGCTGTTTCCCACTAGCTATCTATTTTACATTTTGTAGTGTATATAGGTTGATGCTTCTCTCACTTCACCCCAGCTTCATCCTCCCCACCCCATGTCCTCAAGTCCATCTTCTATGTCTGCATCTTTATTCCTGTCCTGCCACTAGGTTCATCAGTATATATATATATATATATATATATATATATATATATATTAGAATCCATATATATGTGTTAACATACAGTATTTGATTTTCTCTTTCTGACTTACTTCACTCTGTATGACAGTCTCTACATCCAACTACCTCACTACAAATAACTCAATTTCGTTTCTTTTTATGGCTGAGTAATATTCCATTGTATATATGTGCCACATCTTCTTTATCCATTCATCTGTCGATGGACACTTAGGTTGCTTCCGTGTCCTGGTTATTGTAAATAGTGCTGCAGTGAACATTGTGGTACATGACTCTTTTTGAATTATGGTTTTCTCAGGGTATATGCCAAGTAGTGAGATTGCTAGGTCATATGGTAGTTCTATTTTTAGTTGTTTAAGGGACCTCCATACTGTTCTCCATAGTGGCTGTATCAATTTACACTCCCACCAACAGTGCAAAAGGGTTCCCTTTTCTCCACACCCTCTCCAGCACTTATAGTTTCTAGATTTTTTGATAATGGCCATTCTGACTGGTGTAAGGTGATGCCTCACTGTAGATTTGATTTGCGTTTCTCTAATAATTAATGAATTTGAACATCTTTTCATGTGCTTCCTGGCCATCTGCATGTCTTCTTTGCAGAAATGTCTGTTTAGGTCTTTTGCCCATTTTGTGATGGGCTGGTTTTTGCTTTGATATTGACTTCTATGAGCTGTATGTATATTTTGGAGATTATTCTTTTGTCCATTATTTCATTTGCAAATATATCCCCCCCCATTCTGAGCATTTCTCTAATGATTAGTGATGTTGAGCAACCTTTAATGTGTTTGTTGGCAATCTGTACATCTTCTTTGGAGAAACGTCTATTTAGGTCTTCTGCCCATTTTTGGATTGGGTTGTTTGTTTTTTTGTTATTGAGCTGCATGAGCTGCTTGTATATTTTGGAGATTAATCCATTGTCAGTTGCTTCACTTACAAATATTTTCTCCCATTCTCAGGGTTGTCTTTTCACCTTGTTTATAGTTTCCTTTGCTGTGCAACAGCTTTTAAGTTTAATTAGGTCCCATTTGTTTATTTTTGTTTTTATTTTCATTACTCTAGGAGGTGGGTCAAAAAAGATCGTGCTGTCGTTTATGTCAAAGAGTGTTTTTCCTATGTTTCCCCTAAGAGTTTTATAGTTTCTGGTCTTAACATTTAGCTCTTTAATCCATTCTGAGTTTATTTTTGTGTATGGTGTTAGAGAGTGCTCTAAATTCATTCTTTTACATGTAGCTGTCCAGTTTTCCCAGAAACACTTATTGAAGAGGCTACCTTTTCTCCATTGTATGTTTTTTCCTCCTTTGTTGTAAATTAGGTGACCATAGGTGTATGGGTTTATCTCTGGGCATTCTATCCTGAACCACTGATCTATATTTCTGTTTTTGTGCCAGTACCACACTGTCTTGATTACTGTAGCTTTGTAGTATAGTTTGAAGTTGTGAAGCCTGATTCCTTCAGCTCCATTTTTCTTTGTGAAGAATGTTTTGGCTATTTGGTGTCTTTTGTGTTTCCATACAAACTGTAAAATTTTTGTTCCAATTCCATGAAAAATGCCATTGGTAGTTTGATAGGGATTGCATTGAATCTGTAGATTACTTTGGATAGTATAGTCATTTTCACAATTCTGATTCTTCCAATACAAAACATGGTATATCTTTCCATCTGTTTGTGTCATCTTTGATTTCTTTCATCAGTGTTTTATAGTTTTCTGAGTACAAAAGCCTTTTGCCTCCTTAGGTAAGTTTATCCCTAGGTATTTCTTTCTTTTTGTTGTAATGGTAAATGGGATTGTTTCCTTCATTTCTCTTTCTGATATTTCATTTTAGTGTATAGGAATATCAGAGATTTCTGTGTATTAATTTTGTATCCTGCAACTTTACTAAATTCATTGATTAGCTCTAGTAGTTTTCTGGTGGCATCTTTAGGATTTTCTATGTATACTATCATGTCATCTGCAAACAGTGACAGATTTACTTCTTCTTTTCCAATCTGTATTCCTTTTCTTTTTCTTCTCTGATTGCCATGGCTAGTACTTCCAAAACTATGTTGAATAAGAGTGGTGAAAGTGGACATCCTTGTCTTTTTCCTGATCTTAGTGGAAATGCTGTCAGTTTTTCACCATTGAGTATGATGTTTGCTGTGGGTTTGTCCTATACGGCCTTTATTATGTTGAGGTAGGTTCCCTCTATGCCCACTTTCTGGAGAATTTTTATAATAAAAGGTGTTAAATTTTGTCAAAACCTTTTTCTGTATCGATTGAGATGATCATATGGTTTTTATTCCTTAATTTGTTAATATGGTATATCACATTGTTTTATTTGTATATATTGAAGAACCCTTGCATTCCTGGAGTAAATCCCACTTGATCATGGAGTATGAACCCTTTAATATGTTGTTGTATTCTGTTTACTAGTATCTTGTTTAGGATTTTTGCATCTATATTCATGAGTGATATTGGTCTATAATTTTCATTTTTGTGATAATTTTTTTTGGTTTTGGTATCAGAGTGATGGTTGCTTTGTAGACTGAATTTGGGAGTGTTCCTTCCCCTGTAATTTTTTTGAAGAGTTTGAGAAGGATCAGTGTTAGCTCTTCTCTAAATGTTTGATAGAATTCACCTGTGATGCCATCTGGTCCTGGACTTTTGTTTTTTGGAAGATTTTTAATTACAGTTTCAATTTCATTACTTGTGATAGGTCTGTTTATATTTTCTAATTCTTCCTGGTTCAATCTTGGAAACTTGTACATTTCCAAGAATTTGTGCATTTCTTGTGGTTGTCCATTTTATTGGCATATAGCTGTTTGCAGTAGTCTCTTATAATCCTTTGTATTTCTGTGGTGTCAGATGTGATTTCTCCTATTTTCATTTCTAAATTTATTGATTTTTCTCTCTTTTTCTCTTGATGAGTCTGGCTAAGGGTTTATCAATTTTGTTTATCTTCTCAAAGAACCAGCTTTTAGTTTTTTTTATCTTTGCTATTGTTTTCTTTGTTTCTATTTCATTTATTTCTGCTCTGATCTTTATGATTTATTTCCTTTTACTGACTTTGGGTTTTCTTTGTTCTTTTTTCTCTTGTTGCTTTAGGTGTAGGGTTAGATTGTTTATTTTATTTATTTTCTTCTTTCTTTAAGGGAGATTGAAATGCTATAAACTTCCTTCTTACAACTGCTTTTGCTGCACCCCATAGGTTTCGGGTTGTCATGTTCTCATTTGTCATTTGTTTCTATGTATTTTTAAATTTCTTCTTTGATTTCTTCAGTGATCTCTTGGTTATTGAGTAGTGCACTGTTTAGCCTCCATGTTTTTGTGCTTTTTATAGTTTTTTTCGTGTAATTGATTTCCAATCTCATACCATGTGGTCAGAAAAGATGCTTAATATGATTTCAATTCTCTTAAATTTTCCGAGGCTTTATTTGTGACCAGAATGTGATCTCTCCTGGAGACTGTTCCGTTTGCACTTGAGAAGAAAGTGTAATCTGCTGTTTTCAAATGGAATGTCCTATAAGTATCAATTAAATCTATCTGGTGCACTCTGTCATTTAAAGCTTGTGTTTCCTTAGTTATTTTCTGTTTGGATGATCTGTCTATTGGTGTAAGTGTGGTGTTAAAGTCCCCTACTATTATTGTGTTACTGTCGATTTCTCCTTTCATGGTCATTAGCATTTGCCTTATGTACTGAGGTGTTCCTATGTTGGGTACATAAACATTTATACTTGTTATATCTTCCTCTTGGATTGATCCCTTGATCATTATATAGTGTCCTTCCTTATCTCTTGTAACAGTCTTTATTTTAAAGTTTGCTTTATCTGATACTAGTATTGCTACTCCAGCTTTCTTTTGATTTCCATTTGCATGGAATCTCTTTTTCTATCTCTTCACTTTCAATCTGTATGTATCCCTAGATCTGAAGTGGGTCTCTTGTAGAGAGCATTTATGTGGGTCTTGTTTTTGTAACCATTCAGACAGTCTGTGTCTTTTGGGTGGAGCATTTAATACATTTACATTCAAGTAGTTATTGATATGTATGTTCATATTACCATTTTCATAATTGTTTTGCATTTTTTTGTGGGTCTTTTCTTCTCTTGTGTTTCCTGCCTAGAGAAGTTTCTTTAGCATTTGCTGTAAAGCTGATTTGGTGGTGCTGCATTCTCTCAGCTTTTGCTTGTCTGTAAAGGTTTTGATTTCTCCATCGAATCTGAATGAGATCCTTTCTGGGTAGAGTAATCTTGGTTGTAGGTTTTTCTCTTTCATTTCTTTAACTATTTCCTGCTACTCCCTTCTGGCCTGCAGATTTTTGCTGAAAAATCACCTGATAACCTTATAGAGATTGCTTTGTATGTTATTTTTTTGCTTCTCTCTTGCTGCTTTTAATATTTTTTCTTTGAATTTAATTTTTGTTAGTTTGATTAATATGTGTCTTTGTGTGTTTCTCCTAAGGTTTATCCTGTATAGGACTCTCTGTCCTTCCTGGACTTGGGTGACTATTTTCTTTCCCATGTTAGGGAAGTTTTTGACTATAATCTGTTCAAATATTTTCTTACATTCTTTCTTTTCCTCTTCTTATGAGACCCCTATAAGTTGAATGTTGGTGTGTTTAATGTTGTCCCAGTGGTCTCTGAGATTATCTTCTATTCTTTTCATTCTTTTTATTTATTCTGCTCCTCAGCACTTTTTCCACCATTCTGTCTTCCAGCTCACTTATTTGTTCTTTTGCCTCAGTTAATTTGTTATTGATTCTATCTAGTGTATTTTTCATTTCAGTTATTGTGTTGTTCAGCTCTGTTTGTTTGTTCTTTAGTTCTTCTAGGTCTTCGTTAAACATTTGTAGTATCTCGATTCACGCCTCCATTCTATTTCCAAGATTCTGGATCATCTTTATTATCATTACTCTGAATTGTTTTTCTTGCCTATTTCCTCTTCATTTATTTGGTCTTGTAGGTCTTTATCTTGCTCCTTCCTCTGTGACATATTTTTTTGCTGTCTCTCTCTTTTTTTTTTTTTTTTTTATGAGTGAGATTGTGTTCCTGTCTTACTGGTTGTTTGGCCTGAGGCTTCCAGCACTGGAGTTTGTAGGCTGTTGAATAGAGCTGTGTCTTGGGCCGAGATGAGGACCTCTAGGAGACCTCACTCTGATGAATATACACTGGGGTCTGAGTTTCTCTATTAGTCCAGTGATTCAGACTCATAACTCCCACTTCAGGAGCTTTGGCCCAACCCCCAACTCATGAACCAAAATCCTGCAAGCCGCATGGGGTGGCCAAAAAAAAGAGAGAGAACAATAACAAAGTAAAAAATAAAATTAGACTAGGAAACTAACAGACATGTTAAAAGAATATTAATAATATAGATGAAACAACAACTGGAAGGTAAAATAGAACCATAATAGTAAAATAGAGGAGGAGAAAAAAAAAGTGGAAAAGATGTTGGTTGTGAGGGGCATGGCCTAAGCATGGGCAGGGTTTAGGCAGTGGGTAGGTCTTCTGCATAGGACCCACAGTGTTGGAAAAGGCTCTGGAGGTGTGGGAGGTGGTGCTTAGGCTCGATGGAACAGAGGGGGCCAGGTGTATCCCCCACCTCTGGTCTCAGAAGGCAGGGGACCCCACCTGGGAGCCCAGCAGGCTTCCTGGGTTCTAGTGGGTGGGACAAACACCCTCCTCTCCTCTCCTACTCCCCCTGTCCTGAAGGACCCCTCCCACCTGCCTCTCCTGTTCTCCACTGGCCTCCCTCCTATGCCCCCAGGACCAACACAGCCCAGAGGGAGCCTCTGATGGTGTAGGACCTAGCCTGAGAACTGGGCAGACTTCCCTGAGTGATTAGGCAGGAGACACACTGGGCACATTTCTCCCTGATCTGAGTACCCAAGGGTCCCTTCAGGTGTGGGAAACCCTCCTCCCATTCAGCCACCCCTCAGGGACGCTGGTCCTGTCTGGCCTCCACTTCTTCTCCCCCTTCTGCGCCCCCACTTCCTACCAGTTCACTTGGGGGTTTCTTCTGTCTCCTTGGACATTGAGGTCTTTCACCAGTGGCTGGCAGGTGCTCTAATTGTGAGGAGATGCAAACTCCGCCTTTTCCCACACCACCATCTTGACTCCACCCCCCCATAATGTTTAAATGAGATACATAAACAGAGATGTTAGCACAGTCGTTGGAACAGAGTAAGTTTTTTTTTTTTTTCAGAGTCTTTTTTAACAAATGTTAGTCGTGCCACGAAGAATGCTGCATGATGACTAAAGTGTCCAATAAACATAGTGTTTTAATAATTGCCATGTCTTAATCCTTAAACTATGATCATCAAGGGCTTGAGCTAAGATGATAATTTCAGTCCATTTCAAGCTTCCTTTTGAGACCTACAATGGTCTATAGAGACAATCATTCTGGTCTGTTTAGAGCCATAAATCATTTTGTACAAGAAACCAGCTGTACTTCACCAAAATCGTAATCACCATTGAACTTTACCAAATTGAGGCAAAGTACCCACTGAATACTTCTTACCAGACAGTTTTCAGCATGAGCTGGATAAGACATATCACAATTTACCTTTCAATAATCTTGACAAGCCTTGATTGTTCCAAATTGCAGCTTATCATGGTAACGTTTCAGTAATTCTGACAGGCAGTGGTGAAATAGTTTTTGAGCAGTAGGAATTTCCTGGTGGCTCTGAAATCATGCCCTGTACATGCTATAGGGACTGCTGAAGAGTTGAAGCTGACTTCCTTTGCATCTCTCAGGGCTGCAGTTCTTAGATGGAAATACTTTGAGGTCTACAAAACATGACACAGCTAAGAGGTCAGATTTGCAAACAAGTTCTTGAAAACTGAGTTTACATGAGAGTCTTATTATTTTAACCATGATACCCCTTTACAAATGTTGGACAGATGTATTATTTCCAGTGAATGCTTCACTATTGCTCCTCCTCCAAGCATTCTTTGTCCTACTAAATGTATGATACCTCTAAAGCCCATTTAGTAATAGGAAAGCTGCTTGACATTCTAAGCAGCTTTTTGAAATTGCTTAGAAATTTGGCAAAAGAGAGTGAATAGTTTGGAGGAAGAGAGTGAATAGTTTGGAGGAATATTCACTCTTGCTATGGAGAGATCAAGTGAAATTTTTCTAGGGACTGTGTCTCAAGCTCTTCAAAAAACATATACCTTCCAGATTCTTTGCATATCTTTTTCGTTGTTGTTGTTTTTAATTGAAATATAGTTGATTTACAATGTTGTTTTAATTTCTGCTGTATAGTGAAGTGATTCAGTTATACACATATATACATTCTTTTTTCATTTCTTTTCCATTATGGTTTATCATAGGATATTGAATATATCTCCCTGTGCTATACAGTAAGAACTTGTTTATCCATTCTCTATATAATAGATTCTGGATTCTGATTTTCCAACCCTCCATTTTAATAACTGGTGCCCCAGTCAAAGTTAATTTTTGCTTCTGGGTGTTCTCCTAGTCTAAGTTCTATTAAAGACCATGTCCTCCTCTGATTATACATTCCAGGAAGTGTCAGTTTCATGAGTAGATTTAAATAACTGCCCCTCACTTAGAAAGGATCAAGGTAAGGGACACCATATTTATACCCATCAAGCTTTGACTTATCAAGCTTGATTCATTGAAGCAGTCATTTCCAGTTCCTCTTGAAACTGCATTGTATAGAAAGCACAACATTTTAAATAGTAACTTGGGATAGCTTCTGGGGACTGATGGAAGTTAGGAGGGATCTAAAGTCACACCTTGAAAGAGCATGGTCCTCCTTGCTCACACTTGTAGGAGGCATTAAGTCTGAGAGTGCTTCCTGATTAGCAAAGCTTACATGGAGTAAGGGTGGGTCGCTAGGAAGCACTGTTTATATTAACAGCTGGCATCTAATCTGGATCCAGACTTTTCCATGTGCCTAGTCCCACATCAGTTATCTAGGAGAACAGATGCGAACTGAAGGCTGAGACACAAACTGCTTATAAAAATGAAACCCTTCAAGAATAACCCTTAAACATACATCCCTAGCACCAAAGGAAAGAAGTGGGTTCACAAATTTTTGAGGGAGGGAGGTGACATAAATTAATTGGAAACTGTGGTGAAAGTATTTTACAGTAGAGGACTTTAAATGAATAAAACTTGAGACTTGTGTACATTTTCAGAAAAAAAAAATCCTAAATGGGTGGTTTGAAAATAATAGATAAATATCTTATTTTTCCCTATCTCCCTTTTGAGACACCTGGAGGTTG
This sequence comes from Monodon monoceros, assembly GCF_005190385.1. NCBI lineage: Eukaryota > Metazoa > Chordata > Mammalia > Artiodactyla > Monodontidae > Monodon > Monodon monoceros. Next base: position 105,810,613 of record NW_021703772.1, on the reverse strand, counting down.
GAAAAAAATATCTCTTTCTCCCTTTCTCCTTGGCTGATGTGTTGACTGAGAAAAAAATACACAACGTGAGAGTTGTGAGTTAAGTTTTATTGGGGAAAACCGAGGACTATAGCACAGGAGACAGCATTTCAGATAGCTCTGAGAAACTTCTCAGAAGAGGTAGGGGGGAAGGTCAGTATAAGTGATTTTGGTGAAGGGGGAGTACATGCGATCAAGCACACTTTTTTGCAGAAGGTTTCTGCTAGTCACGAGGAGCAAATGTCACCATTAATGATTTTAGTGCTTTTCTACATATGAGAAGATGCAAGAATTGGGCTGATAAAATCTTCTGAAAATATCTAACTCCTCATGACTAGCAGCAAGCCTCTGCCAAAATATGTGTTTGGCTGCACGTCCCCCTTCACTAAAATCTCATATAACACTGACCTTCCCCTTGTTGACAAAAAATTAATCAGTCAATCTAAGAAAGAATTGGAAAATTTTATTTGAGCCAAATTTGAGGATCATAACATAGGAAGAGCATCCCAGAAAGCTCTGAGAACTGATCCACCCATTACAAGTCAAGACACAGTTTATATAAATTTTCTGAGACAGAAGGCTGTACATTAAATAATGTATTATTGACAGTTTACACAATCCAGATTTAACTGCAATTGTAGTGGGTCCTGTGACCCTTTATAAGATCGAGGAGGAGTGCTATCGTTTAAGGAGCTGTCTTGTTGATGCTGGGAGAATGTTGCTGTTTAGGGTTGGGCAGGTATTTCTGCTGATGGGGGAGGTTTGGTCAATGCATAATGGGGATACAAAGTGCACAGTGCTGGGAGAGTGGAGGACAAAGGGCAGAGAAGAATTTTTACGTTTAAATTTTTCTTGTCTTTCCATATAGTGTGAGTTTTATTTCACACCCCATACTTCTTGGGAGCAGTTCCTCAGAGCTATCTGAGATGCTGTCTTCCAAGCTATAGTAAACATTTTGTCCCAAATAAAACTTAACTCACAATTCTCATGCTGTGTGTTTTTTTTCTTTTCTTTTTTCAGTCAACAACTACTGTAGTCCAAACAGCACAGGAGCCACTCTGACCCTCAGCTTCTGCTGGTGTCAAGCAGTGGAATGGAGCAGCACCAGAGACCCATAAAGCCCTGCAATGGAGGATTCATTTTTAGTTCAGACTCTAATTAGAACACGACCTTTCCAATATGAATCCCTTCTCATTTCTCCTGCATGGGGTGACAAAAGAAGTGTATCAGTACCTACTCTGATAACTAACATCTGTTATTACAGATGCAACATGATTTACATGTGATAAACTCCATTCATAGTCACAAAGGCACCATGAAGAAGGCATCATTTTTATTCTTGCCGTTGTACATGTGAGGAAGCTAAGGTTTTGAAAGCTTAAGTAAATTAGTAGGTGACTTGGCTTAAAGCAAGAAAACCACAATATTTTGCATCCACATTTTGGGTTACCAAGTGAAGCTGAAATGGAGCAGCACCCTGTGGTCTTCCCCCAGCCCCATGTCCTCCGCCTGCATTTTGCCTGTGAAAAAACTTTAGCCAAAGAATAAGTTGAATCGGAGAAGTGAGAAAATGCAGAAACAAAGGAAAACAGTACAACAAGACTAAAAAATAATAGTTTAGTCATTAAGCAAAGTTAAAGACTTTTAGTTCCTCTTCGTGGGCTATAGATACTGTTCTGAGCCTTATCCTTTGAGCTGTCTTATACAGACTAAACTCCCCACCAGGTGGAAGAAGTTAACTACATGATACCCAGACTGTAGCCATGACATAAGCTGCCACAATTCTGAGAACAGGCCTCAAGGAAATGGGAACAAACTGACCCTGGAACTGAAGATTAACTGTATCTAAAACAATCAAGATGACCCTGGTCAGACCACTGCATGACCGATTTCAAGGTGACTGTCAGAGCTGACTGTGCTGTTTCTGCATGTAGTCCCCTCCCTCCTTCTATAAAAGCTCTTGCCCACTGATTGTCAGTGGGGTGGAGCCGGCCTTTGGACAGAAGTCCACCCACTTCCCACCACCCCCCAGTTGCCAGCATCCAAAATAAAGCAAACTTTCCCTTCCCCAACCTTGCCTCTTTATTAGTTATTGAGTGGTGAGCAGCCGGACCCCACTTTCGGTTACAAAACAAGCTGATGCCTTTTTAAGACCCAGTAAAAGACCTTACATCCTTGGCATTCAGGTGTGAGAGGAATTCAGATGGAGGACTGTCTAGAATAGGCAAAGAAGTGGACATTCCAGTAAATACACAGTACGTCTTGGGTACTTGGACAGGACACTGATTGAAAACACTCAATACTCTTAATATGAGTTGTATACAATTAATTGGAAAACATATTATATCTTCATTCTAGAGTGTGGGAGCTACAAATCTTATTATGTTATTTATGATACCCTACATTTAGTGAGGGGTAGAAACCTTTAGGATGTGCTCTACATCAATCCATCATCTGGGCGAACATGATTCAAGAGATAGTAGAGCACAGTGATTGAGTGTAGGCTCTGGGAATAAATCAGCTGTTACTACCAAATGTAAAATAGATAGCTAGTGGGAAGCAGCCACATAGCACAGGGAGATCAACTTGGTGCTTGTGACCACCTAGAGGGGTGTGACAGGGAGGGTGGGAGGGGGACTCAAGAGGGAGGAGATATGGGGATATATGTATATGTATAGCTGATTCACTTTGTTATAAAGCAGAAACTAGCACACAATTGTAAAACAATGAAACTCCAATAAAGATGTTAAATAAAATAAATACATAAATAAGTAATAAATAAATAAATCAGCTGTTTGATTTTTGGCAAATTAATCTCTCCACATCTCCGTTTCCTCAACTGTCAAGTAAGGACAACAGTATCTACCTTTTTAAGATGGTTGTGAGCATCCTATGAGTTGGTACATATAAAACCATTGAAACAGTGGCTGGCATGGACGAAGCATAACAAACTCAGCTATTGTTATGGTCAATGATTTAGGTGCCCATAATGAATAAGTAATACTCTCTTGCCTGCCTCAAAGAAATATGTCTTAATCAATTCATTGCAATCGATACCACATTGTACACTAGCTCTTTAAGGACACGTTCTCGACAGCCAAAGCTTTCAGGCAACTTAGACTCTGGGCTCTAGAGACTGATGCCACATGATTTCACACCTTAGGTACTTGCCTCATCTAAATCAAATATGTTTGGGGGAGGGAGACTATCCACCTCTGTTTTAATATCTTCAGATGCTTTCTACGTATTGGGAAGAGGATTTCCAGCTATGACATAGTCTGGCTTCAGCAACTCTGCTCAGACTGAAGGTACCAAAATGAAGAAGGATCTATTGAATAAGGATACAAAGTATTGATTTGGAAAGATACACCTATGGCTTCCAAGCATGGTGTTTGATGAAAACCTTACTCAGTGCCTTTCAACCATAGTTTCCCCCTCCAAATATTTAGAGTCTGTATGTATGTCTTCAACTCTGAAACAGACACATGTGTGCTTACACACACACACACTTTCCCAATACTGAGTTAATATTTTCCTAAATATGAGTGTTCAACTTCAATAGTCCCATCATTCAATATAAATCAAGAACCTTCTGGAGAGTATACAATACTAGATATCTTTTGGACTAAGCCATGAAAAAATTCAAGCTCTCCTTTATGTGATAAAATGATTAAACTTGCATTTATTATGGTTCAATTGACATAAATGTAACCCAAGAGCATGGCAGAAATAGTAAATTAACATATAAAACCAGATAGAGAGTAAACTGGAAATCAACAGGGAGCTAAAGGCAACCAACAGAAAGGGAATTATCTTGTCAAATGGGCATGTTTGAAAAACAGAAATAAAATATGTAATGAGGGCATATTGAAGTCCATCATAAGATCAGGAGGCAGTATTTGCCCTGTTCTACCATGTAACCCAAACTGAAGCAAAATGATTAGCTTAGTTGAGATTTAAGTAGTTTACAACAGAATAAAACAAACATATCCACTTACAGCTGTAATTCAAAATTCTCCCTTTGCCAGGAGAATGAGGCTTGACTTACACCAAAATGACACAAGAAGTATACTGATTTTATTCCTTTTATAACAAGTATAGCTCCCTGGGGCAGGACTGGCTAGTGAAAATTCATGTAAGCTGATATATTTTGAGTGCTTATTTGCAAAGTATTAATAATACATCAGGAAGACAAAGGAATACTCCAAATAATAAACTCTAACAGCCCTGAACCAACATTGTAATGCAGCTCTTTCCTCAGTCCAGTTCACACCACAGTTTTCTCTTACTGAATTTTCTTTTCCTTATTCTTAATGAACTTCTGATGCAGAAGGACTTTCTTCAAGAGTCTGGATTATATTTCAAAACTTGAGTTGTCTTTGTGTGAGCATCTAAAGTGTGTATAATTTTTTTTAACTTTGGAAATATTTAATATGGACAATTCTTGTCTATTTTCTATAAACATGTGACTAGAGAGTTTTAAGATTAATCAAGAGACCACAGACTAAGTCATCTTATTTTTTTCTGTTCTCAGATATTTTAGGTCTTTTAGGAGATTGATTTGTTAATCAAATGATGTGCAGATTTGCAAAGAAAATGAGAAAAGGCAGAAAACTAGATCTAAAATGACCCTATCACCAGAAATAAACATTTTGAGGAAGCAATGGGGCATTTTATATGCAGATGAACATCTTTTTTTTAAGGGAATATTTTTAAAACACAGCTGCCTTATGGATGGTAAAAATGCCTATGTGGTATGCACCTATGAAAATATTTGTAGAACATTGCATGATGGTTAACCATGGGAGTTTTTTTCACCACGACTCCTAGTTTCAAATCACAGCTCCAAGTTGGTTGATATTTCTGTGTCTGTTGCCTCAGATATAAAGCAAGAATATGTATTTTATAGTTGCATTTTGCTTTGCAAATTGTATGTATCCACTACATTTTGGATATTGTTATCGTTGTGTGCTTTCATTTTGCTGTTATTTTTATTAGTACTAGGATGGCTTATTATCACATTCAAACTTAAATGATCTGTTACTGTTCTGCCTGAATAGTTCCAGCATCTGTATAGAATAGTGTATTCATCAAAAGGAGAGGAATCAGTAAGAGTTGAACCAACTAGTTGCTATATTTTCTACAACATCTTAAAACATGTCAGAGTGGAGAGAAACTTTGAAGACAAGCCTGAATAGGAACACTGAATTTTCCATAACCAATTCTGTGACGTCAGAAAAGTTGTTCTACTTCTCTTGGGATAAATAATGCAGACAAAAAATAGTAATACAGATCAGTATATCCATTTGAGTTATGAGAGTTGGTGAGGAAAGTCTATAGAGACCCACTGAAGCATCATAGTCATAGTTTCCTTAATTAGCCTCAGTCTGGACTAATCTTAGTGAAGTCTAAGTGATTCTTAGAAAGGGTTTTCAGGTTCTTCATTCTCTCTCTCTCTCTCTCTCTCTCTCAATTCTAGGAGTATTCTGTGCTTTTCTCCTTTTAGTAACCCAACTCTGTGAAGAACAGAGTGACAAACAGTAAGCTTGCCTAATACCTGATCATGAATTCTGTCTAGCTCCATGTAAACACTTTTTACTGTGTATTCAATTATCTATTTACACATTTTGTATCCTCATCTAGAATCTGATATATGCTTCTGCACAAAATCTGTGGTGATTAACACAGTGACAGCTACACAGTGAAAAATTCCATACATACGTATATTTATTGAAAAAAAAATAGTGATTGATCCTACTAACATCTGAGGGAAAAAAAAAAAAACTCCCCACAGTGATTATTGTGAGATGATGTATTAGTAACTGACATATTAATTCTAGCTTATGGTATAACATAAATGATTCCAGTAGCCATATCTGTTTCCATGAACAGTTGTAGTCAAATACATGTGAAACATCTGTTAAATTCTGAGATCTCTAGTATGTTGAAAATTCAAAATAGTCTCTTTACTGAATAAGCAGATGGCAGTAGTTTGCTAGGATAGAGACAATCTATCATGGCAAAAAATAAAAATAGAATATGCAATTATCAAATCTCTCCTTGTTTAGATTAAAAGCCTGAAGGAAGTAGGTAACATGTGAGACACCCATGAGTTTCTTAGATTATTAAAGCAAACAATAGAAGCCTCATTCTCAGGTTCTTAAACACACTCATGAAAATACCCACTAATGATCTTTGGCACTGCGGGTCCAATTATTTGATTTGTTTCTGTTTTTTATTTTTAATTTTCTTCCTTCATAAGACTGTAACTCAGTAGGGAAAAAAGAGGGTGTGCTTTGGAAGTAATTTTCATTAACTTTTAAAACACTTTATCAAATGGAAAGGAAAACCTATATAATTAACCCCTTGTAGGAGCAGCTTGGGCTTTGGTCGCATAAAATTGGTTTCCAATAGAGATTCCACCACTTTATAGCTGCCAGACATTGGGCTTATTGAACAGCATCCCTTTTCTCACGCTACTACAGTGTTTAATGTAGAACAGAGGGGAAGCACATAAACTTTGGATTAACATAGACTAGAATGTGAAGATTGTTTGACTTGTGACTTGGGAAAAGGATGCATTCTGTGGAGCTACTGCTGTAAATGGAGACAAGGAATCTGGTAGGGCTGCTTTGAGCAGAGAGTAAAATGTAGGAGCACAGGGAATGGTCCACAGAGCTTACGCCATACATGCCAACACATTCACTGCCATCCTCGGCCTCTCACTTCCCTCCCCTCCTCCACCCTACCTATAGCATCCCCAGAGTGAGTGTTCAATCAAAGGGGGGAAAACAATACATGTAAATGTCCACCCCACACTCATGGGTTCTTCTGCTCTCCTGCTCTGGGAGAAGATCACTGGTGGGTAATTGCTCTGTCTGTGTCTAGAGGTGAGATAGCCATCTGCACAGAGATCTTTTTGTGAAGGAACATCTAACTTTGAAAACAACTACAGAAACAAGAAGATGCATGTTTCTTTGAAGAGAGCTTTGTGTTCACAGCCACAGCCTCACAAACACTCACACAGACTTTGGAAAGAGGACAGCTAAGCTAACACACACAAAAAAGGTAATGTGGATGGCAGAAATGTCTGAATAAACAAATGAAGAAAGAAGGAGGCAATAGAAAAAACAGGATCTGCAGACTTGAGGCTTTACATCCTCCCTACCGCCCCAAAGGGCCCTCAAAGCCATCTTTAACTTCTTCTAGTCATACTGACTACAGATGCTCTTGTGAGTCCCATTAACTTCAACACTGAGGCTGCATAGTGAAATCAACAGTCTACCACCAAGCTGTCCTAACTTTCTTTGTGTTATTTCCATCTTTACGTGTCTTCTCTGAAAACTTCCTTCCTCTGTATTATTGTTATTATAAAATAATCTGCACATGAGATATTTCCTCAAGGAGAATCCTACCATTCAGCACCAAAAAGCAGTATTCAGGAAGAAAGAAATAATTTTCTTTTAGTTATTATTGCCAGTCAATGCAAAGATTTTGAGTTGCTGATGACTCTCAGCTGAGCTCAATGAAAAACTGAGATAAGAGTCCTCACCTTCATGATGATTCAACATATTCACACAACAGAAAGTTAACTAACAATACCAGACAATGTAACAGGAGGGAGCCAGAATGATCCAGGATTAACTGTTAGGTAAATGGCATGGAGACAGTGCCTGCTTTGGAAATCCATAAAAGAACAAGGCCTGACATGGCACAGACTAGTCAAAACAGACAAAATTTGAACAGGAACTTTTGGACGATTTGCACAATGGAGAAAAGTGAGGAGTCTTCCCAGTTGGGAAAATCGTATAGGCAAAGATATAGTAGCAGAAAGAACAATTGTCTCCATGGCAATGAATAAACAAGTTTGCCTGTAGGAGAAGTAGGTTTGAGAAATCAGAGGAAAAGGACAGGTTGGTGTAACATCTTAGAAGGACTTGCATGTCAAAAAAAATTGTTGAAAATAAGCAAAAATTAAGTTATAAAATAGTGGAAGAGAAATGCAATATTAATATATGGATACATTTTAAAAATAAACTAGGTTTTTAGGTCAGTGGAACTATATGATATGGTAATGGCAGACAAGATGTTATGCATTTGTCAAAACACATAGAACTGCACAAAAACAAAGAGTAAAACTTAACATAAGGTATGGATTTCATTTAATAATAATGTATCTAAACTGATTAATCATCTGTGACAAATATACTACACCAAGCAAGATGTTAATAATAAAGGAAAATAAGTGGGGGAAGGAGTGAGAGAGTGTACATGGGAACTGTCTCTACTACCTGTTTAACTTTCTGTGAGCCTAAAGCTTCCCTAAAAATAAAGCTTATTAATTAAAAAAAATATATATTTACAGAGGGAAGGCAACACCTAATTATACACGTAACTGCCGAGAACATTGTAGTTATAATTTCAAAAATCTAACCAGAGTCATGTGACCACTCTCTAGCTTCAAAATTATACCTGGCCCACTCCAGATTTTTTCTCCATCAGAGAGGTTTTGCAAACTTTTCATCTACTTTTGAGAACCTCATTGTCTTTTGGACTAAGACCTTGTACTTTACTGCTCATCTTGTTGGCTTTCATGAGTTGCTTTCCTGGTTGAATTACTAAGTGATATGTTGTGTTTTATTTTGGGGTTTGTCAGAATGTGTGGACTTTTCCTGATTTTAATCTTACAGAATGGTCATGTGATTTGATAGATACTTGGAAAAATTTCTTTACTAGAAAAAAAAATGAACCTATCACCACCCATTTAGGGTACAGTTTAAATTTATATAAATAGATAGTAATTTTTTGTGTTAAGTCATTGTTTAATACGATGATGTTTTAAAATGCACCTTCCCTTGAATCCTAAAAATAAGGCATTGTCTAAACCTTGATGAGGGACATCTATAACAGATTGCTTTCCACATGAACTTTGTTATGCCTTTTTTTGAAAACTGATGTGGTATCGGTGGTAAAGAAGAGAAGAGTGGGGAGGGTTTGTTAGATTTGTCTTGCTGCAGTAATAAATCACCACAAACTAAATGGTTCAAAACAACACAAATTACTATTTTGAAGGTTGAAAGTCCAAAGTGAGTCTTGCTACAGGGCTAAAATCTAGGCATTGGCAGGGCTCCATTTGCCCTAGAGGTCCCAGGGGAGAACCTGTCACCTTGCTTTTTGTAGCTTATAGAGGCAACTCACATTCCTTGGCTTTTAGCCCCTTCCTCCGTCTTCAGATCACATCGCTTCAACCTATGCTTCCATCATCATATTGCCTTGACTCTGATCCACCTGCTTCCCTTTTATAAAGACCCATGTGCTTACATTGGGTGAATTTCCTTAATCCAGAATAATCTACCCATACCATGATCTTTAACCTAATCATATCTGCAAAGTCTTTTTCTAAGTCTCTTCCTGTGGATTAGAATGTGGACATCTTTAGAGATCCATTATTCCACATACCACAGAGGGCTAGATCAGAAGGTGAGTACAGATGGTTTATCTGACTGAGGAATGGAAAAAGAGCCATGGGTGATAAGGAAATTAAAAGATAAGGTGGGAATCCTGAAATGGGAAAAATGAAGAACCAAATGTGTATTATTAAAGTCTCGGTACACACTTAACATGGAGGGTTATTTTTTAATGAAATTTATTGTTAAGAATATTCTTGTAGACATACCATTTGAAATTCACAAGATATGGAGTTTTGGTAATTCCATTTTGCTTCCCTGGCGATTATAGCTAAGGTAGAAATTCATTTTCAATTTTAGCTCGTCAGGAAGCTCTACAATTTGTGAAAGATTTGCAGGGGAAAGGACTGGATAAGGTGATATGACTGTATTATGCAAATGAAACTTTCATTTCCTGTCTGTGTTCAATTTATAAACAGAAAATTTACACATTACTTCAAAAGATTTAATGTAAATATTTTCTTTCATTTTTCCCCCAAAAAGAGACGATTATAATAAACATGATGTAAATAAATTTCTATTCCAAAATATCAGAGTTACCAAGGAGTTGCTATTTTAAGAAGATTGTGGTGTTGTTTTATGTTAATGAATTTGAGTGGAGAGAGAAACCTAGTTTGAATCATGCCTCTACTACTTAGTAGTAATTTAATCTGAATCTCAGTTTTCTCATCTAACACGTGGGTACACTAATGCCTTCCTCAGTACTGTTTTTCATAATAGATGGGATCATATATGAAAAGCATCTGAGGTATTATAATGGTCATTTTTTATTGAGTGACCCCCAGTGGCTAGGTAAATGGTAATCATATGTTATATAGTAAATATTATGTATCATTCTTTTGTTCTTTGCTCAGAGGCTATTACTGAGTATTCAATTTTCTGTAACTCCTCACAAAGTAGATAAATATTTGTACCTGCAAAGAGTATGCATTCTAGCAGAAAGAGGCAGACAATAAAATAATAAATGAGTATTGGAGCGTGTTAGACAGTGATAAGTACTGTACGAAAAGGAAAACAAATAAAATAAAGAGATTAGGCATGTGTGGGAGCACTGTTTCCTATAATAATTGTTATCAAATGAATTGGGGATCCCTCTGCTAGCTGCTTACAAAATCAATACTCACAAATGGTAGAAAGGAAAGGTGCCTTTAATCAGAATGCAAGCCATCTGAGGAGATGGTGGACTCAGTGTCCCCAAAAAAAACACCTCCAAAGATTCTGCTCAGCCATGAAAGTTTTAAAAGGGGAACAGGGAAGTAACCTCAGTTCATCATTGAGATAGGGGTCAGAGTCAACTCCATCCCCCATGGTGTGCAGGCTTGTCGACTCTTCATGATCTTCCTCTAGATGTTATCATGTTCACAGTTTGGACATACCGTGTGTTCACAAGATTACTGAAGGGGAAGCTAGGGAAGAGATATGGTCGTCTGTTAATTATCAATACTTATTCTTCATTTCTACTTCTTTGATCTACAGAAAGAACCCACAAGTTAGGCAAGGTATTGCGTGATTAAAAGATTTGAAATGTGTGCTTGGGCCAGAGATAAGTAGAGCATGGGGGAGCCTGGTTTAAAAGTTAGTTACAATATAGCTTTGCTACAGTGAAGAGAAAAGGGGTTTCCTGCTGAGGGCAGTTTCCTGCAAAGAGCGCTTACAATTAGAGTGGTAATGGTAAACCTCACTGAGAAATTAAAATTTAAGTAAACCAGTTAAAGGAAGCAAGAAAGTTATCTAAACAGTTCTGTGGGAGAAGAGTGTTTCAGGTAGAGAAAACAGAAAGGCAGAGGTTAGGATGTTGAAGGAGTAGCCTATAGGCTAAGGCTGGAACATCAGAAGAATTCTAGGTTAGAAAGAAAATGGGGCTAGTGTCTGTCAGAACCTGAAGGCATTGTTATACCACTAGCTTGTACTCTGTGAGATGGGGATAAATATCAGGGGTCTGTTCATAAAGGTAAAATGACCTAACTTCTGTTTTAAATAATTACCTTTCTGCTGTGCTGGAAACACACTCTTAGAAGGCAAGAGTGGAAATTAGGTGTGTTGATAGACATATATGCAGTAATCCTGGTGGAAGTTGATGATGGCTCAGACCAAGACACAAGAAATGGAAGTAAGAAAGAAGTGTTTGGACTCTAAGTCTAGTTTAAAGGTAGAAATGACCATAAAATATGGCCTGTATCAATCTGACTTTCTAAAATAAATAAGCGGTTGTTTGATGGATATCTTGCAATAAAAGTTCTACTGTCACTTGAAAATGTGAATCTGTATTGATAAGATATGCAACTTTAAAATTTCATGTATTTTAATATTATTTATATAATATAAATTCTCTGTGACCATATTTAAATTGTGTCTACTTGGTTTGTGTTAAACTAAAGGTTATATATTAAACACTCCACTGTGTGGCCATCTGACTGCTTTCTCCCTGCATTTCAAACAATGTTTGTTTTACAAATTTTGATACTCTGTTATATGATGCTAAAAGATTTATGACTTATATTTTATTTTGTGGTTTCTAGCTCTTATCAATAGAAAATGAACGTCTTTCAATGCTTTAACGAATTCGGCTATCTGCTAAGAACATTTTCATCCCTGTTTTGAGGATTTTGTTTTTCAGTTTCATTTGATTTATTTCCCCATCCTTTGTTTTAACATTTTTTATTTTAGGTACAGCAGTGACAAGAAGCACATATATTATTTTGTTTCAAATGTTCATTAGGGGGCTTTCCTGGTGGCGCGGTGGTTGGGAGTCTGCCTGCCGATGCAGGGGATGTGGGTTCGTGCCCCGGTCCGGGAGGATCCCACATGCCGTGGAGCAGCTGGGCCCGTGAGCCACGGCCACTGAGCCTGCGTGTCCAGAGTCTGTGCTCCACAGCAGGAGAGGCCACAATGGTGATAGGCCTGTGTACTGCAAAAAAAAGAAAAAAATGTTCATTAGGTGTGCTTCCTTCCTACAAAATATGAGTCATGGAAATGTTTAATACCTGTGCCCATGTGTACTTGGGCTATAAAAAAAAAACAAAAGACTAAAAAACTCTACTGTAGTAATTCTACTTTGCAACAAGTGGTCAACCACACCAGGTATGACTAAACAAGATAATTCTTGAAACTTCAGAGCAGTGTGAAAAGTCAAATTTATCACCTCCCTAAATAAATAGTCTCAGAAAATGGTTGTAGTGTTTACTTTGTTACACTATCCTTCAAAACAAGGGGAATCTTTAAATTTCATCCACAAATGGATGAAGTATTCTGGTTTAAATTTGGAAGAATATTTCAAGAAACGGCCATAATTAGTACATCTTCTTAGAGGAATCCCACTCTGTCCATATGAATTGTGTGTGTGTTTCTATTTTAAATATAATGAGCTCAGTTGTACTCAGATCACAGATAATGTCTGTTTGGTTTGATTGTCCTGCTATCCTTGATGCATATAATATTGCAATTTCCCATGAGAGAATTATATTTCCTCATCCTGATTAAATCATACTTAGACATGAAATTTGCTTTGGCCAATAAAAATGAATATGTGACATACACTCCTTCCAAGTAAAAGTTTTAAATTTCACTGCATAGATACAACATTGCATATTGCATATTTCTACTCTCACCATATTAATCTATACCAGATTAGGGAAGTTCTATTATTTTACATACCAGAATGAAGAAAATATACAGCTAAACCATGATGGATATGTGATGTGAGAAAGAAAGAATTCTATTGTTATATGCCACTGAAATTTTTAAATATAACTTTGGCATAAACTAGTGAAGCCAAGATGGAAATTGGTTCCAGAAGCCCAGTTCCATTGTAACAATAACAAAGTAAAGTATATGGAAGTCTTGTTTCGAGGCCAGGAAATGCATGCTGAAATAAAACTACTGTTAGAGACTGGAAAAAAGGCAACTCACATTAGTGGTGGCAAAATAGTTGGGTATCACTAGCAGTACTGTGGAAACCATTTAATGTACTAAATGATTGTGAGTTTTTGGTGAAGAGCCGGAGGAATAATTGACATGACTTGGATGCAATTGGCTGAATTTGGTATTATTTTCCAAGAAATAGAAGACTCAGGAAAAAAACTGACACCTAATTAGTCAAAAACTAAAGGAAACAAGGACTCTGGACTTGTAGATTTGCATGATGCAACTGATTTTTATTTACAACTGCTAAAAGATGAAACTAGGAATGCCTTTAAGCAACAAAGTATTATTAAAAACCAGCTTTATCTAAAGGATCAAATCAAGGGTATTGCAGGCACAACTATTGTTAAAATGTCTGAATTGATTAAAATGTGAAAAAAATATATATCCTTCAGAGAAGAAATCTAAGATGTGTCTCTGCCATGGAATCTTGATGTGTTCAATGTACCTGTAACTAAACCTAAAGTGAGAGGCTTATCTGGAAAATAACTATCAGTAAAATAGTAGTCACAGAACTAGCTGGAAGTGAATGCAGTAGACAGAAAATCAAATAAGGTTTGGAGAGAATTGTACTGCTCAATGAACCACAAGTCTGAATCAAAAGATACAGTAGCAGTTTAAGACATCAATTTATTTTTATCAACTTTCTCATGGGGAAAAGCAGACTGAGAAAGCCCTCTTACAGTGGGCCAAGAAGGAAACAGAAAAAGAAGGTCCTCAGAGAGAGTACAGCCAAGAGTCATGAAGTACAATGGTCTGGAGAGAAGATCTGAGACTTAATCAAGACACGTGACCCATTCTGGTACCCCTTAGTTTCTCTTTCTCAAGATTTCATAGATATCAATACTATGGACCAGTGATTTCCATGTGGTCCTCTTTCATTACTTTTATTTCTTAGTTTTTTTAATAAATTTATTTATTTTATTCATTTATTTTTGGCTGTGTTGGGTCTTCGTTGCTTAGTCATATGCCTTTCTTTGGGCTCATGAGTATGATCAGTAGAGACACATTCCTCTTGCCAGCAGAAACTTTAAAAAGCCATTCTGTTGTATCTTGTGCCATTATAATAGTAATTTCCAGAGATGGGTTGTTTCATTACCCAGGGTTTCAAAACAAAGACAACGATGATGGAGATGGGACCTGAGAAGTAAATAAACTTTTGTTTTTGCAAGCCAGTGAAATTCGGGGGCTTTTGGTACCAAAGCATAATCAAGTGAAAGCTGACCAAGACAAATCCAACACCAATTCTAATTCATTTGACCCGTCCCAGGTGAAAATAAATTTAAGAAAATGTCTTTGTGATTACTACTCAGCAATGGTTCTAATGAGATACATTTATTTCCATTATATTCTGGAAAACAAAGAAATTAATGAAATGAAAAAATGCTAAACCAAACAATTACAGAGCTAAAATCCCAAACTGCATGTTACAGACAAGTACTACTTTTCCCAACTCACTGACTATTTAATTGATAGGTAAGATTTGAGTAGGTTCCTAGGCCAATGGAAATGGGGACACTGTCTATGTAAATAGTGGAATATCTCAGGGGACATGGAACTGGAGGAAAAGTCATACACTGACAATGATGTCATATTTGACTGTGACCTAGCTTCTTAGTTGAGAGAGAATGGCAGAGGAGATCCCTGATGTAGAAAGGAAAACTGATGGTCAGAAAGAAATACAGAGACTCTGGAATTTAATATCACAGTAGAAAAAGTAGCACCAGAATAAATACAGTGGATAGAATATGGAGAGACATAGAGGAAATGAAAAATATGAAATATATAAAATTAATATTAGAGAAATAAAAGATACAAAAGACAGCAAACAGATTTAAAATACTTACAATCATGTTTTTGATTAAAAGAACAAAGATAATTGAGGAAAAAAAATATCTAATTAAATAATTTCTAAATGAGCGATTCTGTTTATGGCTTCAAGTGACATTCTGTGTGTCAAAGAAAAACATGGTTTCAGAAGAATGAGCAATGAAATGTTGAAGTCACTGAATTCCAAACATAGAGGGATTCCAGGAGTAAAAGCAATTCAGAAGGAAAATAAGTAAGTCTGCTCTTGGATATCCATGCAGAAACAGTCTATGTTTATGGCATAAACTGTGGTGATGGTTTCACAGTGTAGACTGGTCTTCAAACTCATCAGGTTGTATACATTAAATATGTATAGCTTTTGGTATGTCAATCATACCTCAATAAATTGGTTTAAAAAAATAATACAGTGGAACAATTTCTACAAGGTTCTGAGGAAAAGTAAGCAAGTGATTCTCTAATAGTATGTCCAAGTAAGTTGTCATTTTAATATGCAGTTCACAGACAAACATGTATAATCATTTAAAATTTCAAGAAACTATACCAAAGTACCCCTATTTGAGAAAAAAATAAAGTGAAAACTCAATCCAGCTATGAAATGAGTCCAAATTAATAACTTGAAAATAAAGAGCACTATTAAAAAGTTTGGTGGTGAGTGTTTACTTCCATTAAATGAATAATGAGTACTATTACCTGGTAGATTATAAAATGTAGATCAGAATGTACAAATGGATAAATTTTAACAATGTAAAAATAATACTTTAAATAACAAAAATCTGGATATAAAGTGAGGGAAGACAGAGGTATTACCTGTGTGCTAATTTCTTTGCCTAATAACAAAGAATCAGTGGATACTCAATACCGATAAAACATGTTCTTTAAAATTAGCATGAATTTTTAAATATTTATATCATTTTTGAAGACTATTTTTACATGACTATGCCTTGAAATAAAGAAATATCTATCTGTATTCAGTTTTTTATTTAATTAATTTAAATAAGATTAAATAAAATTAATTTAAATAAGATTAAATGTATGCATTATTTAGATGACACACATACTATAATCCTGGCTTTTAACTACATACTCTCTCTCCTTAAAATTTAAAGTTCTCTCTCTGCCTCTTTTCTCTCCTTTTACACACTTTTTCTCGTCTCTGCCCTCTATTTATGGATATAAGAGATATCTGGAATAAAGTTCATAAAATGTATGAAATAGTTATTTCTGAAATAGTAAGTTGGGTCATCTTTTTTCCTTCCTTTACTTTTCTGTATTTCATGACCTTCTGCTTTTCTTTTTCTAAGTTTTAATAAATATGTATCATTTAAAAATTAAATTATACTTCTAAAATGAATTCACTGGTTTTGTAAGATGTAAAGCAGCAAGATTCTTCACAACACCTCAGGACTGTATATTCACCAAGTCCCTTGTCCTGGGTGACCTTCCAGTTAACTGTGGTTCATTCAGGCCCCCTTGGGACCTCACATTCTCTATCTGTACAGCATATGGCTTGAACGAGGTGATTTCTGAACTACCTTAAGGCTATGTGCTCTGTGTTTCTAACTATATCCCCAGGGACTCAGAGAATTAAATCGTGGTTGAAATAATAAATAGGAAATGTACTTTGAAAATTATGGAAGACAAAAGTGAAGCTTAAATAACGTTTTATGGCCACATTCCAAAATTTATATTATTCTATTGATTGAGAGGACATATGAATTGCACTTTAATCAATGTCCATTGAACATTAAATTGACCTTGGATTCATGGCTAGTGTTGAAATTCAGGTCTTCATCAATTTGATTCAACAAGCAGTGAAGAGCCAAAGGGAGAAGCTCTAATTTTGTCTCAAGGCTGGAATTTATTTTATTTTCAGTAAAAACAATTTTTGAAGTAAGGTGATGGTTTTCCTCTGAATTGTTTCATTAAAATTTGATCACAGAGAAGAATGTTTCTATTTAACTCCAGAAAATGTAATTCTGGCTTCCACTCACAGAGAGAAGTTTTCCGCAGTGTTGTTCATAGTTGTGAAGAGCACTAGGATGAATTATGTTTCCTTGTGAAGTACTATTCCAAAACACTACCATCAGGAACATTACAATCTATCTGTCAAATTTATTTGTCTTAGAAAAACTACCTACTTGTGGTAAATTATGGTCCATTTATAATATCTGCTTGCATGCCAATTCTTGTGGATGTTCTTAAATATCTGGTTGCAATAAACAGTAGCTGTGCTCAGTGGAGGACCCTTCACCAGTTAGGAAATGTAACTTACTAACTACTCTTTCTTGTCCATTAAATATTTAAGTTCTCCTACTGTAAAAATGGAGGCACAAAAAGGCACAACTTCCTTGCTGATTGTACGTGTAAGACACAATTTGGCCATGGTTTTGGTATTCAGTTCAGCAACAAAAAGAGTCTAATCTGCTAAATCTCGATGATTTTTTTAAAGCAGACATTCTTTTAAAATTTCAAAGGGTTCTCAATCCAATTTTATGTACATTATCATTTCTACCAACAAACCATCATGGAGATTAAAATTAATGCTGTTTAAAAAGAGCAGGAGACAATTTTACTGTTGGCACTATTATCAGTAAAAATCCATACTTCTCCCTGAAATATATCTCACAGAGACTAGCAACAAATTAGTGTATTTAAAAAAGTAAATTAAAAAAATAAAATAATAAGCCTCTTAGACAGCCTCATCCTCCAGAGGGCAGACAACAGAAGCAAGAAGAACTACAATCCTGCAGCCTGTGGAACAAAAACCACATTCACAGGAAGATATACAAAATGAAAAGGCAGAGGACTATGTACCAGATAAAGGAACAAAATAAAACCCCAGAAAAACAACCAAATGAACTGGAGATAGGAAACCTTCCAGAAAAAGAATTAAGAATAATGATAATGAGGATGATCCAGGACCTCAGAAAAAGAATGGAGGCAAAGATCGAGAAGATGCAGGAAATGTTTAACAAAGACCTAGAAGAATTAAAGAAAAAACAGCTAGAATAATTAAAGAACAAACAAACAGAGATGAACAATACAATAACTGAAATGAAAAATACACTAAAAGGAATCAATAGCAGAACAACTGAGGCAGAAAAATAGATAAGTGACCTGGAAGACAGAATGGTGGAATTCACTGCCTCAGAAGAGAATAAAGAAAAAAAGATGAAAAAAAAAAAAAAATGAAGACAGCCTAAGAGACCTCTGGGACACCATACACAAAAATAAACTCAAAATGGATTAAAGACCTAAATGTAAGACCAGACACTATAAAACTTTTAGAGGAAAACATAGGAAGAACATTCTTTGAGATAAATCACAGCAAGACCTTTTTTGACCCACCTCCTAGAGTAATGGAAATAAAAACAAAAATAAACAAATGGGACCTAATGAAACTGAAAAGCTTTTGCACAGCAAAGGAAACTACAAATAAGATGAAAAGACAACCCTCAGTATGGGAGGAAATATTTGCAAACAAATCAACGGACAAATGATTAATCTCCAAAATATAAAAAGAGCTCATGCAGCTCAATATTAAAAAAAAAAAAAAGGACCCAATGAAAAAATGGGCAGAAGACCTAAACAGACACTTCTCCAAAGAAGACATACAGATGGCCACTGAACACATGAAAAGCTGCTCAACATCACTAATCATTAGAGAAATGTAAATCAAATCTACAATGAGGTATCAGCTCACACCAGTCAGAATGGCCATCATCAAAAAATCTACAAACAATAAATGCTGAAGAGGGTTTGGAGAAAAGGGAACTCTCTTACGCTCTTGGTGGGAATGTAAATTGATACAGCCACAATGGAGAACAGTACGGAGGTTCCTTAAAAAACTAAAAGTAGAATTACCATATAACCCAGCAATACCACTTCTGGGCATATACCCAGAGAAAACCACAATTCAAAAAGACACATGCACCCAATGTTCATTGCAACACTACTTACAATAGCCATGACATGGAAGCAAGCTAAATGTCCATCAACAGAGGAATGGATAAAAAAAATGTGGTATATATATACAATGGAATATTACTCAGCCATAAAAAAGAATGAAATTGGGTCATTTGAAGAGACATGGGTGGACCTAGAGTCTGTTATACAGAGTGAAGTAAGTCAGAAAGAGAAAAACAAATATCGTATATTAACGTATATATGTGGAATCTGGGGAAATGGTACAGATGAACTGGTTAGCAAGGCAGAAATAGAGACACAGATGTAGAAAACAAATGTATGGACACAAAGCAGGGAAAGCCAGGGACGGGGCAGTGGTGGTGGGATAAAATAAATAAATAAATAAATAAATTTAAAAAACACTGCCTTGTTATTATATAGAAAGAACATAAATGATTCCATTAAAAATAAAAGCAAACCTACTGTTAGAATTTTTTGTTACCCTTAAGACAGACAAGTTATTGCTAATGATTTGTGGTTTGAAATTTAACATGTTGTGAAGCAACTGTTCTTCCTGGAAGCCAACACTGACCCCCACCCATGCACACAGACACAAACACATACACACACATATAGGCAAACCAATCAACAAATAAAAAGTGGAGGTATGATAGGCAGAATATTAACTCTCATCATCCCTGTCCCCTAGTGTCACTTTCCTGATTGCATTACGCTACGGAAAAAAAGAGATTATTTAGGTGGACCTGATATAATCACATGAGCCCTTAAAAGGAGGTTCAGAAGACAAAATCATAGAAATCCAAAAGGCAAGAAATGATACAAATGAACTTATTTACAAAACAGAAACTGACTCACAGAATTAGAGAACAAAACTATGGTTACCGGGGGGGAAGGATGGGGTGAATTGATAGTCAGGGAGTTTGGGATTGACATGTACACACTGCTATATTTAAAATGGAGAGCTAACAAGGACTTACTCCATAGCACAGGGAACTCTGCTCAATATTATGGAAAATCTAAATGGGAAAATAATTTGTAAAAGAATAGATACATGTAAATATATAACGGAATCACCTTGCTGTACACCTGAAACTATCACAACATTGTTAATCAACTATGCTCTGATATAAAATAAAAAGCTTAAAAAAAAGCAAGAATGATTCCATGCACTTTGGTGGCTTCTAAGATGGACAGAGCTGTGAGCCAAGGGATGTGAGTAGACTTTACAAGCTAAGTGCCACAACAGGCCAATAGCCAGCAAGGAAATGGAATCTCGGTCCTACACTTGCAAGGAACTGAATTCAACCTGAACGAAGCTGGAGGTGAAGTTTCCCACAGAACCTCCAGATAAGAGGCTGAAATTACACACATCTTTATTTCACCCTGTGAGATTCTAACAAAGAAACCAACTGGCCTTACTATGCCTGGACTTCCGACCCAGTTATTGTAAGATACTAAATGTTTGTTGCTTTAGGTTCATTGGTTTGTGGTAATTTGTTACACAGCAATAGAAAATAAATACAGGGGGCAAATGGCTGTCTAATAAACAGAAGAGCATCTTGGTTTTGAAATGAAACTGAGTAATGTCATCCCAGAGATTTTAAACTGATCAGGATCTTCCTGCTGTCTAAGAGATGATTTAGATGTTTTTAAGTAAAACAAACACATTAGCTTTTTTCACACATAGTAGACTCTGGGGGAAAGTGACCTTTGATGGTGAGAGAAGTACAAGATTACATAAAGAGTGAAAAGTAAAGGGGAAAATAAGAAAAGAAATAAGTATGAGATACATGAAGAGTCCATTTGTACAACACTCTCCATATCACAAAACCATAGATATGTAGAATATATTAGTTGTTGCCAGTGGGCAGGCACAGTGTTGGAGGGCAGGGATGGCGCAATTATAAAACGGTTGCAGGACGAATTCCTTTATGGTGATGGAGCAGTTTTGTCTCTTGATTTTAGGGGTGGTTGCACTAATCTATATGTGGGAAACACTGCATGTAATTCAACAACCCCCATGCATGCACACTGACACACACACATACAACTGGGTTCATATAAATAATAGTGAAAACTGAATAAGGTCTGTAGTCTAGTTAATGATATTGCACCCATATCAGTTCCCTGATTTTTATACAGAACTATAGTTATGTAAGTTGTCACCTTGGCAGAAGCTAGGTGAAGGGCAAATGGACTGTATGTATTTTTTTGTATGTATTTTTTTAATTGAAGTATAGTTGATTTAGAATGTTGTGTTAGTTTCAAGTGTATAGCAAAGTGATTTAGTTATACATACATCTATATATTTCTTTTCAGATTATTTCCCCTGGACTCTGTGCATTTTTGCAACTTCCTATGAATCTGTAATGATTTCAGAAATTTTAAAAAAAGTGAAAAAAATGAAACTGTCCATTACAGTGTAGATGTATTCATCCATCAGTAAATCTTTGAAGTAAAATGAATCCCAAAGTTGACCTCATCTCAGAGCTGTGCAATTCAACATCAGGTTAAACTTTCATAATGAAACTCATCACTTGACCAAATACTTAATGAGGTACTTGAACTACGTTACTTAATTTAATCCTTGTACCAATGATCATATGTGGTTACCAACACTTTCAGACAACGTATATAAACCTCAGAGACGTGAAATAACTTATCCAGGATCACAGGCTTACCTTGAAGAAAAGGTAATGGGCAGAGGGCCCTTGCTGACAAATCACTGCCACTCCAAAAAGCAACAGAATAGAGCTAAGGATAATGTAGGAAGACTGGGGCATACATAGAATTTTAGAATCCCAGGGCCTTAGTAACTATAGAGATAATTTGCTTCTTCCTCCCCCACAGAGTAGAGATGTGGGAAAAAAGAACATTTATAGAAGTTCGTTGATCTTCCATAAACTTCTTATGCCATTGGGCTTAAGTGAAAATATTTTGGCCTGTCACTAGAATATTGCATTTATTCATAAATATGTCCAACTAACTCTAAGTTATCTTTGTATTTATTACTTATTGATTTTTTTAAAAAAAGTTCTCATAAGCTTCCTGAAGACTAAGAGTCTAACTGGAATTTTTATTAGGAATTCTATAATATTCAGACCATTGATAGAAACAATTTTCAAGGTGAATAGTCTCACATGATCTTCATTATGTTTTTCACATAATTTTCCCCTAATGAGGACAAGTTTCTGCAGGCCAAGTATTATGTTCTGTCTTTCTATGTAGTCTGAACTAAGGACAGAGGCCTGCATAATGCAGAGCAGGCACTTAATGATGTAAAATAAATAAATGGTGAGGAAATGCCCTCCCCCCTCCAAGTACATAAGACTTTACCTCAGTATTGCTTTTAGTCAAAACTCTGACGGAGAATTAGGATTGCAACCTGTTGAACCAACTTTGAAAATACATACAAATATATTACCAAATACATATCTAAAGCAGGGGAAAAGGAATTGAGTGTTTACTTTCCCCCAAATTCATTATTAAGACAGAAGAAAGAAAGAAGAAAAGAATGAGAGACAAAAAGGAAAATTTGCAAAGTTGTGAAAGAAAAGCACATCCTTTTACTCAGGTTCACTCTGTCTTGATATTCTAGAATGAGTTGGCCCACAATAAAGAATAAAAGAATCTACTTAAACAAATATTTACCTTTGGAACTGGTTAATTCTAAAATAGGCTGATGTATTTAGATATGTGAATATGTTTAGGAAGAATAATATAAAGTAATACATTTAATAGATGATGGTTATATGAAGTATTATTAGCAGAAGCCAGAGGTATTTTGGCATTAGGTCCATTAGGTTTTGAATTTGACATCATGGAATATAAAACACCTTCCCATAAACTGCTTTTTTTTTTTTCTGAGACAGAATATTCAGCCTCTGTTAAGAAAAGGGAAGTGCAGCAACCACGCTTATAACAAAAGAGAAGAGCTCTTAAGAGATGGAGTCAGTTCAGACCTCAAAAAAGAGACTCAAAGTATCTGTTAGGATGAGGGCATGAGAGAAATTGGAAACCAAAACCAGGGTTAGAAAGATACCTACAGGACTAGTATCTATTCGGCTGGCAGTATACAACTTAGCAGATTTCTTGGTGCTAGACAAAAGGTGAGGATGCTCTTAGAAAGACCATGGATGAAGTTAAATTATGACATGGTAAACAATCATTTAATTTTTAAAATCTTTCTTGGAGAATAATTACTTTACAGTGGTGCGTTAGTTTCCACTGTATAACAAAGTGAATCAGCTATACATATACATATGTTCCCATATCTCTTCCCTCTTGTGTCTCCCTCCCACCCTCCCTGTCCCACCCCTCTAGCTGGTCACAAAGCAGGGATCTGATCTCCCTGTGCTATGTGGATGCTTCCCACTAGCTATCTATTTTACATTTGGTAGTGTATATATGTCCATGCCACTCTCTCATTTCATGCCAGCTTACTCTTCCCACTCCCTGTGTCCACTTCGTCCCAGCTTACACTTCCCACTCCCCATGTCCACAAGTCCATCCTCTACGTCTGTGTCTTTATTCCTGTCCTGCCCCAGGTTCTTCATAAACATTTTTTTTTTTTAGATTCCATATATATGTCTTAGCATATGGTATTTGTTTTTCTCTTTCTGACTTACTTCACTCTGTATGACAGACTCTAGGTCCATCCACCTCACTACAAATAATTAAATTTTGTTTCTTTTTATGGCTGAGTAATATTCCATTGTATATATATGCCACATCTTCTTTATCCATTCATCTGTTGATGGACACTTAGGTTGCTTCCATATCCTGGTTATTGTAAATAGACCTGAAATGAACATTGTGGTACATGACTCTTTCTAAATTATGGTTTTCTCAGGGTATACACCCAGTAGTGGGATCGCTGGGTCGTATGGTAGTGCTATTTTTAGTTTTTTAAGAAACCTCCATACTGTTCTCCATAGTGGCTGAATCAATTTACATTCCCACCAACAGTGCAAGAGGGTTCCCTTTTCTCCACACCCTCTCCAGCATTTATTGTTTGTAGATTTTTTGATGATGGCCATTCTGACTGGTGTGAGGTGATACCTCATTGTAGTTTTGATTTGCATTTCTCTAATGATTAATGATGTTGAGCATTCTTTCATGTGTTTGTTGGCAATCTGTATATCTTGTTTTGAGAAATGTCTATTTAGGTCTTCTGCCCATTTTTGGATTGGGTTGTTTGTTTTTTTGATATTGAACTGCATGAGCTGCTTGTATATTTTGGAGATTGCTCCTTTGTCACTTATTTCATTTGCAAATATTTTCTCCCATTCTGAGGGTTGTCTTTTGGCCTTGTTTATGGTTTCCTTTGCTGTGCAAAAGCTTTGAAGTTTCATTAGGTCCCATTTGTTTATTTTTGTTTTTATTTCCATTACTCTAGGAGGTGGGTCAGAAAGGATCTTGCTGTGATTTACGTCATAGAGTGTTCTGCCTATATTTTCCTCTAACAGTTTTATAGCGTCTGGCCTTACATTTAGGTCTTTAATCCATTTTGAGTTTATTTTTGTGCCTGGTGTTAAGGAGTGTTCTCATTTCATTCTCTTACATGTAGCTGTCCAGTTTTCCCAGCACCACGTATTGAAGAGGCTGTCTTTTCTCCATTGTATATTCTTGCTTCCCTTATCAAAAATAAGATGACCATAGGTGTGGGAGTTTATCTCTGGGCTTTCTATCCTGTTCCATTAATCTATATTTCTGTTTTTGTGCCAGTACCGTACTGTCTTGATTACTGTAGCTTTGTAGTATAGTCTGAAGTCAGGGAGCCTGATTCCTCCAGCTCCATTTTTCATTCTGAAGATTGCTTTGGCTATTTGGGGTCTTTTTGTTTCCAAATAAATTGTGAAATTTTTTGTTCTATTTCTGTGAAATATGCCATTGGTAGTTTGATAGGGATTCCATTGAATCTGTAGGTTGCTTTGGGTAGTATAGTCATTTTCACAATTTTGATTCTTCCAATCCAAGAACATGGTATATCTCTCCATCTGTTCATAGCATCTTTAATTTATTTCATCAGTGTCATATAGTTTTCTGCATACAGGTCTTTTGCCTCCTTAGGTAGGTTTATTCCTAGGTATTTTATTATTTTTGTTGCAATGGTAAATGGGAGTGTTCCCTTAATTTCTCTTTTGGATTTTTCATCATTAGTGTATAGGAATCAACAGATTTCTGTGTATTAATATTGTATCCTGCTAGTTTATCAAATTCATTGATTAACTCTAGTAGTTTTCTGGTAGAGTTTTAGGATTCTCTATGTATAGTATCATGTCATCTGCAAACAGTGACAGCTTTACTTTTTCTTTTCTGATTTGGATTCCTTTTATTTCTTTTTCTTCTCTGATTGCTGAGGCTAAAACTTCCAAAACTATGCTGAGTAATAGTGGTGAGAGTGGGCAGCCTTGTCTTGTTCCTGATCTTGGTGGAAATGGCTTCATTTTTTCACCACTAATAACGATGTTGGCTGTGGGATTTTCATATATGGTCTTTATTATGTTGAGGTAAGTTCCCTCTTTGCCTACCTTCTGGAGGGTTTTTATCATAAATTGGTGTTGAATTTTGTCAAAAACTTTTTCTGCATGTATTGAGAAGATCTATTGTTTTTATCCTTCAATTTGTTAATATGGTGTATCACAATGATTTATTTGCATATATTGAATAATCCTTGCATTCCTGGGATAAACCCCACTCGATCACAGTGTATGATCCTTTTAATGTGCTGTTGGATTCTGTTTGCTAGTATTTTGTTGAGGATTTTTGCGTCTATGTTCATCAGTGATATTGGCCTGTAGTTTTCTTTCTTTGTGGCATCTTTGTCTGGGTTTGGTATCAGGGTGATGGTGACCTCATAGAATAAGTTTGGGAGTGTTCCTCCCTCTGCTATATTTTGGAAGAGTTTGAGAAGGATAGGTGTTAGCTCTTCGCTAAGTGTTTGATAGAATTTGCCTGTGAAGCCATCTGGTCCTGGGCTTTTGTTTGTTGGAAGATTTTTAATCACAGTCTCAATTTCAGTGCTTTTGATTGGTCTGTTTACATTTTCTATTTCTTCCTGATTCATTCTCAGAAGGTTGTTCTTTTCTACAAATTTGTCCATTTCTTCCAGGTTGTCCATTTTATTGGCGTATAGTTTCTTGTAGTAATCTCTCATGATCCTTTGTGTTTCTGCAGTGTCGGTTGTTACTTCTGCTTTTTCTTTCCAATTCTATTGATTGGAGTCCTCTCCATTTTTTTCTTGATGAGTCTGGCTAATGGTTTATCATCAGTCAATCATTTCTGACTTTCAAAAACATTAGTAATTTCATGTGGTTCAACCTACAGTATAAAAACAGCAAATGAAACAGATTCAAGAGAGTAATCTTTTTTCCTTAGAGTGTAGCAGGTACATACACAAACCACTTTTTTCATTCCTTGTAAGCTGCAAAACACCAGAGTTTCAAAAAGACACCTCTAAATTCATATATTGAATTGGTATGTTCTGCTTTCTTGGACCAGCAACAAGGTTTGATCTCCCCAAAATTTTTCTTCATGCAGTGTGCATGCTATGCATGAAATATGAAGTCTCTGAACTTCCTCATAGGAGATCATTGCACCATTCACTAATTTTCATTAAAATCTTTTTCATCCTGATTTCCATCTTAAATTTTCCTTTCATTAATTTCTTCCATTATGTTCAGTCATGCCCAATTTTATGTGAATATATGTGCACCTGTCTTGAAAAGTAACATCACCACTTTTATTTTATAAGAAGAATATTTGATTATAACACTTGAAAAAGCATAAGCTTCGTACTCATATCCAAGTGGCAGATTCATATTAATGTTTAATGGATATTCATCATTAAAAACTTTTGTATTTTTAGTATGCTCAAATTTAATTGTTAATTAAAATTTCAGTAGCATATATCTTGGGAACCTGAATTTCAAGAAGCCTGATAAAATGTAAATGATTTGATGTACACATGAAAATGGGATTAGAGGTCAACCATAATCTACCAGTCATGGCTAATCATTGGCATTGTTAAATGAGTTATAAGAAAATCAGGGTCATTTTATTTACACATAATAGAATAATACCAATGTTGATGAGCATAGCAACATGTTTTTATTACTCGCATCTTTTAACAATAACCCTCTTTTTATCTCACTCCTTCCCATTACCACTCAATTTCTCTCTCCTTACCTTTCAGCAAAGTTTCTTGAAGAACACGTCCATACCTACTGACTCCAATTTCACTCTTAACTTCTCTTTTGAACTCCCCTCAGTTAGGCAGTCATCTCCAGCAGTACATGGGAACTGTTTCTGTCAAGATGCACATGACCTCCACATTGCTAAATTCAGTGTTTACTTCCATTAGCAGTACTTGACACGATCCATCTTTCTCTCTCTCTTTAAAACACTTTCTTCACTTGATTTCCAAGATACCATACTGTAATGGTCCCCCTCACGCCCCCGCCAATACCTGGCTACACATTTTCAGTTTCTTCCTCATCTCTGATCGTTAAATGTTAGAATTCGAGACTCAAGATTCAATTCTTGTATATTTCCCCTCTTCTTTCTACACTCACCTCTGATGATCTTATAACTTTAAATACAAGGTATATGCTCATATTTTCCAGATGTATGTCTCCAATCCAGGCTTGTACCTTGAGCTCCAGACTCTATATCCAAATTCTCACTAGGTATATTTCCATGACTTGTCTAAAACCGAGGTCTTGCTGTATCCCACACCCTCAAATATGCCCTTCTTATAGTCTTTGGCAAGTCATTTAATTACAGCTCAATCTTTACAGTCAACCTTATAAAGTCATCCTTTGGTATCCACAGGGGATTGGTCTCAGGACCCCCGTGGATTACCAAAATCCTCAAATGCTCAAGTTCCTTATGTAAAATGGCATACTACAGTGTCCCTCTCTAACTCGCTGTGGAAGCACTCACCATAGGGCCAACCGTAATCAATTTTGACTCCAATTTCTCTCACATTCCACCTCTAAATGTAACAGTAAAGTTCAAACTCAACTCCATATTGGATCTATTCCTTGAGCTCTAATTTTGGGCTCTGTTGCCTGTGCTTAGTCATGCTGGCTCTGCACCTTTTGTAAAAGAATGTTGCCTAGAGCCTGAAATATACAGGAGAGATTATTCTCAGGGCTCTGACTTTTGAGTCCATTCATAGGGAGATAAAACGTTGCAGAACAGAGAGTAACATTTGTCTCCTTGGAGGTTTATAGGAACATTGTAACCATACCCACCTGGGCAGCTACAAGAATAAAAGGATTCCGGCACCAAGAAGTTTGCAACAACCAGCCACACTCCCTTCTCTTTTAGTATAAAAGAAGCCTGAATTAGTACTTGGGTAAGATGGTTCTTTGGGACACTTGTCCACCATCTGCTCAGTCTGCTCTCTTTCCAAATAAAGTCCCTATTCCTTGCTGCAAAACCTTGTCTCTCGATTTATTGGCTTGTCATGTGGCAAGAAGTACAAGCTTGGACTTGATAACACAAATTATCAGTAAATTCTGTCAAGTTTACTTAAAAGATATGTATAGACGGTAATGAGTTCTCATCACCTCCACTGCTGTCTCTGTGGTCTGAACCACTATTACCTGTATCAGGTTTGTTGTAAACACCCATTTGCTGTTGTATGACCTTCCACTTGTGCTTTTTATAAGTCTATTTTCAACACAACGTCCAGATCTATTTTGTTAAAATATAAATCAAAGATGTTGCTTCTCTATTCAAAATCTTCAGGGATTTCTCATGGAACGAGAGCCAAATTCTTGACTCGGGCCATCAAGTCCTCCTAAGATACACCCTCTTTCACCCTCCATCACCACCCAGAGTTGATCACACTCCTCACTCTCTGAATTACCTCACTTCAGCCATACTAACCTCTTCATTCTTCTTAAAAGAGGCCAGGCTTATTCCTGTGTCAGGACCATTTCAATTACTAATCCTTTTGTGTGAGATCCTCATAGCTCACCCCAGATGACATCATAGCTTACTTCTTCACCGCCTCAGGCTATTTCTCAAATATCAGCTAAAAAGTGAGGCATACCCTGGCCACCCTCTCTAAAATTTCACATCTTTCCCCACTTTTGTATCTCCCTTGCCTGTTTTTCCTCCTTAGCATGTCACTGATATTTTAATTTTATTTTCTGCTTCCTTCTCCGTGAAAATAGAGATTTTCTGTTTTCACTCCCGCAATATCCAGCATGGTGTTTAGCACATAGAAACTCAAGAAATATTGATTGATTGGATTAATTATTTAATGTCTATTATTATTGTTATTATAAATGAGCATCTAAGTAAAGGTCATAAGCTTATATCTACCATGATACTAAAATAAACATTGAACAATGGAAATTGTATTGATCAATTAACTAGCTTAATATATCTTTTTTTTATCAAAACAAACTGATGCAGCCATTCTTTGAATAGACAACCTTCATTCTTTTATTTCAGCACTTTTCAGGAAATGCATTTATGCACAATTTGACATTAATAAACTAAGTATAGTTAACTCTTCATTTATAATCACTATTCACATAAACACTAATCAATTGGGTATAGCTATTTATTGAATTATAATCTCTGTTGACAGAAAATATCATACAAAGAAACTAGTCTAAGAAATCACAGAAAGTAGTTGGGATATTTGCTAATTTTTAAAAATTAGATAATTTTTTAAAGTTATAAATTAAACTGAAATTTCATAGTAGTTTAATATTTTAACCTCAATATACCATGAATTATTGTTGCAAATTTGTATAACTAAGGCTTTTTTTTTTTTTTTTTTTTTTAGAACTCTCTCATTATTCAGACTCTTTTTTCTTTTGGCCTAAAATATGTGTTTGGTCAGCGTCCAAATTAGCCAAGTCACCTTTTTCTCCTAGGTGATGTTTTTTACTGTGAAGATTATTTTCTATGGAAGATCATATAGAAGAGAGAATGTTTTGGCTGAGAAGCTATAACTTTATGGGTTCAAAAGTTTTTGAATAAATTTAATGATGACAAAGTAATTTGAAAGTAAACTTTGACATCAATCAAGTAATAGATTGAGACTTCCTAAATTGAAAATGAGTCAATTTGGAAGTGTTTTACCATGACTCTGATTGAAATGTTAAGGGAATATATTTTATTTTCAAATTCTTATTAGAAGTTAAGCTTATGTCTGTGAGAAATGGTATTAATAATTATAAGAGAATGTGATAATTGATATTGTGTAATAGGAAAGTAACTGGAATTTGCTAGACTTGGTGTGCATAATATTCAGTACTTTTGGTGGTAAACCCATTAACAGGTCCTTTTCAATTGCATACCTCATTGAGATACCATGACTTTGTAAAACATATTTCACATATTTTTTAAAGTTCCCACTAACAAATTGTATATGAAAGTGCAGTATATTTAGATACAGTTATATTAATTAAGGATCCTGTTTAGCTAGTGTGCCCATTCAAATTTGTCTACAAATGCTAGTTAGATCAACTTATTCAGAGTCATCTAAGTGTGTTAATAGTTGGAGAGGTTCTTTAATTTGGCCCCAAATGAAGGCATGAATAGAGCAGTATGCACTATGCATACAGTATATTATAAAGCATTATAACATTTATATTATAAAGCATGAGTAGAATAGTACTATATATATAAATATATGCAGTAGATTATTAAATACATAATTTATTTAAATAAAATCACATTTTTATCTCTCCACCACCCCATCTTTTAAAATTATTCATTTGAATTTATCCACATTGGGAGACATTTAGTGATGTATGACTTAAAATCCAGGCTATACAGTATTTATAAAATTAACTATGGGAATTTGTGAAAGGCACCTCAGAGAGATAGGCAGTCACTTGCACAGAAGTTGAAAATGAGAAAGAATGACTGCATGATGAAGGAGCAAGCATGCTGTACATAATAAGATGCAGTACGTAGAGAACACAAAGAGGGATTTTCTACTGGAACTCTGAATTTAAAGTCACAAGGATGGATAAGGATGACAGCTGTAATTTGGGAATTGAGCTGCCTCTTACCTAGGTAACTTTACCATTTAGGGTAAATGATTTCTCAGTGACTGTGATTTGTCTGAGGAACACTGGGAGTCTTAAATTGGATCACAACTTAAAATAAAGCAAACACAGTAAAGTAGAAGTTACATTCTCTACAGTGAGATTTTAAAAATACTGACTGTTGATTCAAGGCCAGGAATTGTTTCCATTTACTATGGCTCTCAAATCTGTTTTTCTTCATCGTGTCAATTTTTATGGAATTGAGATCTAATATTTAGTTTCAAAGTAACTTGGAATTTTTGTCAGTAGGTTTTCCTTTAAGACTAAGTCCCAAATGAACAGTGTTACATCTATCTCAAAAGTTTCAGTGTCTTGATACTGTTGTGTTATATTATTATCTCTTTACTCTGTGATGAGAACTTTCTCCAACTTGTTCTTGAAGACTTGCATTGTACCTACCAAATTATTGAGAATTATAATTATGGGGTCTGAACAGCTACTTTGATTCACTCTATCTTAACAATTTCCTTATACTTTTAAAAGTCAAAGAAAAAATAAGTTCTTAATATGTAATCATAATGAATATACATGAAATAACTGGAAGGGAAAATTTTAACCCACTATTTTCTCTTTCTTCACCATGTATTTTTAAATTAATTTTTATTGGAGAATATCTGCTTTAAAATGTTGTGTTAGTTTCTGCTGTATAGCAAATTGAATCAGCTATACATATACATATATCCCCTCTTTTTTTGATTTCCTTCCCATTTAGGTCACCAAGAGCACTGAGTAGAGTTCCTTGTGCTATACACTATGTTCTCATTAGTTATCTATTTTATATGTGGTATCAGTAGTGTATATATGTCAATCTCAATCTCCCAATTCACCCCCCCTTCCCCCTTGGTATCAATACATTTGTTTTCTATGTCTTTGTTACTATTTCTGCTTTGCAAATAAGATCATCTATACCATTTTCCTAGATTCCACATATATGCATTAATATATGATATTTGTTTTTCTCTTTCTGACTTACTTCACTCTGTATGACAGTCTCTAGATCAATCCACATCTCTGAAAATGACCCAATTTCATTCCTTTTTATGGCCGAGTAATATTTCATTGTACATATGTACCGCACCCTTTTTTTTATGTTTAGTAATACAATAAATTTATTTACGAAAAAAATAGACTCACAGACATAGAAAATAAACTTATGGTTACCAAAGGGGAAATGGTGGGGTAGGGGGAGAGGGATAAATTAGGAGTTTTGGATTAACAGATACATCTACTATATATAGACAGATAAAAAACAAGTATTTACTCTATAGTACAGGGAACTATACTCAATATCTTATAATACCTATAATGGAAAAGAATCTGCAAAAGAATATATAGATATACATGTACATAAATATATATGTATGTATATGTATAACTGAATCACTTTGCTGTACACCTGAAACTAACACAATATTGTAAATCAACTGTAGTTTAATTTTTTAAAAAGTAAATCAATAAAAAAAATGGCATGGCATCCACTTCCTCACATGCTCATGGAACCAGCTCTCTTGTCCTCTTGCTGGTTTTCCCATTGATTCCATGAAGAAGACACAGAGCTGTGTCTAAGAATTGTGCTGCAAAGGCTACAAGGTTGTAATAGGTTTGCAGTGAGCCACTGTAGAGGGAGGGGAAGCAGTCTGGTCCAGGACCCTGGGACTGAGGATCAGGATCCAGTGTACCACACCTTCTTTATTCATTCCTCTGTTGATGGACTTTTAGCTTGTTTCCACATCCTGGCTATTGCAAGTAGTGTTACAATGAACATTGGAGTACATGTGTCTTTTTGAATTATGGTATTCTCTGGGTATATGCCCAGGAGCAGGATTGCTGGGTCATATGGTAGTTCTATTTTTAGTTTTTCTAAGGAACCTCTATACTGTTCTCCAGAGTGGCTGTATCAATTTACATTCCCACCATCAGCATTGAAGAGGGTTCCCTTTTCTCCACACCCTCTCCAGCATTTATTGTTTGTAGATTTTTTGATGATGGTCATTCTGACTGGTGTGAGGTGATACCTCATTGTAGTTTTGATTTGCATTTCTCTAATAATTAGTGATGTTGAGCAGCTTTTCATGTGTTTGTTGGCCATCTGTATGTCTTCTTTGGAGAAATGCCTATTTAGATCTTCTGCCCATTTTTTGATTGGGTTGTTTGATGTTTTGGTACTGAGCTGCATGAGTTGTTTGTATATTTTGGAGATTAATCCTTTGTCAGTTGCTTCATTTGTAAATATTTTCTCCCATTCTGAGGGTTGTGTTTTCATCTTGTTTATGGTTTCATTTGCTGTGCAGAAGTTCTTAAGTTTAGTTAGGTCCCACTTGTTAATTTTTGTTTTTATTTTCATTACTTTAGGAGGTGGGTCAAGAAGATCTTCCTGTGATTTATGTCAAAGAGTGTTCTGCCTATGTTGTCCTCTAAGTGTTTTATAGTGTCTGGCCTTATAGGTAGGTCTTTAATCCATTTTAAGATTATTTTTGTGTCTGGTGTTAAGGAGTGTTCTAATTTCATTCTTTTACACGTAGCAGTCCAGTTTTCCCAGCACCACTTAATGAAGAGACAGTCTTTTCTTCATTATATATTATTGCCTCCTTTGTCATAGATGTGGTGACCATAGGTGCATGGGTTTATCTCTGGGTTTTTTATCCTGTTCCATTAATCTATATTTCTGTTTTTGTTCCAGTACCATATTGTCTCAATGACTGTAGCTTTGTAGTATAGTCTGAAGTCAGGGAGACTGATTCCTCCAGCTCCATTTTATTCCCTCAAAATTGCTTTGGCTATTTGGGGTCTTTTGTGTCTCCAAACAAATCTTAAGATTTTTTGTTCTAGTTTGGTGAAAAATGCCTTCAGTAATTTGGTAGGGATTGCACTGAATCTGTAGATTGCTTTGGGTAGTATAGTAATCTTCACAATTTTGAATCTTCCAATCCAAGAACATGGTGTATCTCTTCATCTGTTTGCGTCATCTTTGACTTCTTTCTTCAGTGTCCTGTATTTTCTGAGCACAGGTGTTTTACCTCCTTAGGTAGGTTTATTCCTAGGTATTTTATTCTTTTTGTTGCAATGGAGAATGGGATTCTTTCCTTCATTTCTCTTTCTGGTCTTCAGTTGTTAGTGTATAGGAATGCAAGTGCTTTCTGTGCATTAATTTTGTATCCTGCAACTTTACCAAATTCATTGGTTAGCTCTAGTAGTTTTCTGGTGGCATCTTTAGGTTTCTCTATGTATCGTATCATGTTATCTGCAGACTGACAGTTTTACTTATTTTCCAATTTGTATTCTTTTTATTCTCTGATTGCTGTGCCTAGGACTTCCAAAACTATGTTGAATAAGAGTGGTGAGAGTAGACATCCTTGTCTTTTTCCTGATCTTAGAGGAAATGGTTTCAGTTTTTCACCATCGAGAATGATGTTTGCTGTGGGTTTGTCATATATGGCCTTTATTATGTTGAGGTAGGTTCCCCCTATGCCCACTTTCTGGAGAGTTTTTACCATAAAAGGGTTTTGAATTATGTCAAAAGATTTTTCTGCATCTATTGAGATGATCATGTGGTTTTTATTCTTCAATTTGTTAATATGGTGTATCACATTGATTGATTTCCATATATTGAAGAATCCTTGCATTTCTGGGATAAATCCCATTGATCATGGTGTATGATCCTTTTAATGTGTTGTTGGATTCTGTTTGCTAGTATTTTGTTGAGGATTTTTGCATCTATGTTCATCAGTGATATTGGCCTTAATTTTCTTTTTTTATGATAACTTTGTCTGGGTTTGTTATCAGGGTGATGGTGGCCTCATAGAATGAATTTGGGAGTATTCTTCACACTCCAGATTTTTGGAAGAGTTTGAGAAGGATAGATGTTAGCTCTTCTCTAAATGTTTGATAGAATTTGCCTGTGAGGCCATCGGTTCCTGGACTTTTGTTTGTTGCAAGACTTTGAATCACAGTTTCAATTTCATTACTTGTGATTTTTCTGTCCATATTTTCTATTTCTTTCTGGTTCAGTCTTGAAAGGTTGTATTTTTCTAAGAATTCATCCATTTCTTGCAAGCTCTCCATTTTATTGGCATATAGTTGCTTGCAGTAGTCTCTTATGATTCTTTGTATTTCTGCATTTACCCATGTGTTTTTAACATTTCATATAAAACAGAACCTCAAGTATTTAACCAGTATCAGTTTTATAAGCTGAACATATTAGAAGACTTTGATTAACACATAGAAGCATATTTTTGGGTAAAACAGTTGTAGGTTTATTGACTGTAGCTAGTTTTCCAAATGTTCTGCTGTGAAAGAGCCAATTCCTCTTTAAAAGGAGACTTATTTTCTTCCATATAGCAGTAGAATTCTTTTGACCACAACAGAGGCAATATGAATAAAGATGTGCTGGCTTTAAACACTTCAGGACACTGGCTATGGGAGTCCCCAAAAGAAGTAATAGGCAGTGTTCTTTTGGTTTTGCTCCATGGCGTATAATCAATATTCTTGCCAAGCAAGAGGGATCATATCTAAATGGACCAGTCTTCTTTGATTAATCTGTGAACTAAGCCCTCAGGACAGCCTTGGCTCTTTATATTTGGATATGGTATCACATGGCTGACATTGGTAGTTTTCATCAACAATTTTTGTGTTAAACATGAAAAATAGACTTTTCTAGGTATAATTAATGCTCTCTGACAGCAGCTTATCACAGGCCAGTGTTGGAGATTTTGAGGGGTTTTCCCCTTAAAATCTTAATTGTCACTGTTGTTATAATGTCTGATTCTTCTTCTTGACTTCTCCTTTATTAAGTTCAGGGTGGGTCTGATGGCAAGTAGAATTTTCATTGTTTCTGTAAATGTCTTTCTTATAGTTTAAATTAATATCATCCCTAAAGCCAGGAAGAAGCAATATCTCATTCTTTTTAGGATCTAGCAATATTTCAAGGTGAGCAACATCCTTAAATTCTTCCAAATATTTAAGGACATGCAATTTCACTTTTAGTAACCTAACAAAAAAGGAGCATTAGAATAGAAACAAAACTATATATACCTTATCAGCTATTTAAGTCCCTTCAATTGCAAACCACAATGATTAAAAATATAATAAAAATATTAAGGTGCCACCACCCTGGCACAGATTTTTAAGCCACATAGTTCTAGGTGTGTATCCTGGATCTGCTTTTTACAAGCTGTGTGATTCGGAGCTAGCTACATTAAATCTCATTTAATTTAGTTTTAAAATCCACATTTTTACATGCACTCAAAACTCAGGCATCATTTTCCCCAAGAAGTCTTTCCAATCCCTTGCCAGTCTGGGTCTGGTGATTTTTGTAAATATACTCCCTTGTGGCAACCTGTCATATTGTGTTGCAATTTGTTGTTTGCCTATGTGCTTACCCAACTAGATCAACAGCTACTTGGCCTAGAGGCTGAGTCTATTCTCTCTTTATCTCAGTTTCTAACACCTTGTTCAAATTATAATAAGGGCTTCATGTATAACAACAACCGTTTCTTTCCTTATATTATCCAATAACGTTAACAGGATTATCCATATTTAACTAATCAAAGAAGGGCATACATATTCAATGGGCTAAGACAAAATAATCCATTACTTCTCGAACATCAGGATCATTTGAATATGCTATTATTTTAATTTGAAGACACATTAAAGTTGAATTAAAAGTCTAAGATAAAATCTTAATATAGAAATATAGCATATTCCTGGATGAGAAGACTCAATAATACAACGCTGAGAATTGTCTCCAAATTATTGTGAGTCTAATCAAAACTGCATGGTATTAGAGGAGTTTTCTTGGAAAAGGAAAATGGACAACAAAATGCAAAAGAAAGGAAAATAATATTTGGAAAAGAAACAAATGAAGCCAGGAGCACTAGTTTGCAAAAGCGTATGACAAAGCCATAGTAATTAAGTAAGAGTGGGATTTATGCAAAAATAAACATAAAGATTTAAAAATAGAATCCAGAAAGAAGTCTGTGCATATAATGACAATTTAGTTTGCATTAAGTGTGACATTTCAAATCAGTGGGGAAAAGATGAGCTATTCAATAAAAAAATATTTGAACAACTGGTTATTTGGGCAAGAAAGTCAGGAGTTAGGTACTTATTTTATACATTCTCCTCTCTGTCTCTCTCTCTCTTATACATGCACACACACTTATTTAATCGAGGTATATTAAATGTATTCTGAAAAACCTTAAGATATTTAAGGAAGATATAGGATAACATGCTTTAAACATTGAGATAAAGAAGTCTTCTAAAATAAAACACAAGATATTAAAGAAAAATACATAGATTTACCAAGGTTAAAATATATCTTATGGATAACAAAAAAGAAAACGTTATAACAGTTTTAAAAAAAGGTAAAAGAAGAGAATGATAAAATAATTGCAGCTTATTATCTAGATAAAACTTTAATATCTGAACTATATAAAAATACCTAAAAAAGTATAAGAAAAGAGTAAACAAAAACATAGCCACTGTATAAACAGGTAATTTACAAAAGAAATTCAGATAGTCAATAACTCATGAAAAGATACTAAGTCTCAGTAGTGACCCCCAAAATGCATTTTAAAACACAGTATTATGTTTTTACTCATAGGACTGAGAATTATTTCAAAATAGGGTCAAATATTGGGGTAGGTGTAGGAAAACACTGGTGAAAGGAGTTTAAACCTGTACAGCAATTTTGTAGGGCAATTTAACACAATAAGCTAACATTTAAAACGTACATGATGCTGCAGTGTATACAGAAGTTGAAATATAATATGGTGTGCATGAAACATATAATTTATGTCAATGTAACCTCAATAAATTTTAAAAAATTAAATAAAAAATAAAATGTGCATACTATATGGCTCAGCAATTCTAGTCATTTGTATACCTAAAAGAACTCTCCCACGTTAATACAAAAGGTAAATAAAAAGATATATATTGAAGCATTGTTTATAATAGCACAATAATGGGAAGCAATCTAAGTGTCCATCAATAAGAGAACAGTAAAATAAACCGTCATAATTCCAAGTGGTGGAATACTATCCAACAGTTAAAAAGAATAAAATTACATTTTTCTTAACCCACAGGTATCTAGGGTTGATATGTTGTAGCAGCTAGCATTATCATAACCAATATATAATTGGCAACTTAAGTGGGCTTCTTCTATTTAAAAACTTCATCTATGTAATTCAATGCTGGAGTGGCAAGGAAATCAGTATCAGAGTCTGGAAAGAGGGAGTCTCATGTTATGGAGTTCCAGGAAACTTAGCTAATGTCAGCAAGCCTGAGAAAGCAAGCACATGCTTACTGAGTCTATGGTTCTAGCAGAAGAGTTTGGAAAGCTGACTTTTAGTTGGATATTTGGTATGAACTGGCTGCATTTAATAAGATACTAGAAATAAGAGATGAACTTTTAAAAAGTGGCTGTTTCAAGAGCAGAGATGAAACAAAATAGAGAAGGTCTATAAATGTGGGGTCATAACTGGTTGGAAAAGTCAACTGTTTCCAGATATAAAACAGAAAAAAAAAAGATTTTAAAAAGTCTTTGAGCAACAAAGTCCCTCTGAAAGACTATCCATGTGGCAAAGTATAACGTTTGATAATATCACCCAAGCCAGATGGGCTCCAGACAGACTTTGCTATATTAAGATACAGATGCCAGAAAATGGGAAAGAGTTCATATACATAAAGATTAGCTAGACAAGTAGATATCTCTATATCAATCTATCCAGAAAAAGACAGAGAGAAAGAGAGAGGAAGCAGAGAGGGAGGGAGAGAGGGAGGGAGGGAGGGAAGGAAGGAAAGGAGGAAGGAAAGAAGGAAGGAAGGAAGGAAGGAAGGAAGGAAGGAAGAAATAAGTTTGAGAAATAATTTGGTTATGAGTAATGGCACATGGTTTGACTGAGGAAGTAAGTTATCTCATTATTAATTTGAAAAAATTGCATTCCCAGTCAAGCCATGAGCTGGGGACTTATATAATAATAACAAGAAATATTTACACAGACATGAAGGAGGCAGCAAAAGCTATATACCCACAGTGAAGGCACGCTCCT
Source organism: Monodon monoceros (assembly GCF_005190385.1). Lineage (NCBI taxonomy): Eukaryota > Metazoa > Chordata > Mammalia > Artiodactyla > Monodontidae > Monodon > Monodon monoceros. Next base: position 105,771,316 of record NW_021703772.1, on the reverse strand, counting down.
CAACATCCACTTCAGCAGTGGCCATGTGTGTAAACAGATAAGGAAAACTCTCAGATCATAGGGCCATGGAGGGTAATGCATGGAACACAGATATCCCAGAAAACATAACTGAGGTCTAAGCAAAGTTTAGAGAAATGTCAGGTCAGGGAACTCGACTGTGAGGTCAGAGAACTCACCCACTGTGAGGTCAGAGAGCTCTCCCAATAATTTCCTGGAGGATTTCATTATTTTCATGGACCAATAACAGCTATAAGCCTTCTGTTTCTCTGTTTTAAATGTGGGCTGATATTGTGTATATCCAGGTCCAGCTTCACTAATGTATATAGGGTTTTTCTATGAAGGAGGGAATAAATTATCTTTTGTTTCTCGGTTACCAGGCCATCAAAAATGTAGTTTAGTGTTGCTTGTTTTCACACTTCAATTTTAAAAAGGTATTGTATTGCAGATAATCTTCTGGTATTTACATTTTTCACACAAAATGATTTTATGGCTCATCTATATTGTTGCATGCCATTGTCTTTTAAATTAAATTAACTGTATTTCAGTTTAATTGTTGTAATATAACCTATTCTGTGAATATACCACAAAAGTTTACCTGTTCAACATCACTTATATGTAGAATCTTAAAAAATGGTACAAATGAACTTATTTACAAAACAGAAATAGAGTCACAGATGTAGAAAACAAACCTATGGTTACCAAGGGGGAAAGGAGGGAGGGAGGAATAAACTGGGAGATTGGGATTGACATATACACACTACTCTATATAAAATAGATAACTAATAAGGACCTACTATATAGCACAGGGAACTCTACTCAATACTCTGTAATGACCTATATAGGAAAAGGATGTAAAAAAGAGTGGATATATGCATATGTATAACTGATTCACTTTGCTGTACCCTGGAAACTAACACAACACTGTAAATCAACTATACTCCAATAAAAATTTTTGAGAATTAAAAAAGAATTTAGAAGTTTATCTATTTACCTTATCTTGGACATTTGGATCATGTCCACTTTTGCTATTACAAGTAGTCTTGCATATACTTTCTGGTAAAGATTGGTGAGTCTTAGGTATATGATTAAGAATGGTACTGCCAGATCTAAGGGTGTATAGATATTCAGCTTCATAAAATAATGTCAAATTCCCCAAATGAGAATACTCCTAATAGCAATCATTAATTGGTCTAATGTGATTCACATTCTTTCCAACATTTCGGATTTTAAGACTGCTTAATTTTTGCCAGTTGTATGGTTAGTAAAATAATAGATTATTATAGTCTTAATTTTTCACCCCAAATTACTAGTGAGGTTGAATATCTTGTCACATATTTACTAGATAATTGTATTTTCTCTTCTGTACAATGTTCATGTTGTTTTGTTTTGTTTTGTTTTTTCTTTCATATTATTGATTTTGTAGTTTCTTATATAATCATAATTTTATTTATTGGTTATCTGGATTATAAATTTATTCTGGAGATTTGTAGCTTATCTTTTCACTTTGTGATTGGCAATTATATTTTTGGAATATTCAAATTTATGAATATTTTTTGATGGCTAGCAATTTTTATATTTTACTTATGAAACTGTTCTCTAGCCAGAAGTTAGAAAGACATTCACCTAGGGTTTTGCTTATGAAATTTACTTTCTTAAACCATTAGTGGTTGATACTTGTGTACCATGTGTCTATTATTATTATTTTTGTACCTAATGTTATATTTATTGAAAGCTGTCTCAGACCATTTGTTGGATATGTTCTGTAAATTTACAAACAAGTATACACAGAAACTAGCCACATTATGGATGGTGGGGAAGTGTACAGAATAAAAGAGTAGACAATGTAGGAAATAAAACAGATCATTCTGCCAGTGACCATCCACAGACAACAATAAAAAGACTGTGGAACAAGTGTAAAGGAACAGCTCTGAGATATGGAATGAGGTCCTGGCAGTTTATCTTGCTTGGCATAATGCTAAAGAGCTCAATTAACCTAACTTTATGATTGCTTCCTTTATGATGATAGTTTTCCATTGAGCTGAGATGGTCTTCATGTTTGGATTTTCTTCTCTTTTCTGTCTTTCTTTTTTTTCCCCATGCATTGAAATTTAATCTCCAATACAAGCCCCCACACACACACCTCAGAAATGAGTGAGCAATAAATGTATCAAAAAATCACTGAATTACAGAACCAGAGAGATCTTCAATTCTCAATTATATAAATATGGGTGATTGTAAGAAACACACAGAGGAAAATTTTCAAGTATATAATTCAAGACCATTAAACAGGTTTTGTTTTTCTTTGGGGGCCAAGGTGTCATTCCAAATTATTGCACAGGGAATTTAACAATTAACTAACTTTGGGAGGTGTCAACCAATTGACACTTTTCAGTTTGCAAGCAAGGATGTTTTGGACAAGATTGCACCACTTTTAGCAATGAAACATATAGAAGGTTCAAGACCCTGGGCTGGGTAATATAATAGAAGTCAGATTTCATATCTAACTACAGGTCATATAAACATAAATATACATATGTATTTATAGACAGAACCTGCATATGTTAAACATACATGCACCCTTATATCTTGATTTCTACTCCAGAGAAGGAAGCAGTAGAAAGAAAATTCACTTGAAAAACAAAGCTAAGGAGGACTTCCAGTTTCCAATTCTGAATGTAAGGAGCTTGGAAATTGCCAGTCCACCCTAACAACAAGTAAAAGCCTAAACAGACTGAAAATTTAACAACTTTTTATGAGTCTGTAAAAGAGGAGAGGACATAGGGCAAATCCTGCCTGCAAGGTTGAGAGACAGATAGGTACAGGGTGTCATGGCTTACCAGAGCATAGACTTACAAGCAGAAATCCACCTCAGAAACCAGTGCTGGGGAAGGAAAACCTGAACCATAATTAACAAATTGTTGGAAGCTCAGTGTGAACAGCATTAACAGTTAAAAACTTCAGTTGGGATGTGTGGGGGAGATAATTGTCAGATTTATCTCCAGGAGCTTGACCAGGTTCCTGCAACAAATATTAAAGTTACCAACTTTAGACAGGTTACTATTTATGTAGGATGTGAACTGCATGATAACCACAAAGCAAAAACCTATAATAGATACTCAAAAGATAATGAGGAAGGAATCTAAGCATAACACTATAGAAAGTCATCAAACCACAAGGAAAGAAAGCAAGATAATATGAAAACAACAGAGAGGAACAAAAAAAAAAAATCCAGAAAACAAGGGCTTCCCTGGTGGTGCAGTGGTTGAGAGTCTTCCTGCCGATGCAGGGGAAACAGATTCGTGCCCTGGTCTGGGTAGATCCCACATGCTTTGGAGTGGCTGAGCCCTTGAGCCATGGCCACTGGGCCTGTGTGTCCAGAGTCTGTGATCCACAGTGGGGGAGGCCACAATGGTGAGAGGCCCGCGTACTGCCAAAAAAAAAAAATCCAGAAAACAATTAACAAAATGGCAAAAAAATATATATATATACTTACCAATAATCTCTTTAAATGTAAATGGACTAACTTATTCAATAAAAACATAGAATGGTTGAATAAATGATAATTTGAAAAATACCTTTCTATATATTGCCTACAAGAGACTCACCTTAGATGTAAGGACACACACAAACTGAAAATGAAGGAATGGAAAAAGATGTTTCATGCAAATGGAAACCAAGGTAAAGCTGGGGTAGCTCTCATATCAGACAAAATATATTTAAATAAACTATAATAAGGACTTCCCTTGTGGTCCAGTGGCTAAGGCTCCACATTCCCAATGAAGGGGGCCTGGGTTTGATCTCTAATCAGGGAACTAGATCCCACATGTCACAACTAAAAGATCCCGCATGCCACAGCTAAAGATCCTGCATGTGGCAATGAAGATCCCATGTGCTGCAACTAACACCTGGCAAAGCCAAATAAATAAATTTAAAAAATAAACTAGACTAAAAGACAAAGATAGGTATTATATAATGATAAAGGGGTCAATTAAACAAGAAGATTTAACATTTGTAAATATTTATGTATCCAACATAGCACCAAGATGAATAAAGTAAATATTTACAGACCTAAAGGAAGAAATTAACAGTAAATATTTACAGACCTAAAGGAAGAAATTAACAGCAGTACAATAGTAGTACAGGATTTTAATGCCTCACTAGCATCAATGGATACATCATTCCATTGGAAAATGAATAAGGACAGATCAAACTTAAATGACACATTAGATCAGATGGACTTATTATAGATAGATGATAGATAGGTAGGTAGATAGATAGATAGATACAGAACATTCCACCCAAAAGCAACAAAATACATATTCTTCTCAAGTACACATGAAACTATCCAGGACAGAGTACATGCTAGGATAAAAAAATAAGTATCAACAATGCTAGGATAAAAAACAAGTATCAACAAATTTAAGAAGGTTTAAATCATATCAGACATCTTTTCTAACCACAATGGTATGAAACGAGAAATCAATTACAAGAAGAAAACTGGAAAATCACAAATATGTGAAGATTAAACAACATGCTACTGAACAAGCAATGAGTCAATGAAGAAATCAAAGAAGAAATTAAAAACTAAAAATACACCAGTGCTATTATCAGAAAGTTTTACACCTCCTTTTAGAGCTCAACTCTTTCAGAGAATTGTCCAAAATCAGGTATGAAATGCATCATTTCAGATTGAAGAAAGAGAGCACTAAGGACTCATCAGATTGTGACTACTAAAGTTGTTTTTTTGTTTTGTTTTTTTCTATATCTTAAGATCACTAATGAAAACTGGTCTAAAACTGATAATTGAGGTCTCTTGTGACCATTCCAGATTTCTGCTTGGACATCATGGTTATCATTAAATGAAAATTGACCAACATTGAAAGTTGTTTCCTACTCGTTGTCTCCCTGCTTGCACTGCTTAGTACTCATCCTTTTAATCCCTCAGGGAACATTCATAAATCCTATGTCAGAAATGAATTTGGAAACACACAAAGATCTGTAATCATGGTCTATTACTCTCCTCTCACCTGAAGGTTGAAGCAGTTTTTCCTTCTTAACCCTGAAGTACCAAGTATTCGATGAAATCTCCTCAGATATTAGATAACTATTAATTCCATATTTTAAGGATAACTATTCTCAGTGCCAGCATAAAGACTCTTCATCTGTGGGAGAGTAGAAAACCACCAGTCTTATCTCAAATGAGATATAACATTATTCCATGACCTCCTACTGTTACCATTTCCCTTCTGCCTAAAGTGTTTCATTTAACTTTTCTTACAGTGGGAGTCTGCTGTTAATTAATTTTTAGCTTTGTATGTCTCAAGAAAAGTCTTTATTTCAACTTAATTTTTGAAACTATGTTCACTAAATGTAGCATTCTAAATTTACAGCTGTTTTGTTGCAGTTTTTAATTTCATTTCAGTTACTTAAAGAGCTAGTCCAATCCTCTCATTTGTCTTCTGCTTGAGCTTCCTTGAGCTTCTTAGATATGTGGATTTATAGTTTTCATTGAGTTTGTACATTTTTTCTTTCATTTTTTTCAACTATTTTTTTCAGTTTGCCCCCACCAGTATTTCAGTTCCATCTCTTCTAGTCAATAAGTTTTTCCTCTCAACTGACTGTGTAAAGCTCTGAGATTTTACACATGCCACTTTACTGCTAGGATATTATTTCCATCAACCTGAAAGTGCTGAATTAGATGATATCTAAGGTCTATCTCAGATACAACAGCACATGTTTTTTCTCAAGACTATTTGCTTGTTACAGCACATTAACTGTTCCAAACCACTCACAAAGTACAAAGAATGATATCTTTGCCTGCTATGAGGACATGAAAAATAAGCAAATATGGGTGTTATATATGTACAAAGGATATCAATTTGCAATGTTTTGCATCATGAATGAAGAGAGGACTAAATTGGGACATGCAAAAAGATTGCTGGGCAATGTTGTATGACTACTTGTGATGATCATGGGGTAGGACATACTTACGGGATTTTGTTAAAAAATTTTCAATGATCCAAAATAGGACTAGACAAGTAAGATTTTAGGAGTGATTCAGTATTATGTGTTTCAAGCCATATAACCACAAGGGTGTTAATTATTCTGCTAAGAGTTGGGTTAACCAAGAGACTGAGACTGTTTAGCAACGTAAATGAGTATGGAATGGTTATACAGATTGGACTATGATCAAAATTTCCTGATATCAATGCTTCTGTAAGAAATGAGTTGGTCATGAAAACCTAAGAAAGATGAATTAGTGTTTAAAACTCCGAAGGTGCAACAATTTTTGAAGATGGCTAGATCCACAGTATGGTCTACCAGTGAGTGGATAAAATGGTATAGAGAGGAAAGTTAGGAGTACATTGTGCTAGAATGGGTTGACCACAAGATATGGGCATTTACAATGACACATATTTCAATGGAAAACAAAACAATGGTCCCCTACAGTTATTATTAATGAAAGTGTAATAGTTAGCAAAAAGTCAATAGATGGCAAGAGAGGATGGGAGAGTGGTAAATTCTCATAGTTTACAATTTAAGAAGGGAGAGGCTTTGAAAGGAAAAACAAGAATTTTTAGTGTGAAATGGAGAGATTGTGGAGATACACTCCAGCTCCTAGCCTTGTAGCATATGAGTCTTAGGAAAATGCTTACCATTGGATTAGGCTGTAAGTAAAGCAGGTCAGGAGAAGCAAGAATGGTGAAAGAGTATCTGTGCAAAAATTTCAGAGGTAGGGATAAGTGTCCACAACCGCACTCACATTTCCCACATGAACCACTTCTCTTTGGTCTCAGTTTCCCCATTATTTTGATAAAGTGAGTAGCTTGGACTTGACAACTACCAGAGCTTTTTCTAGTTCTAAACTTTTCAATTTTTTGATTCTCAAGGATAGACTTTTTCCCCAAAAATTTCCTGGAGTGATATAAAGCACAGACTGTCAAAGTGACACATGAATTCTCATGAACCTCAAATGTCCTAGGTAGAAGTTTAGCAGGAGAAAAGACATAAATAATGTATTTATAAACATAAGAACAGAAAAATAATGTAATCTGTTTTGTCAATAATACACCAATAAGATCACACAATAGATTATGGAGGAGTAAGTAAGTTGTTGCATTTAATTAAATGCAAAAATTCTATTCCCCCAAGAATACTTTGCTCATCTAATCTGATCATTTTTGATTTTCACTACTTGTGATAATATCACTCAATATATTTTCTTGCTGTAATGAATTCTTAGGAACAGGAGCACTCACTAAAGTCATGTTATATTAAATATTTGATGACAAAAAAAGAAGCTTTCAAAACTCTGTATGGGGATTCAAATTTGAGGTACAAGGCAAAGAGTAGTTTGTGAGACTGAAGTACTACCAAACTGAAAGCTGAAATATAATTTAATTTCCAAACTGTCCTTGGATCCACCAGACAGCAACAGCAGAAGCAAGAAGAAATACAATGCTGCAGCCTATGGAATGAAAACCATATTCACAGAAAGATAGGCAAAATGAAAAGCAGAGGACTATGTACCAGATGAAGGAACAAGATAAAACCCCCAAAAAACAACTAAATGGAGATAGGCAACTTTCCAGATAAAGAATTCAGAAAAATGATAGTGAAGATGATCCAGGACCTCAGAAAAAGAATGGAGGTAAAGATCGAGAAGATGAAAGAAAGGTTTAACAAGCACCTAGAAAAAATAAAGAACAAACAAACAGAGATGAACAATACAAAAACTTAAATGAAAAATACACTAGAAGGAATCAATAACACAATAACTGAGGCAGAAAAACAGTTAAGTGACTTGGAAGAGAAAATGGTGGACCTGCTACAGAACAGAATATAGAAAAAAGAATGAAAAGAAATGAAGACAGCCTAAGAGGCCCCTGGGACAACATTAAACACACCAACATTTGCATTATAGGGCTCCCAGAAGGAGAAGAGAGAAAAGACCTAAGAAAATATTTGACGAGATTATAGTTGAAAACTTCCCTAACTTGAGAAAGGAAATAGCCACCAAAATCCAGGAATCCCAGAGAGTTCCAGGCAGGATAAACCCAAGGAAAAACATGCTGGTACACATAGTAATCACATTGACAAAAATTAAAGGCAAAGAAACATTATTGAAAGCATCAAGGGAAAAATGACAAATAATATACAAGGGAACTCCCATAAAGTTAGCAGCTGATTTCTCAGCAGAAACTCTACAAGCCAGAAGGGAGTGGCATGATATACTTAAAGTGATGAAAGGGAAGAACCTACAACCAAGGTTACTCTACTTGGCAAGGATCTCATTCAGATTTAACAAAGAAATCAAATGGTTTACAGACAAGCAAAAGCTAAGAGATTTCAGCACCACCAAACCAGCTTTACAACAAATGCTGAAGAAACTTCTCTAAGTGAGAAACACAAGAGAAGAAAAGGACTTACAGAAACAAACGCAAAACAATTAAGAAAATGGTAATAGGAACATACATATTGATAATTACCTTAAAAGTGAATGGATTAAATGCTCCAACCAAAAGGCACAGGCTCATTGAATGCATACAAAAACAAGACCCATATATATGCTGTCTACAGGAGACCCACTACACACCTAGAGACAAATACAGACTTTAAATGAGGGGATAGAAAAAGATATTCCATGCAAGTGGAAATCAAAAGAAAGCTGGAGTAGCAATACTCATATCAGATAAAATAGACTTTAAAATAAAGAATGTTATAAGAGACAAGGAAGGACACTACATGATGATCAAGGGATCAATCCAAGAAGAAGATATAAAAATTATAAATATATATGCACCCAACATAGGAGCACCACAATACACAGGGCAAACGTTAACAGCTATAAAAGAGGAAATCAACAGTAACAGAAAAATAGTGGGGGATTTTAACACCTAACTTACACCAGTAGACCAATCATCCATAAAGAAAATTAATAAGAAACACAAGCTTTAAATGATATAATAGATCAGATAGATTTAATTGATACTTATAAGACATTCCACCTGAAAACAGCAGATTACACTTTCTTCTCAAGTTCACATGGAACATTTTCCAGGATAGATAAAATCTTGGGTCACAAATCAAGCTGCAGTAAATTAAAGAAAATTGAAATCATATCAAGCATCTTTTCTGACCACAATGCTATGAGATTAGAAATCATTTTCAGGGTAAAAACTTAAAAATCACAAACACATGGAGGCTAAACAATACGTTACTAAATAACCAAGAGATCACTGAAGAAATCAAGGAGGAAATCAAAAAATATGAAGAGACAAATGACAACAAAAACACGATGATACAAAACCAATTGGATGCAGCAAAAGCAGTTCGAAGAGGGACATTTATAGCAATACAATCCTACTTCAAGAAACAAGAAAAATCTCAAATAAACAATCTAACAGGTGCAGTGGTTGAGAGTCTGCCTGCCGATGTAGGGGACGTGGGTTCGTGCCCCTGTCCGGGAGGATCCCACATGCCGCGGGGTGGCTGGGCCCGTGAGCCATATCCAGTGAGCCTGCACATCCGGAGCCTGTGCTCTGCAACGGGAGAGGCCACAGCAGTGAGAGGCCCATGTACCACAAAAAAACTAAAACAAAAAAACAATCTAACCTTACACCTAAAGGAACTAGAGAAAGAAGAACAAACAAAACCCAAAGTTAGTAGAAGGAAAGAAATCATAAAGATCAGAGCAGAAATAAATGAAATAGAGACAAAGAAAACAATAACAAAGATCAATAAAACCAAAAGCTGGTTCTTTGAGAAGATAAACAAAAATGATAAACCCTTAGGCAAACTCATCAAGAAAAGCAGGGAGAGGACTCAAACCAATAAAATTAGAAATGAAAAATGAGAAGTTACAACAGAAACTGCAGACATACAAAGCACCATAAGAGACAAATACAAGGAATTCTATGCCAATAAAGTGGACAACCTGGAAGAAATGGACAAAGTCTTAGAAAGGTATAACCTTCCATGGCTGAACCAGAAAGAAATAGAAAATATGAGCAGACCAATCACAAGTAATGAAATTAAATCTATGATTAAAAATCTTCCAACAAACAAAAGTCCAGGACCCAATGGCTTCACAGGTGAACTCTATCAAACATTTAGAGAAGAGCTAACACCCATCCTTCTCAAACTCTTCCAAAAAACTGTAGAGGAAGGAACACTCCCAAACTCATGCTATGAGGCCACAATCACCTTGATACCAAAAGCAGACAAAGATACGACAAAAAAAGAAAATTACAGACTAATATCACTGATGAATACAGATGCAAAAATCATCAACAAAATACTAGCAAACAGAATCCAAGAACACATTAAAAGGATCATACACCATGAGCAAGTGGGATATATCCCAGGGACACAAGTATTGTTCAATATACACAAATCAATCAATGTGATGCACCATATTAACAAATTGAAAAAAAAAACATACGATCATCTCAATAGATGCAGAAAAAGCTTTTGACAAAATTCAACACCTGTTTTGATAAAAACTCTCCTGAACGTGGGCATAGAGGGAACCTACCTCAACATAATAAAGGCCATATATGACAAACCCACAGCAAACATCATTCTCAGTGGTGAAAACCTGAAAGCATTTCCTCTAAGAACAGGAACAAGCCAACGATGTCCACTCTCACAAACTTTTATTCAACATAGTTTTGGAAGTCCTAGACATGGCATCAGAGTAGAAAAAAAACTAAAAGGACTAGAAATTGGAAAAGAATAAGTAAAACTGTCACTGTTTGCAGATGACATGATACTATAAATAGAAAATCCTAACAATGCCACCAGACAACTATTAGAGCTAGTCAATGAATTTGGAAAGTTGCAGGATACAATATTAATGCACAGAAATCTCTTGCATTCCTATACACTAACATTGAAAGATCAGAAAGAGAAATGAAGGAAAGAATACCATTCCCCACTGCAACAAAAAGAATAAAATACCTAGGAATAAACCTACCTAAAGAGGTAAAAGTCCTGTACTCAGAAAACTATAAGACACTGGTGAAAGAAATCAAAGTGGACATAAACAGATGGAGAGATATACCATGTTCTTCAACTGGAAGAATCAATATTGTGAAAATGACTGTACTACACAAAGCAGTCTACAGATTCAATGCAATCCCTATCAAATTACCAATGGCATATTTTCACAGAATTAGAACAAAAAATCTTAAAATTTGTATGGAGACACAAAAGCAATATTGAGAGAAAAAAATGGACCTGGAGGAACCAGACACCCTAATTTCAGACTATACTACAAAGGTACAGTAATCAAGACAATATGGTACTGGCACAAAAACAGAAATATAGATCAACGGAACAGGACAGAAAGCCCAGAGATAAACCCATGCACCTGTGGTCAACTAATCTATGACAAAGGAGTCAAAGATATACAATGGAGAAAAAACAGTCTCTTCAATAAATTGTGCTGGGATAACTGGACAGTTACATGTAAAAGAATAAAATTAGAACACTCCCTAACACCTTAAACAAAAGTAAACTCAAAATGGATTAAAGACCTAAATGTAAGACTGGACACTATAAAACACTTAGAGGAAAACCTAGGAAGAACACTCTTTGACATAAATCACAGCAAGATCTTTTTTGACCCAGCTTCTAGAATAATGGAAATAAAAACAAAAATAAACAAATGGGACCTAATGAAACTTACAAGCTTTTTCACAGCAAAGGAAAATACAAACAAAATAAAAAGAAAACCCTTAGAGTGGGAGAAAATATTTGCAAATGAATCAACAGACAAAGGATTAATCTCCAAAATATATAAACAGCTCATGCAGCTCAATATTAAACAGAAAAAACAACCCAATCCAAAACTAGGCAGAAGATCTAAATAGACATTTCTCCAATGAAGACATACAGATGGCCAACAAACACATGAAAAGCTGCTCAATATCACTGTTTATTAGAAAAATGCAAATCAAAACTACAATGAGGTATCACCTCACTCCAGTTAGAATGGGCACAATCAGACAATCTACAAACAACAAATGCTGGAGAGGGTGTGGAGAAAAGGGAACCATCTTATGATGATGGTGTGAATGTAAATTGATACAGACACTATGCAGAACAGTATGGAGGTTCCTTAAAAAACTAAAAATAGAATTGCCATATGACCCAGGAATCCCACTCCTGGGCATATACCCAGAGAAAACCATAATTCAAAAAGACATATGCACCTCAATGTTCATTGCAACACTACTTACAATAGCCAGGACATGGAAGCAACCTAAATGCCCATCAACAGAAGAATGGCTAAAGAAGATGTGGTACATATACCCAATGGAATATTACTCAACCATAAAAAGGAACGAAATTGGGTCATTTGTAGAGACGTGGATGGACCTAGAGACTGTCATACAGAGTGAAGTAAGTCAGAAAGAGAAAAACAAATATAGTTTATTAATGCATATATGTGGAATTGAGACAAATGGTACAGATGAACTGGTTTACAAGGCAGAAATAGAGGCACAGATGTAGAGAACAAACGTATGGACACCAAGGGCAGAAAGCGGGGGGTAGTGGTGGTGGGAAGAATTGGGAGATTGGGATTGACCTATATACACTAATTTTTATAAGATAGTTAATTAATAAGTCCCCATTGTATAAAAATAAAATAAAATAATGTTCAAAAAAAAAATTATCCTTGGCTGAAAGTGTCAATCAAATCAATAAATATTTTTGAACGTTGACCAGAGATCTGGTAGGTGTAAAGTTAAAGTTTAGAACTTCATTGTAAAATGGATTGTATAAATCAGCCATGAGCCATTTATACTATGGAATAAAATATTATTGATCAAAATAATGAGTCAGGCCTATAACTATGTAATGACTAGCTTATAATGTTCTATCCATCATATTTTTATGTAAAAATAATTAAAGTTGTTATTAATAAAAACATATGATACCATTTTGGTAAAAGAAAAGAAGTGAAAGCTATATATATGCATATATATATATATATATACATACATATATATATATATATTCTTTTTACTAGGACACACAACAAAACTAACACTGTTGCTCTAAGGATGGAAAGAGAATTGTAGTTAGTCAAGGGTGGCTTTATTTTATTTTATTTTTTTGGACCCACCACACTGCATGTGGGATCTTTGTTCCACAACCAGGGATCAAAACCCTGCCCCCTGCAGTAGAAGTGTGGAGTCTTAACCACTGGACCACCACGGAAGTGCCAAACATGGCTTTATTTTTAATCCATTCTGTTTGAAACAGTTTCTATAATGGTTGTGAAGTAATATATTTGTTATGTAATAATTATACAAAAATTTAGTATAAGATAAATGTAAATGTGCTAATATTGGGAGAATTCTCTCTACATACATATATATATACATAAATACAAATATATATATATATATCTCACACGGTGCTTTCTCATTTTATATATATATACATATATGTATATATATGCATATCCATGTATGTATACATATGTACATAGACACACATTGCACTATAAATGGTTTTAATTTTCCAGCTTTTCCTCTCACTATTTCCCTTTTGAGAATAATCTCTCACAATACCCTTAAATAAAGTTCCCTCTGTCCTGTGACATTTAATTTTTCTCATTCTCAGGCGAATGTTCTCATTCTTAGGTAAAAACAAAATTGAAGTGCAAATCAAGCCTCCTTGCAGAGTCTGGGCTGTCTGGTATACAATTCTAAAAAACTGTCTTTGTAAATGTCAACAAAACCCAAGGACCATCACCACTCAAATGTTAGCAGTTTTCTGGCCATTTTCTCCAGGTTGGCTGTGAGGACGGAAGGCAAGGGAAGAAATGTGTCCTCTTTGGTACCATAGTAATCCAGCTCCATGCTCTTTTGATGTGAGAAAGCTTTAAAAAGGACTTTCCTGTAAGGGGCTGTTTTGAAAAAGTTCACAGCTGGGATCCTCTCCTCTGTGCTGGTGCATGTATTTCTCTTTCAGGTGGTTGTATCTCCAGTTTCTTCCTTTGTTACTGATGCTTAACTTGGAGCTTTTCATTGTTGTCATTTTTCTACTTCTCTAGGAGCCATATTTGATAGGGCCTGTGGAGGACTCCATGCAGTTTGCTTGTACACTTTCTATGTCTCTGGCTTTGATCTCTTTCTCATGGCACATCTCTGGTCCCCTGGGGAGACTCCTGCATCTTTAGTCCAACAGAAATCCTTGGAATACAACCAGATTTTAATTCTGGGATCTCTCCTGGCTCCATCACTAAAGCTGAGGGCACTCAGTGGGTCTCTCACTTTCTATATTTCTCTGGAGAAGAGTCAGGTCCAGGTTATGATGTCACAAAACTGCAGAGAAACACATGACATATGCTCAGAGGGGTATATTTAAGTTTCAAGTCTCTAAGTTTAGAAGGGAGGATCACCTCCAAAAACTCTCCTCTTGAGAGAGCAAGATAGTAGCTCTCTCCAAAGAAATCTCTTCAAAAATCTTTTCCACACTCTGAGTATGTTTTATATCCCTGATCTAGTTTAAGGCACAAGAATTGAAGATCTGTTTCTAGGAGATATTTCCTCCTGTAGAATCTGCATTGGCTATTTGGCTATGAAATTTCACATCTGTTTTATCTTATCATTTTTCTATGTTAACCTCAGTTCTCCAGAAAGAAGAGCATGAAACATAGGCTATGTGCAAGTATTGTATCGGTTGGTGTTCCAAGGAGCTGGATTTGGGAGACAGGAGGAGAAAAGGAAAAAGGAGGGGAGAATTAATACAAGGATTCATAACAGAGTTTGCTACCACTACATGCTACTAGTTGCTCTATCCCTTGGAAATAAATGATAAAAAAAAAAGCATATGATATGCTTTTCAGGACCTTCAGTGCCCAGTTGGTCACAACTTTCAATATGGGGCTTTAATTCAGGGGAAACAATTGGGTTTTCCAAGAAAAGACATCCACAGAAAAGATACAGAGCAGGAAGCAAGAGGGTGCTGTGATGGCCTAGAAAATAAGCTAAAGGTTTTACTCTATGTGAAGTTGGTTATGTCTACACTGAGCAGGTGGAAAAGAGACAGATGAAAACAAGAGGAACTCAAATAGAGCATAGGAGGTGTCCCTCACTTGCTGGCTGGTGCACGCTGTGTGCAGAAACTTCTAGCCCATGAATTCACTGGCACCATTCTGGCTTCTGAGCAAGATCCCAGAGCAGTAGAGGATGGAATGCATACCCAAGCTTCCATGCAACGTTCTATTACATATACTTACATATGCTTAACTTAGAAAGTATACCCAAGGAATTATCACGATTAAGGGATTGCACTCTGAGAGTGGGAGGTGGATTTACTTAAATATTTTTCCCTTTTAAAATATGAATCTGGGGTTTAAAAAAGAAACAACTATATGACAGTTGACTGAAGCCTCTCATGTTCACCTCCTGAAACCCATTCACCTTTTGATTTCTTCAAAGTAGCCCATGTATCAAATTGGGTAATTATAATTCCTACACATCTAAATAAATATTTGCTAAGTCTGTGTTTTCCAAGGAATATATTGTTCGGAAGGTTTTAAAGTGTTAAACAAATGGTACTATATTCTGTCATCAATTAACTGCTTTCATTTTCTTAAAATTATATTTTCAAAGATTACCCATGTTGAGATGCAATTTTCTATTTCATTAGTTATGGTTACCCTATGGTTTTTCATATTTGAAAACATATCATTCTGTATTTATTCAGTCTTTCCTGCATGAGCACTGAAGTTTTCTCAGCCTTTGTCTATGACACCCAAGTTGCTAGAAACATTCGTTATATATTTTCCTGAACATGTGAGCAAAAAAGTCTCTATGGTTTATAGAGAAAAAGAAGAAAAAGTTGTTGACTCAAAGGGAATGTATATTGAATTTTACTTTATATTGCCAAATTGCTCTACAAAGTGGCTGCATAAATTTATATTCCCACAACAGTGCCTACTGTACTATCTTCTCACTGGTGGTGTTGTCAACCTTCTTAAACCTTGCCAGTGTAATGGACATGGAATTGCATCTCATTATAGTTTTATTAGGTATTTATCTGATTACTGCTGAGGTTGACCATCTTTTCAAATGCTTATTGACAATCTTGGTTTCCTCCTTTTCGAATTGCCTGTTTAAAGTCATTGTCAATTTTTCTATTAGATTGCTTGTCTTTCCTGATTTTTATGAGTTATTTATATTTTTTGATACTCAACCACTAAGAGAAATATACATTGCAAATATCATCTCTCAGGCTGTGGCTTGTCGTTTAACTTTTTTTTCTCATAGTGACTTTTATTGGTCCAAAGTTTTAAATTTTAGTGTAGTCAAACTTATCAGGGTATTTTTGTGTGTGTGCTTTTTAGAGAGATATTCCCTATACCATGTTATAAACATGTGATCCTTCATGTTATTTAACTATATAAAAGATTTGTTTTCGTCATTTATTGTTTTTATTCACTTGGAATTGGCATGTGTGTGTGTGTATGCACAGGCTGGGCCATGGAGCAGAAGTAGGATAGGGATATTTGGGATTTAATTTATTTTTCTTCAGTGTGTATTAACTGTTGCTTCACCATAATTTACTAAATTATGTTTTCTCTAATTAATTTTGCCATTTCACTCATATATGAGGATTCCATTTAAGAGCTCTTTTTCTACTTTATTCTATTCTACTGGATTATTAATATATTCTAACTCTACTACCATGCTATTTTAATTAATAGAGCTTTATAATAAGTTGTGAAATCTGGTAGGGCAACTTTCAAATTCTTTAAATGTATGTATTAATTTTGTTAGAATGGGTATTTTTATGCTATTGAGAAGAAGACACGTCATCGCATTTTTTAAATGGCCTAACATTATAGTTGTAGGTTATTCTCCCTATATGTTGCCATTTTAAGGTTATTCTCCCTATATGTTGCCATACAAGCCATATTTTGGGGAGAAGGAAGCATTGTTTTTTTGAGAACCCATAATATAAAGTGTCTCACTCTTTTTAAGGAAAACCTAAACAAGAAAGAATACCTGTTTTAGCTGAGAAACTGAGACACTTGTAGTTCTCTGAAGCTGTAGAGGCCCATGCACAGGCCATGACAGGGACCTATGCAATTCTCAGCCTTTATATCCTTTCTTTCCAGTTATCAGTGTGATTTACGTGTTCTTGGATGATATCTATTTTACATACTAGTAAATGTTCATGGCATGCAGTATTGAGCAGCCTTGACTTCAGACTTTTGCTCTTTATGTGGTGTGTTTACCAAGAGTCAGTTTAGTTTGTTCTCAAAGCCTATTTATTGTAATTTTATGTGTTAATACAATAACATAATTTAATTATCAGGTAAACCAATTAACACAAGCCTGAAAAATGGTATTTGTTCCATAAAATATAAGCAATATATTTTGGAAAGCATAAAGATGTATTTACATAAAAACATAAATCAATTAGATGTGGATGAGATAAAAATAACAGGGGGAATTATTTTAAAATAAAAATTCTGGGGACTTCCCTGTAGCGCAGTGGTTAAGAATCCTTCTGCCAATGCAGGGGACACGGGTTTGATAGCAGAGCAACTAAGCCTGTGCCCCACAACTACTGAGCCTGTGTGCTGAAACTACTGAAGCCCATGCACGTAGAGCCTATGCCCCGCAACAAGAGAAGCCACCGCAATGAGAAGCCCGCACACCGCAATGAAGAGTAGCCCCAGCTCGCCGCAACTAGAGAAAGCCCACGTGCAGCAATGAAGACCCAACACAGCCAAAAAATTAAAATAAAATAAAATAAAATAAAAATTCTGCATTCTTTGCCTCAAATTTATGCTCCTACTTTAAATAAAACAAAACCAAAACTAGCAGAAGCTATTGTAGATTCACAATTTATGCAAAAAAAGAAATTTGCAACCTAATCAAGCACTTATATTAAAGAAAAAGTCTTGGCCCTATGATCAAGATTGCATGTTTTGGTAAAATAATATTTTTGGTAATTGGTAAAAAATATTTAGGGCACAGATAGGTTCTATATACGTAATTTTAACCAGTGATCCCTCTTGTGTTCTATTATATTTGTTTGCTTACTCACTATACAACCTTGAAAACAAATCTCTTTGAATGATTTCTACAAAGCTTGGCTTCTCTTTGAAGTGTTATCATTTGCTATCCATGGCTCTAACCCTCCAACCCTCTCCCATTCTAATGTTAATATACCTCTCTTCTTCACAAGTCAAAATTCTCTTCCAGCTGTGGCAATTACTGGGATTTTTAAAGGAATGCTTTGAAATAAAAACTCTACCTTCTTGCAGGTTAAATTGAAAATGACTTCCCCATTGAGTAAAACATAGATAACCTGAACATTTCTGAGAAACTCCATCAAACAGCCCTCCTCAAGCAATGCCTCTAGGCTGTACTGTTTTATTTCTGTCAATCCAACACGTGTGGGCTACAAAAAGATTTAGCATATGATTGGTCCATAGATATTTCCTAAATTTGGGAGAAGAATATATTTACTGTCTTATTGTACAATTGTTTAACTGTTTTTATTTATACCTTATGTTATAAAACTGGTTGCCCTGAGGAGCTGAGTCTTTCTTTTTTTTCCTAAATGGGGTACTAATAGTCTAAAAGCTGTCATTAGTTTTCTGGTTCTAGCTGCAGAAATATGTTTTACTTTAGAATGCATTATTATTATTTTCCTTGTTTTGTATTTTTTCACCTGTGGGGCTATCAGTTAAATGGGTTTCAGCTTTACAAATATTGAGCTAGAAACTCCTACAAATGTCCTTACAGAAACAGTTAGAGTCAGTCCAGATATTGTAGACCAAGGTAACATATTTACAGAATATGTATTTATCTATATCATCATATATATATGTTTATATATTAATAATATCAAATTCCGGTCCTTAACTTCACCTTTGGTGTAGAGAATTAAGTGACCAAACACCCAGCTAACATCAAAAAATGTATTTCTTTATTTTGTAAAGCAACTTCCCAACTATTCCTAGGATATGTATTCATTTACTCATATTTTTTTAATATCTCTGATATAGTACAATTACTATAGTTTATAATAAAAATCAAGTAAAATTCACCTAACCTTTAAGTGAAAATTAAATAATTTTTTTTTTTTTTTGCAGTACACAGGCCTCTAACTGTTGTGGCCTCTCCCGTTGCGGAGCACAGGCTCCGGACGTGCAGGCTCAGCGTCTAGACGCTGTTCCTTGGCCTCTAGACGAATCACTCACTCCAGTCTCAGCCTCCATGGTCACATCACTTTTTTCTCTGTATTACTCTTTGTCCATTTCTGTTTCCTGTAATAACACTTTCATTAATTTAAGACTCACCCTAACATGCCATAATCTAATCTTGATCCTTAATTACATCTGCAAAGACCTAATTTCCACATAAAGTCACATTCTGAAGTTCCAGGTGGGTGTTAATTATAGGAGGGAGGGGTCACTATTCAACCTACTACACTTATATGAAATCTGTTAATAACTGTGTGTGAAACTAGCGGCTTTAATAACAATACATTATTAAAGTGGATTTTACTCTTGAAGTAGTAAATATGAGTGATACAATGCCAACAAATAAGAGAGAAATGGAAATTTTTATTTTGAGTTATACATTATTTAGAAGCTTACCTGTATTTGGAAGTGAATATTTAGATATTAAAATGCATATAAATGACACACCTTGAGGGTATTACTGATACTGTTAACACTGATTAAATATGTTTGCAGCCTACATAATTGAAATGACATCACCAGTGAGAATTCGGCAATTTAGTGTTCCTTCCAGAGGGTTAAAGCCAAAGGAAAAATCAAGTAGTAAATATTAGCCAGTAAAACCAGAGTGCTGATGCGGGTGTGTATTAGACATTGAAAATCCCAGACCTGTTACCGTTTCTGCATGTCATTTAATGTGATGAAAATATATCTCCTTTTGACAAAGTGAGAGAGGGGCATGGACATATATACACTACCAAATGTAAAATAGATAGCTAGTGGGAAGCAGCCGCATAGCACAGGGAGATCAGCTCGGTGCTTTGTGACCATCTAGAGGGGTGGGATAGGGAGGGTGGGAGGGAGGGAGATGCAAGAAGGAGGAGATATGGGAACATATGTATATGTATAACTGATTCACTTTGTTGTAAAGCAGAAACTAACAGACGATTGTAAAGCAATTATACTCCAATAAAGGTGTTAAAAAAAAAGAAAATATATCTCCTTTTAAAAATCACTATTCAGATTCTCATTTAAGAAGTTAAATTTTCAAAAATTTTATATGAGTTCTCCATAAGGAGTTAAATACTTCTAAAAAAATTTGACTCTTTCTTTATTGAAAAGTTATGGATCATCAATGAAGCAGAACAATAATTAGCAATTTGATATGATCCAATATAACCCTCAATTTGATATGATCCTTTCTACACATGAGTATATCCACTGGTAAATATGCAATGTATTTACTGACTTTTGCATTAAAACTAAACATTAATTATAAGAATATCAGAGGACATACACAACTCTATACAAAGAGGAAGTCTAATTTGAGGAATTAGTGAATTAGCTAGAAATGCACTGAGCAGTATGATAGCCACTAGCCACAGGGCCTATTTAAACTTAAATTAGGTAAACTTAAAAATACAGTTCTGTAGTCACGCTAGCCCTGTATCAATGTTCTATAGCCACTTATGGCTACTATATTCAGTAGTGCAGATACAAAACATTTCCATTGTATCAGGAAGTTTTATTGGATGACACTACCATTTTCAAATAGTCAATGTTGGTCTAATATGCATAAGTATGTACATATGTGTGTATTCACATGTGTTTATGGATCAACATACTTTACATGCTAATAAATAGATGTTAGATTCTAATGATGAAATGTTCAAATACTCACTGGGGTGCTTTGCCCACTTACTTTTTGTTACAATAAAATTGCATTACTGAATTGGTAACCTTACCTTCTCTAGACTACATGAATAGCAATGTGGCTCCCTGAAACTTGATTACAAAAAACAAGAACTTTAGTTCAGTTGAAGCATTAGTTATAAGACTGAGAAGAGAGAGAGACAGCCTACTCTATCACTGGAAATTTGCACACAAAGTGAAACGCCTGTCACAGTGATGAATGGGGTTTCTTGTTATCTTACTGCCTATATCATTCCCAGCTCTGATTCCCCAGCAATGCCCGGATTGCATGGGGAAAGCAAAAGGAGAATTGTCCTGCATATTTCATTTGTGCTCAAGGAATACAAGAAGATTTTCAGCTATATTTATAAAGAGGATCGATCTCATTTTTACTACATTAATCTTAGAATTTAGAGTAATTTTTGCCTCACATAATCCAAAACCTATTTCTGTAAGTCAGGGCATGGCATTTTCTTCCCTACACTCATGTTTGTGTTTTGATTTTTAGATTCATGTGGTATTTTCTCTCTGTAAGACGAAGGAAAATTTATTATAGAATGCACATTTGTGTTTTAAAGTCAGGTGAAATGAAATAAAACACCCCAAGATGTTTTGACATAGCAAAATAAGAAATACTGACCAATTGGCTGGCATGTAGGAAGATAAGCCTTGGCATTTTTCATGAAAATCCGCATATTCCCTGTTGGAACACATACGCTATATTAAGGAGTCATTCTATTGGAAGCAGATGACCCCACTTCTTCAACAGCCTGGGTTTATCTAAAAGGGCAGTAGCAACTTTGGATGTAGAATCAGAGCAGTGATTTTTCATCTGAGCTCATCTATGCAAGCTTGAATAAACTATTTGGTCATCCTGAGCTTCATTTCTCTCCTGATATTTCTCTTGCTATGTTCATTACCTGCTTGATATTTGACAATTAAATAACATGAAACTAATTATGATAATAATATCAACTATATTAATTGCTCACCCTGGGTCAAATTTATGCATGCGTTATCTCATTTAATCCTCCTAACTCTACAAGGAAAGAAGTTTCCTTATATTTATTTTTCAGGTGAGAAAACCAAAGTTTCTTTAGGCTTGAAAGAGAGATCAGATACACTCAGGATCACACATATTTTTTTAGTGATCTCTATAGTCTTATCAGGACTCAGTGGCAGTTGCCTAATCCCAGAATCTGGAGTGTCAATCAATCCATATGCATATGTATAGATGCGTGGAAATGATTAACCACATGCAGATCATTGCTACTTTAAGAAGATTAGAAATAATGTAATTGGGAATACCTTTGCCCATTTTCCCCTCATTTTAGAAATACAATTTTTTTATATCTTTATTGGAGTATAATTACTTTACAATGTTGTGTTAGTTTCTGCTGTACAACAAAGTGAATCAGCTGTACATATACATATAATCCTCATATCCCTTCCCTCCTGAGCCTCTCCCGACACACTTTCTATCCCACCCCTCCATGTCGTCACAAAGCATCAAGCTGATTTCCCTGTGCTATGCAACAGCTTCCCACTAGCCATCCATTTTGTATTTGGTAGTGTATATATATGCCAATGCTACTCTCTCACTTTGTGCCAGCCTACCCCCCCCCCCCCCCGTATCCTCAAGTCCATTCTCTAGTAGGTCTGTGTCTTTATTCCCGTCTTGCCCCAGGTTCTTCATGACCCTTTTTTTTTTTTCATAGATTCCATATATATGTGTTAGCATACGGTATTTGTCTTTCTTTTTCTGACTTACTTCACTCTGTATGACAGACTCTAGGTCCATCCACCTCACTACAAATAACTCAGTCTTGTTCCTTTTAGGGCTGAGTAATATTCCATTGTATATATGTGCCATATATACAATGGATCTTCTTTATCCATTCATCTTTCAATGGACATTTATGTTGCTTCCATGTCCTGGCTATTGTAAATAGTGCTGCAGTGAACATTGTGGTACATTAGAAATACATCTATTTTCTTTTTCCATTATACCTAGCTGGACTACCCTGGGGTTTTTATTTGTTTGATTGTTTGCATGTCTGTGTGTGTTTGTTTTGTTTTATTTCAATTTTCTTGATCATTATGTGTGGATACACCTCCAAGTACATTTAAACACATTGATGTTATGTTCCAAGAAGGTGAAACTTTTAGGTGATTCGTACAATTTTTGATGACAGTAATTACTCCTTGCATTTGTGCACTGCTTTTTTAAATAATAGAATTCCTTTCATTTCTTTTTATTTCTTTTAGATGAAAATGGTGTGTGTTCTTTTGTTCAAGTAGGTGGGATATGATTATCATTCTTACTTGACAGCTATGGTGACATTCCCAAGGGTATTAGTCAGGATCTGAGGACTGAACCTCATATTTCCTAATTCTTATTTCCTGTTTCTTTCCATTAAACATAAACAGTATATTACAGGACTTACAGGGAAAAAAATGTCCCTATGGTCACAATGAGAAGAATGCTTCATAAAGTGACACATTGTGTGATCTTTAGAACTTGCTCTGTTAGTGTGCTGGGTACATTATGGTTCCCAGGTTCTACTCATCATTCCTCCTGTCCCACATGTTCTCCCAGTCTCCAGTATAACTCCTCTCTCTGATGTTTTCCCTCCAAAGCTAGGAGGGCCTTTTTTTGTTTTTCTGTACACTGCTACTTAATATCACCACATTGTTAATATTTTTCAGGTGCTCTTCTTTGTCTTTATTATAATTACAAAACTCCTTCATTTGGTATCAGAGGCTCTTCAGGACCTCACCACTTCACAATGCATCCCACCCAACAAACTTAGTGTCAGACATGAGTCTACACAACAGGAGATTTCAGACCTCCTTGCCTTCTCATGTAATAATGTCTCCTAGTTTTTCTGCCCTGGATATTCTTTTAGTTCATTTAAATTCATTGAATGGTATGTTTGCATTACCTCCTCTCACAGGATTTTTCCAGTGTTCCTTTGGCAAAAAAAATCCTGTCCTTGCTCTGGTTATTGCAATAGAACCGTGTATTATCATCATTTCTGATGAGAGTTCTGTATTCAAGGCAGAGGTGTTGTCTTGTTAACTTTTGTAGTCAGCAAGGTAGATAGCAGGATGCTTGATGCTTAATGAATTGAACTGACTCACTTTACAGCTGCATACAAAGACATGTATAAATTACAAAAAAATAAACAAAAAAATCTTTTGTATCCCAGAGCTAATTTGATAAGCTACAAGTCATTTTCAAATTCCAGAACTACACGTCTATGAGTGCAAGCCCTTTAAAGAGAATTCTATGTCTTGTTCACTGTGATGAGCTGGCCTTGTTCTTTCAGGTCATATGTTCTACTTTTAAGCATGTTTGCTACTGTTTTGGCTTCACAGACAACCATGCAGTCAGTCACCACATTGAGCCCTTACTATGTGCTAAACAAATGCTTAAAATTTAAAGAGCTGTGTATCATTGAAAACTGACCAGAAACTAGACTGAAGCTTTCCATTATTTCCCAGTTTATAAATGGGAAAACTGAAGCTCAGAGACATTAAGAAACTTATCTAAAATCTTCCAGTTACCAAATTCTATATTCTAACAATTTAATGTCTGTTGGACATCAAAGCATATGTGTAACTACTATATGACTATGCTTTGCTATTAAGTCATTATTAAAACATATCTCTTTGTCAGTATTAGAGAGAAAAATTCCAGGCTAAGAAAAGTGCCAAATCACTAAATATTGCAGAACTTTGTGATGGACTGTAAATAGTCAAAACTCTACAGAAATGGTCAGATGGCCAATCACTTTTTTTGCATTCTAGTTTTCCTGGCAAAACTAAAGGCATTAAAATACTTTTAAATTCATGAGATATATCGGTAATTCTCTTTTGATTTCATTTTTACCTAGTTATCTTCATATTATGTAGCTTCCTAAGTAGTTTTCTTACTTTTCTCCCTTAAAGAAGAAAGATTTCTGATAAGGTTTCTTCTAAACAATTGACAGTTACATTACTCATAGTAAATTAATTGATTTACATGTACACGCCTAGTTCATTCTCTTGGGAGAACTCTTGAGTTTGCGTTTGTAAATGTAAGTTAGCATCCAAGCTTAAAGACAGTTCTACATGATCCAGCATCACAGTAAAATGATAAGTTATTCATGAAAATCAGTTTGTTAACCCTGCCTGTTTTACCCAGATAAGAGAGTGTGAGATTGGTGGCTGTGATGGTAATGAGTGTGACTTTTTATTTAAATTTACAAATCTTTTAACCATTAGGTTCTCAATAAACGTTTGTTTATTACATTCCTCTGTACTGAATTAACTTATGCTAAATTTAATTTAATTAACCAATATAATAAGCCTGTATTGTACAGATGGTACAGATAATTAACTTTTATTTAAAAATTTTATTTAAGAAAAGTTCTAAATAAATTGAACCAGGTTGTAGAGTTAGAAGTAGGAGAGACAGAATTCAAAACACAGGTTTTCAATTACAAAGTCACTGCTGGGTCCTAATTTAAAGGTCTTGTTATATTTAAAAAAATATAGTCCTAAAAGAAAGAGGAAAAGAAAAGTTTGATATTTCAGAGTCTGTGTATTGGACTGTCATAAAAATGAAAAAGAAAATCTGTTCAAAGTAACCATTTTTTCTTTTCTTCCTTTATTTCAACCAGCTTTTCAACCCAATCCATGAGGTTTGCAAAAATTAAGTGAATACTTTTCTTTCAGTTACCAATTTATGATGAGGTTATTGGCCAACACTTGTTATTTGTGATCTTTTTGATGATAGCCATTCTGGCAGGTATAAGGTGATATCTCATTGTGGTTTTGATTTGCATTTCTCTGATGATTAGCGATGTTGAGCATCTTTTTATGTGCCTGTTAGACACATCTACATGCCAGACAGAGAAGGTCAAATAGTCTATGTTATAACATGTGAAACCTAAAAAATAAAATGAACAAATATATATAAAAAAACAGAAACAGACTCACAGATCTAGAGAACAAATTAGTGGCTACCAATAGGGAGAGGAAAGGAGGGAGGGGCAAGACAGGGGTAGAGGATTAAGAGACACAAACTACTATGTATAAAACAGATAACAAGGATCTATTGTACAGCACAGGGAAATATAGCGATTATTTTGGAATAACTTTGAATGGAGTATAATCTATAAAAATATTGCATCACTATGTTGTACACCTGAAGCTAATACGTTGTAAATCAACTATACTTAGTTATAACAAAGAACTTACTAGCCAAAACAGAGTAAAATGCTGGGGTTTTAATTTTTTCCACAGAATGTGGAGCTTTCTTATCATGTGTATTAGGTGAATAAATAAACAATGAAATACTTATTCAAGTTGAGTCAGAGTTTTGTTTTTCCATGGGAACTTTTGTCTGCAATTTTCAAACAGACATCCACAAAGGCAGGCTTTCGGATTGATTTGGCTCTTCCAAATACTATTTATTTTTCTCCATCTTTGCATATTCTGACCATGTCTCTCCCTCTTCCTGTCTCTGGATCTTTGCTCCTCCTCCACACTGCCACCACGTTGCTCTGTCTAAAGTCTTGCTTGGGTCACACTCTCTAATCAAAACTTCCCAATGGTTTCTATAACCATCACATAAATTGAAAACATTTTGGTCCAGAATTCAAAGGATTTTAGAATCTTTTTATTTCCTCTTCCTTGCTAGCTTCCAATACCCCTATTTCACTTCATTCAAATTGAGCTACCTCTGTTCCCAGTCCGTGATTTATGTTTATATCTTAGATCACTCTTGATCCAGTAAGGAGAATGGCTTAAGTGGTAGCAGGGAAGGAGCAAGAAGATATATAAAATCTTCAAGTGAGTGACTCTAGAAGGAAAGATAATATAGATGCAAGAAAAAAAAGATAGTCAGATATGTAATAAAAGGAGTTTTCTTTAAATAAAGAAAAATATACAGCGAGAAGTAGAATGAAAAGATTGGTTCCCAGAGAGAAAAATACTGAAGTTCAACAGACGTTTTGATATACCATGGTGAAGTTGCCAGAACCACTGAAGAAAAAATAATGAGAAAATACATATCATAAAAATGCTAACAGGAAGAAAGGCAACAATAATATGCAACAAGCCTGAGTTTTTATGTTTAAAAAAATAAAAGAAAAAAGATGATTATATTTTTTAAAGTTATGATGATGATATAATGATATCCCAAGAAATTACAAATTTATCAGTTGAAAATGTTGATTGGACAATGATGATCAAAGAAGTATATATTGTGTTGAAATAGTTGCTAGCAGTTTAACTAAAATACATAAAATGAGAGATGTTAATAAATTAGGAAAGAGGGTATAGATTGAAAATACATGAAAACAGACAAAATAATAAGAAGGAGCCATGGGAACTGTAGAATATTTACATTCTTTCAGCTTCAGGAGTGAGAGGATCCATCTTGAAAAAAATACATTTGAAATTTAAATGAAAGCTTAATTGGGCAGGTTTTCCTCCCCATCACAGTGGCAATAGCTCTCATCTTCTGATCATCATTTTTTCATAAGAAAAAAATCTTGAAAATTTACTAGACAGTGATTGAAGCAGTGTAAAACGTGATCCAGCTAATGCCTTACTGGAGGGAAATCCAGTGAGGGGTTTGAGATGGATTTGTGACGCTTGCAAAGCATTAGACCATTAAGATAAAAAGTTGAATTATATAAAACAATTGAGTGGGTACTCAGTTCAATCTGTACATGTTATTTGTCATGGGTTTAGCTGCAATAAATGAAAATACCTAAGTTTTTGAAGATTCATATAATCATACGTGTTCCACCAATTTGCATTGCTGCTTAAGGGACACTTGACTGAAAACAGCGACACTATCCCTTACATGTCTTATAATTTTAGCTATGATGTCAGCCTGCTATTTAGATTTATTCCCTATGCTTTATTGCAGGCTGTTAAAATTGAACTAAAAAAGAATTTGTAGTTTAACTAGATACAAAGTATATTATCTGACAACATCCTTATATGCAAAGAACAGCAACCTTAAGTTATAGTAAAAGATTCAATTTTCAAAAACCATATAATATGAAAACTATTGAGTTTAAATAAGTCTTGACTATGAAAATGATTATTTTTTTGACTAGACACTCAAGCTCATAAAGATCAAAATTATTCCAAATTATTGTGGGAATTCCATGGGTTTTGAATAAACATATTAGCAAGATTCACAGGAAAAAAGGGGCGTATGAACAAGCTCAATCAAAAGTCCATGTAAAAAATAAACATGCAACAATAACCTGTTTCAAAAAAGAAGAATAATTAGAGAATTCAACCTACAAGATAATATTTTGGAAGAAAAACTGATTTTGTAGTCTATTCTCACAAACAAATAAATTACAGATGGTTCAATGATTTAAATTTTGAAAGATTACTATAAAGAAATTAAAATGAATAAATTTCATATTAATATGCAAAATATAGAGGCCAAAAATATGTCTGCTGAAAAAAAAAGCACAGCATGAGAATTGTGAGTTAAGTTTTATTTGGGGAAAAATGAGGACAATAGCCCAGGAGATAGCATCTCAGGTAGCTCTGAGAAACTACCTGAGATAGGTAGGGGGAAGAGGAAGGGGGAAGGTCAGTATTATATATGATTTTAGTGAAAGGGGGTACATTCCATCAAGCACACATTTTTTGCAGAAGGTTGCTGCTAGTCTCGTGAAGGTTACTACAAGTTATGAGGAGCAGACATCAGCATGAATGATTTTAGTGCTTTTCTAGATATGAGGAAATGCAATAATTGGGCTCATAAAGTCTTCTCCTGAAAATATCTATCTAAAGACCTGTTCTGTCAGTTTTTTCCCAGAGCACAAAGTGCCTCATTCCTGATCTCCACCCTGAACTCCTTTCAGGGTGTGTTGAAGGTCAGTGGCTGCAACCACTTGTGATTTAATCCTTGTAGAGGCAAGATGGCAAGTGCCATTTTTTAGTTGGCAAAGGGGAAGGTAGATAAATTTGGGAATTTAAAATTATGAAAGTTCCAGGTGAAAAGTAATAGACAACTTATAAATTAGTGAAAAATTGAAGTACACATGACAAGAAAGTACAAATTTATTTAAGTAATAAAGAACATAATTATATTAACAAGAAGTCAATAACTCATTTAAAAACAATTAATCTATGACTGGATGCACAAATATATGCATAATAGCAAAAATGCAAATTAATTTTAAAGGCAAAAAGATGTAATATTTTTACCTACTTAATTGTGGAAAAATAAATATTATTAAATACCAAATTTGGATGTTTTGGGAAAATAAGTACTTCATGAACTGGGACAATATAATTAGACAGTTTCACAATGTCAATCAAAATTTCAACTGTGTATATCCTTTGAAAATAAAGTTCTACTTCTAGAAAATTATAAGTATCCTTTCACCTGTGCATAAATATTTTATGAAAGAATATTCAATGAAGTATTTCCTTGTGAAAGCAGAGAATACAACAATCTAATTGCACAGAAGGAGGGGTGAGCTAAGGAAATGTGGTATTCAAATGCAAGGGAGTACTCCACAGACAGACACAGAAAGGCTGGGGAGCTTGCATGTACTAAAAGGAAAAAAGACAATATTTTGCATGTAAAAAGAAATATGCTCTGCCTTGAGTAAAAAATGAAAGGGATATTCATAGTCATTGTGTGTGTGTGTGTGTATGACAACCTATAGAACAAAGAATGAAAAACAATTGCCAAGTGTGACTCTGGAAAGTGGGACTGGAGATCTAGGGTGGGAGAAACACATTTTCTTACTTTTCTATCTTTGATTTTTTTTAACATGTGTGCATTAAATTCTTAAGTGTTTAAAAAATACAGCTGCTATGTGACCTTAACTTAGATGTAGGAGTCATGATAGAGAAATAACAGCCTTGGAAATTAAACATAAAGATAGCTGTGTCAAAATCTGAGCTAAGAAACACATGAGAAATAGACATTTGGGGAAGGTGTAGAATTAGCTCAATTTTGGATATCATAATAAAAGCTAAAATGATTCACTCCTCGTAATGTGCTAGTCATAGTTCTAATTACCTCACATGTATTAACTCTGTCTAATCCCTATAACAACCTAATAAAAAGGTCTTAAGTTCACGATGTCTTTTCAAAATTATTATCACAGTTGTACATACAGTGCCTGTGTCATTCATCACAGCACATGCCCATCAGAGTCTGGGACAACACCCCATGAATAAATACACTAACATTTTTGCAGAACATACATGCATATTCACACTGAGTGTGATAAAGAGACTCTTAGCCTCTAGGCTATCCTAACCTGAAAGGTTTGAAGTTCTTTTGGAACATCCAAGGAAAGGCACACAGTTATGAAATTCAGAAAAGGATCTGGGTGTCACGACCAGAAGGATGGCTGTTGTAGGCACACGATGGATGAAATTATCCAAGGTCAGCGTACATGCTGAGAGAGGAAACTGACTTGTGATTTGAACCTGAAGTGTGTCAGCATTTAAGAGACCGGTGAAAGGCACGGGTCAGTAACAGTATGTATGAAGCATTCTCAGGAAACGCACATATATTGTTCTATTTCGTCTTTCCATTAATTCCATCAGATAGATGTTGTCATCTCCATTTATTAAATTAGGAGGCAGACTCTATTAATTAACATAGTTAGATCACAAGTTAGTGACCGTTAATGGTTCTGTGCTGTTCCAAAGACACTGCTTTTTTCTACCACACTGCACTACACAAAATGGGGGAGACTTACGTGGACTAAGAATGCCACCTGTCATATCAGCAAACAAAGATGTTGCGGCCATCAAGCCATCAGCCATTACAGCCCCACCCACAATGGTGACTGGGAACTCAGGATGGAAACAGGATGCCCACCGTCAAGCCTTCAGCCACTGCAGTCACCCCCAAGGGTGCACCCTGAGAAGATTCGGGAATGGAAAAAAAACATCTACTGGCCCTAGATAGTTGAGGTGCAGATTAAAGGAATGATTTCATGAGCCCATACTTTGCATCTTCCCTTACATAGAAAAGCGCTAAATTCATTAACTTAAGATGCCTGGTTTTCTTTAATTAACAGTAATCTTTTGATGTTCCCACTACCTGGCTTTTGTTACAGAACTCCTATGTATCCTGGCTCCCCCCTTACCTCTTTGGAGCTGTCCCTCAGAGCTATCTGAGAGTCCTGTCTCCCTGAGAGTTATCTCAAAGTCCTCAGAAAATCCACCAAATAAAATATAACTCTTAACTTTTAGGTTGTACATTTTTTTCAGTCTACATTTAGAATCAAAATGTTTTTACTAGTTTTATTACCTCTATTATTAACTATATCTGACTTTTAATCAATTAAGTTATTTAATTTATTAAATTATTAAGTTATTTAATTTAATGATTTATTCTTTATAAACTACTTCATTGTGTATGAATTTAACTTTTATTTATTCCAAAAATCTTGATTGCATACCCATAGGCGCTGGAGAATCTACTAGATGCTTGGGATAAAATAATAAATAAAATTTCCATTTTCAAGTAGCTTATGGAACTAATAGATAGCTAGTTACAGAACAAGGTGGTAATAGCTCTCAGGAGGATCACAAAACACACTTGGGAGGTGTCAGAGGTGCTTTCTCCAAGGAGCCGAAATCTAAGCTGTGAACTATAAGTATGAATGGGAAAAAGAGGGCAAATTCTTCATGCAGAGTCATGAGAAGAAGTCTCCTGGTAGATAACACAGGATGAGCAAAATATACACATGACCAAATACATGACAGTGTAGACCAGAAAGAAGTTTGTTGTGGCTCCATGATTATGTAAAAAAGGAGATGTAGAGGATAGGGCAAAGGAATAAGGGTATAGATCAAGAAAGCTATTCATGCTTCCTGCTGGGAGGCTTTGGTTACTGCATGCTGTCCGGCTATCCCGCCAGCATGGACTCACAAAGAAGCTTGACAATTAACTTGGAGCTTCCAT
This sequence comes from Monodon monoceros, assembly GCF_005190385.1. Classification (NCBI taxonomy): domain Eukaryota; kingdom Metazoa; phylum Chordata; class Mammalia; order Artiodactyla; family Monodontidae; genus Monodon; species Monodon monoceros. The sequence goes on along the minus strand of NW_021703772.1, from coordinate 105,739,433 downwards.
TTATGTATTCATAACTGTATGGAACAAGTTCTGCAGCAAAAACATAGGTGAGAACATTGATCCGGTGAAAAGTGCACTATATGTGAAATATTATTTTGATTCTCTATAAGGGAGAGAGTTACCATTTTCAATTACGTGCTATTCCCATGGTTTGGATCTCGAGTAACATAAACCTTGAATGTTGCTCCTGGTATTTCAGAACTCAACTGCAATTGAGCAGCCAACACAACAATGGCATTTATTTAATTCTTTCAAGGCAGTGTGTAGTAGTGGGAGGTACCTGGATTTCAGAATAGAAGGTCTTGTGTTATATGTCAATTAAATCTCAGTAAAACTGGGGAAAAGGTCCTGTCCTTTCCACCTCCAACCTGTGTTACACTGGGAATATATTTTTTAAATTTTCTTGAACTTTCATTTTTCCACCTGCTAAATCGTTCTCTTCAGAAGTAGAAATCATGAAGTTGGGCTCTCATTCAACCTTATGTTTTTTGAAAATGGCGATACAAAAAATTCTTGTTTTCACTCTGAAACTGTTTGTCCTTACCTGCTGGGTGGTGGGGGAAAAGTTTGCTTAGTCTATTGACATTTGAGTTTGCAAAGGAGAGAAAAATGAGTGCAGCACACATGATTAATATTAATAATAATAATAAAAGCTGCCAGAAAGCTTTCCCACTAATCTTTTATTATTCAGGCTCTGGTGCATAATGAACATTCTGAATATTTAATAACTGAAAGAGAGAAAAGCCAACTGAAAGAACATCTTGAGCTGTCATGTATATGCATGAAAAAGCTCCTTATCCCACAAGGAGAGAGAACAGACTGGATCTGTCAATGGTAAAATACGACATTTTTACACCCCTAGTCAAATGTCACTACAGATTGCAAGTGACATCTTATAATGAAGAACAACTTCCTATAGAATATGAAAAATATAAATGCTTCCTTTCCTTGCTAAGAATTTATACTGAAAGGTCATTATAGTGCATGTAAAATCCCACGGAAGCTGCTTAATGTACTTTCTATTTTCACTCCAATATGATCAGGTGGTGAGTGTGACTTGGTCTAATTAAAAGCAGGTTGTAATTTGCATACACAGAGGCACCAGAAAAGCAGATAAGTGAGGATTTGCTTGGGGAGAAATGGTTGATCAAGCAAGAAATAATGAGGAAATGATGGAATGAAAATGTCTAGGCCTTTGTACTTTGTAGAAAAGTTGTTTTCTTCTTTATTCTTCTTCCTTTCTTTCTGGATGTTCACGACAAGGCACCAGCACCTCCTTAGGGCAAAGGTACATTCCTCCAAAGCACATAAAGGCTTTATGAGGTACAAAGTTTTCTTAAGAAAATGAGATTTTTCCAATTTACTTCACCCTTGAAATCAAATTAATTTGCTGTATTGTGTGAATTGTGGCTTTTTTCTTTCTTTTTATATTAAGCATTTTCAGTGTAACAACAGAGACTAAGAGAATACTTGGTGGAAAGGGATATACCCCAGTGCAATTGATTTTTATTTGGAGAATGAAAAAAGTACCATCAAAAAAAAAATTTAGCCTTCCTTTTTATGGGATAAACTGTTTACATTACATTTTTCCTCTTCATTTATAAACTGTCACGATGTCAGATGAGGTCTCATTGTTATATCTTCTTTGCTTCCACTGTGCTCTTATTCCTACTCCAGAAAACAATAAAATGGTTTGCAGCATTGGGTTTCATCTTCATTAATGTTTATCTATTTGTATTTCACATAGTGAAGTGTTCACTAAAAGATTGACAAGTCCTGAAATCAAAGTTAGAAGTCCTCTAATTACTGCCAACTGAAATTTTCCAAGTGTGCCTAAGATCACAGAACTGCTGGGTATTGAGAAAGATTTCTGTTTATCAATGTGCTGTGACAGACACCAGCATCCCTGGACTCTGTAAAATCTGCAGGCTGACAGGGACCTATAGAGTTAATTAGTCCATTCCCAGTTCTAAAATAGTTATGAAACTAAAGCAGGAAAATGGAAATCCATTCCATTATGAATGTTCAAAACTTATTGGGCATATAAAAAGTGCACTGTATCTTTCTCCACCAATTTTTAAAACCCAGGTACATTTTACTAGGTCAGGAAGTATTCCCCTTCATTTAACAGAAAATATGCCTTCCAAAAAGGCATGGAGATATTGAAACTGAAGGGTTTTATTCTTTTTGTTTTTTTGATAAACAACAAGGATTTACTTTATAGCACAGGGAACTAAATTCAATATCTTCTAATAACCTATAATGGAAAACAATAAGATGCTGTACACCTGAAACTCAACACAATATTGTAAATCAACTACAGTAAAATTAAAAAAAAAAAAAAAAAAAGACTGGTGGAGCAGGCGGGTGGGTGAGTCCAGTCTCTGCAGAAGGAGTGAAAGAGACAAGAAAAGCAGGGGGCGGGGGGTGGGGGTGGCGGGGAGGCATTGAATGCTGCTTCCATTCCTCCCTGGGGCTTTTTGCGGGCCTCTCATTGCTGTGGCCTCTCTCATTGCTGTGGCCTCTCCCGTTGCAGAGCACAGGCTCTGGACGCGCAGGCTCAGAGGCCATGGCTCACGGGCCCAGCCGCCCCGCGGCATGTGGGATACTCGCGGACCGGGGCACAAACCCGTGACCCCGCATCGGCAGGCGGACTCTCAACCACTGCGCCACCAGGGAAGCCCCTCCTTGCGGCTTTTAACGCTTAACAAACCCCGAAAGCAAAGTGACATCATTACCCCTCAATTTACTCGTTCAAGGTCCTTTCTCCCTCCAAGGGCCAGGTCCTGGCCAAGGGTGGGGGGCGGTCCTTGCCGTGACCAATCGCGCTGCCCCTGAGCGTTCGCCCGGACTGGGTCCTCCCACCAGTGCCCAGGCCCGGCTGAGGAGGTGGATCTTTGCTGGCAGCGCCTTCAGGGCCAGGTCCCCAGACCCTGCCCTGCTGTCACCATGCAGAGAGCACGGTGCCCAGGACCCAGCTGGCCCTACCTTAGCGCCGCGATCCCGGATCCCCGTGCGTCTGCGCTGGAGTGGGGTGTTGGGAGAGGGGAGAGCGGGTGTGCAGACTCACTAGAACCTAGCGCGCCATGTGCTCAGAGCTGAGCCAACCACTACTTGGTGTCCCTAGAAATGGCTGCTGCAAACCTAGGTTTATTGTATTTGCCCTTCTGGTGCATTTCTTAAATATACATCCGCTGCAGAGCGACCAGGATCTGATGAAAAGTCAGTCCTTCACCTGTTCTGCTCTCAAGAATAATTTTGGCCACAAATGCACATTAGAAGCTTTACATGTAGAAAAAGGCAAGTAGCTGAGTCATTGACTCTTTTTATTTATTTATTTTTAACATCTTTGTTGGCGTATAATTGCTTTACAATGGTGTGTTAGTTTCTGCTATATAACAAAGTGAATCAGCTATATGTATACACATATTCCCATATCTCTTCCCTCTTGCATCTCCCTCCCACCCTCCCTATCCCACCCCTCTAGGTGGTCACAAAGCACCGAGTTGATCTCCCTGTGCTATGCAGCTGCTTCCCACTAGCTATTTTACATTTGGTAGTGCATGTATGTCCATGCCACTCTCTCACTTCCTCCCAGCTTAACTTTCCCACTCCCCGTGTCCTCAAGTCCATTCTCTGTGTCTGAATCATTATTCCTGTCCTGCCCCTAGGTTCTTCAGAACCCTTTTTTTTTTAGATTCCATATATATGTGTTAGCATATGGTATTTGTTTTTCTCTTTCTGACTTACTTCACTCTGTATGACAGACTCTAGGGCCATCCACCTCACTACAAATAACTCAATTTCATTTCTTTTTATGGCTGAGTGATATTACATTGTATATATGTGCCATATCTTCTTTATCCATTCATCTGTTGATGTACACTTAGGTTGCTTCCATGTCCTGGTTATTGTAAATAGTGCTGCAATGAACATTGTGGTACATGACTCTTTTTGAATTATGGTTTTCTCTGGGTATATGCCCAGTACTGGGATTGCTGGGTCATATGATACTTCTATTTTTAGATTTTTAAGGAACTTCTATACCGTTCTCTATAGTGGCTGTATCACTACGAACAGTGCAAGAGGGTTCCCTTTTCTCCACACCCTCTCCAGCATTTATTGTCTGTAGATTTTTTGACGATGGCCATTCTGACCGGTGTGATGCGATACCTCATTGTAGTTTTGATTTGCATTTCTCTAATGATTAGTGATGTTGAGCATCCTTTCATGTGTTTGTTGGCAATCTGTATATCTTGTTTGGAGAAATGTCTATTTAGGTCTTCTGCCCATTTTTGTATTGGGTTGTTTGTTTTTTTTGATATTGAGCTGCACGAGCTGCTTGTATATTTTGGAGATTAATCCTTTGTCAGTTGCTTCGTTTGCAAATATTTTCTCCAATTCTGAGGGTTGTCTTTTTTGTCTTGTTTATGGTTTCCTTTGCTGTGCAAACGTTTTTAAGTTTCATTAGGCCCCATTTGTTTATTTTTGTTTTTCTTTCCCTTTCTCTAGGAGGTGGGTCAAAAAAGGATCTTGTTGTGATTTATGTCATAGAGTGTTCTGCCTATGTTTTCCTCTAAGAGTTTTATATTGTCTGCCCTTACATTTTGGTCTTTAATCCATTTTGAGTTTATTTTTGTTAAACTGAAGGTTAAAAATAATGCTTATATATTATGCTGTTAACCATGACATCACAATATGCATATAAGAAGATAGGAAAAATACTTTAAATATTAATAGTTTCTAGGTGTTTGAATGTGGTTATTTTTCCTGTTTTCAGTTTTAGTTCATTTGGTATATTTTAATTGACTAGATTTTGTGATAGTAGAAAAATTGACTGTAAAAACTGCACACTGTAAAATATATTTCAGATCAAGTCCTGTACCACTTTGTATTATAAAATTTCTGTATTCAAATATAAAATTAACAAAACCTCTCTAAGTTGACCTAAGTTGAAGAGTTTCAATGACCAATATTGGCTATATCATATACTGAGAGTCTGTTCACTCATTTATTTATTCAATAACATGTCTGAGTGCCTGCCAAATGCCTAACAATTTACCAGGTATATGGTAGGTGCATCATGGATGTTTATTACATTAAATCACAAAAGGAAAAAAAAGGATGTTAGGCACTCTGCTAGGGAATGAGATTATTGAAATGATCAAGATAATCCCTCTTTCTCTATTTTGTATATATCTGTATATATATTCTGACATTTCAAGGGATGAAAAGTCCAGATATCATTGATTAACTTTGGAAAACCTCAAGACATATACATACTACTATATATAAAATAGGTAACTAATAAGGACCTACTGTATAGCACAGGGAACTCTACTCATACTCTCTAATGACATGTATGAGAAGGGAATCTGAAAAAAAGAGTAGCTATCTGTATATGTATAACACAACATTGTAGATCAACTGTACTTCAATAAAAATTTAAAAAATGAACTCATTTCTTCTTTTTTTTTAAGGAAAGAAACTCCACTTTTGTGGCATTTTCTCTGCCATTTTAGCTCTCCCTTCTAACCAACCCCTTCATCACGTTGACCCATACTGAAAAACAGTACAGCAACAGATGCAACATAGCTGGTAAAAAGACATTTTTAAAGCAGTAACAGAAATAATCATAGCCTCTTCCAATGTATGTTCTAAGGCATGCATACATTTTATTTTTTTTTGGCTGCACCTCACAGCTTGTGGGAACTTAGTTCCCCAACCAGGGTTGAACCCAAGCCATGGCAGTGGAAGGGCAGAGCCCTAACCACTGGACCACCAGGGAATTCCCAAGGCATGCATACATTGTACACTCTCAGTCAGTATGTATTATCATTTCATTTTAGAAGTAATGAAACGGAGGTAAAGAGAAATTACATTCTGTCCCAGGTCACAGCTAGGTTAGAATCGGGGGGTTCCAATCAGTCAGCAGCCATCAACACTGAAGCAAGACCCTCTACCAGCAAAAAGATTATGACTCGCTGAAGGCTCAGGTGATGGTTAGCAATTTTTAGCAATAAATTATTTTTAAATTAAGTTTTTTTCTAAAAAAACTGGGATATGTAGGTCTCTGAAGTCTGTGCCAAGACCACTTCAGCGTGCTAAAACAAGTTGATGCCATAGGACTGAAATGGAGCAGGACCCTATTGCCCTTCCCCTGCACCCCGCTGTCCTCAGCCTGCGTTTTGTCTGTAGAGAAACTTTAGCCAAAGAATAATTTTAATCAGAGAAATGAGAAAAATACAGAAACAAAGGAAAACAGTCAAACAAGATGAAATAATATTTCAGCCATTAAACAAACTTAAGGACATTTAGTTCCTTCTCAAGGGCCATAGATAATATTCTGAGCCATCTCCTATGAGCCGTCTTATAGATACTGAAACCCCCACCAGGTGGAAGAAGATAACATGATGACCAGACTGTCGCCATGACCTAAGCTGCCACAGTTCCGAGAACTAGCCTCAAAGGAATGGGAACAAATTGACCCTGGAACTGAAGACTAACTGTACCTAAAACAATCAAGATGATGCTGGTCAGACCACCGTTGACCAATTTCAAGATGACTGTCAGAGCTGACTGTGCTGTTTTTACATGTAACCAGCTCCCTCTGTCTATAAAAGTTCTTGCCCCCTGATTGTCAGTTGCAGGTGAGTTGGCCTTTGGACATGTGTCTGCCCTCCCCTCACCCCCGGTTACCAGCATCCAAAATGAAGCAAACTTTCCCTTCCACCAACCTTGCCTATTGGCTTTTGAGTGGCGAGCACCCAAACCCCACTTATGGTTACAGGATCTCAATAAATGGGTTTTAAAGGTATTTTACAATATTTAATATATACTGAAGGATATATGTAATATATATCTAAGGTAGGAAGCATGGGAGGTAGGACCCATTTATCCCCCACATGTTAAGATCTCGAGATTAATCCTTTGTCAGTTGCTTTGTTTGCAAATATTTTCTCCCATTCTGAGGGTTGTCTTTTCGTCTTGTTTATGATTTCCTTTTCTGTACAAAAGCTTTTAAGTTTCATTAGATCCCATTTGTTAGGGAGGGGATATGGGGATATATGTATACATATAGCTGATTCACTTTGTTATACAGCAGAAACTAACACAATATTGTAAAGCAATTATACTCCAATAAAGATGTTAAAAAAAAATCATAGAAGAGAATCTAAACTTGATTCCATCCAAGGAATTTTACCTTATCATCCTGCTTTTCCTGGAGACTACTACCAACTTAGAGGGGAAAAAATCCTTCTAAAATGAGATCTAATATTCCTTCCTTCTTAAACAGAAAAGATACAACATATTAAATACTTGTTTGATGACTCAGCTACATTGTTATTTAATATCATATTCTCTGTCTTTCTCCCTCCCTCCAGTACATTTTACAATCTGCCTGGAATGTGTTCATTGTATTTATTTATTTATTTATTTTTTGGCTGTGCCCCATGGCATGCCTGATCATAGTTCCCCAACCAGAGATCAAACCCTCGCTCCCTGCAGTAGAAGTGCCAAGTCTTAACCACTGGACCTCCAGGGGAGTGTCTGTTCATTATATTAATGTTGACCCTATCCCCCAACTCTGACTCAGCACCTTGACAACTTGGCTAGTTTTGTCACTTCCTCTGGAAGGTGCTCCTAAACCCTGGCATCACTTTCATAGGCCCTATGCTTTATTTTAACAACATTTATCTCAGTTTTAAGTTTATAGTTATATGAGTAATTATTTGTGTGACACAAGGCTTTCACTATATATAAGCCCTACAAGGACAGAGCTCATATATTCCATTTTCACCATTGTATTTCCAACAAACTGTATGATACAAGGTAGGCAATCAAAAAAGTTTGTTGAGTGTTTGGCCAAATTGTGATTCTAAAATGTTTAGTCAAAGTCAAGGTAAAAGAGAAGAAAATGATTTCATTCTTTCACATATTCTTCTATTCAAAAAGTGCAGTTTTAGGGACTTCCGTGGTGGCACAGTGGTTAAGAATCTGCCTGCCAATGCAAGGGACACGGGTTCGAGCCCTGGTCTGGGAAGATCCCGCATGCTGCAGAGCAGCTAAGCCCATGTGCCACAACTTCTGAGCCTGCGCTCGAGAGCCTGCGAGCCACAACTACTGAAGCCCACACTCTTAGACCTGTGCTCCACACAAGAGAAGCCACCACAATGAAAAGCCCTCACACCGCATCAGCAATGAAGATCCAACACAGCCAGAAATAAATAAATATATACTTTTTAAAATGCAGTTTTAAAAATTTACCATTATTTTAATCACAGTATAAACATAATTCCAAATTCTGTTGGATTTGAGGCCTTATCATTTTAACTCAAGGATTTTTCCATTTACTTTCATAGTCATATTATTTAATGGCTTCACAATGACATTGGGTGATGGAACCACTGTAGTGTACTTAATTCTTCCTCCATGGCTGGATATTTGTTACTTTTTAAATCTTTCTGTTATGGTGTATTATCTTACAATAAAAAATCTTTCACATGCATAACACTTTAAAAATTTTTATTTATTTACTTTGGGTACATTCCCAGAAGTAGAGGTCACTATGTATATAGATACTTATTGCTCTAAAAATGTCTTTTTAAAATATTCTCTAAAAGCAATGCACCAGTTTAGATTTTTGCTAGCAATGTAGGAGCCCCATTCTCTCTTGCTGCTTCCAAGATAAATTAATTGAACAAGCCGGTATGTATAGCTTCACATTTTTCTCTGTTCATAGAAACTTGAAAATATAAGTATACATGAAGAAGAAAATGTGTTTGTGCATTTCTTGATTCTTTTTTTTTTTTTGCTCAACCTTCCCCCATGTAAATTAAGGAAAATCTAATATATCCTCTGAAATAATTACTATTTCATTGCATGGATTCACCAAATTTATTCTTCCAATAATAGTTATTCAAGGTAGCTTCCAAGTTTTGTCTTGTTTTTGTCAGCATAAACAATACTGTATTTAACATTCTTGTACATAAACTGTATTTACCAATGCTTTCACTTCTAAACTCTCTAAAAAGAGATTCACACAGGCCTTCCCTGTTGGTCCAATGGTTAAGAATCTGCCTTCCAATACTGGGGATGTGGGTTTGATCCCTAGTCGGGGAGCTAAGATCCCACATGCCACGGGGCAACTAAGGCTGCATGCCGCAACTGCTGAGCCTGCATGCTCTGGAGGCCATGTGCCACAACTAGAGAGAAGCCTGCACGCCATAATGAAGAGCCCACCCACCACAATGAAAGATCCCCTGTGCCACAACTAAGACCTGATACAGCCAAATAAATAAATATTTTTATAAAACAGAGATTCACACAAGTGAGATAACTGAGTCAAAGGCTATCTGCCTGTAAAGTTTAACAGATTTTGTCAGATTTCTTTCCAGAAAATACTATAAAATTCACCTCTCCACTACTTGAGATATATATAAAAGCAACCATTTCTCTGAATCCTTGCCAGGCCTAATTGGATGCTGGTAACTTGAATTTTTTTTCTTCTATGACTTGCCTGCTTCCAAATTCTGCCAATTTTTCTATGTGCAATTTGGCTTTTTCTTAGAAATTATGGGAATTGTTTTGTAATTAATACATGCCATTTTATCTGTCATATGGATTGCAAAAATGTTTATTACAAATATATTGTTTCTATTTTTTTTCTTTTTAAATTATGTAGAAAAAATATGCTGATGGCTGCATCTCTAACAATTTTGGGGCCCATGGCAATTGCACAAATGGAAGTCCACATACCTATGTCTAAATTTAGACATCTTATGTCTAAATACTTGAAAGCTATAAATGAAACTTATAAAATAAACTGTTAAATAAAATACATTCAATCTCCCTACCTTGAATAATATCCCTACATAATCACATGGAAAGTCAGTTTAAAATTTAGAATATACACAGTGGCATAGGGATAACTGACCCATGGACCACATTACAGTGACAGTGGGAGTGATTTCTGTTCACTGGACTTCTATCAGTCATCTTTTATCATTTTCATTATGTTTTCTTGAAATTTTTTGTAGACAATCATATTGCCTGTCAATAAGTGTCAGTGAGTGATAAATTATTCAGTGTTTTTACTTTCTCCTCTTTTTCTATCTCTCTTTCACTCTTTCTGCCACCCTTTCTTTTCTTCCTTTCGTATTTTTTTCCATTCATCAGTTCCTTCTGAACAATGTTGAGTAGTAGAAGCCATGATAGTAGTGAGTCTAGTCATGTTCCTGACTTTACAGGAAATTATTTTAAACTGGCATGGCTAATATGATGACTGCTGTAGATTTCTGAGAGAGACATTTGATCAAGTTAAAGAAAAAAGCCTTAAGATGTATTTATCATCTCCTAAAAATTTAAATGCTGAATGATTGCTTATTTTATCAAAATATTTTTCTTCACCTATTAAGATGATGGTAGAGTCTTATTTTTCCAGTCTCTTAATGTGGTGTGTAACACTGATTTCTGATTTTGAACATTCCTTCATTCCTAAAATGATCATCTAATTCTATACATATATATATATACTTTACAAATTTCTATAAATATGTTTTAACTCACTTTTGGAGTTAGTTTACTAAATATTTCCAAACCTGGCATATTTTGTGGTTTTTGAATCTGTTTTTTAAAAATATTTTGTTGTCACTTTCCTGGATTTATTTTTATTTGTGTGTCTGCCTTCAGTAACCATAAACTCAGTTTTCATGTTGCTTTCATTTGTTGCAGTCTCCCTTAACACAAGTTGAAGCCATTACTCTCTAGAGAGCACCAAGGTAATATTTTAAGTATGCATAGGTTCCTTTTTATTTGTCACTTGGTCATTCTGGATTTTATACATTACGTGTGTGTGTGTGTTGTTTGTGTGTGTATAATACTTCATTTACTGAGCTACACTATGGTTTTCCAATGTTAACTGGAGCAGAAATTGTGACCAGTGATTGGGAGATTCATCTTAAGTTTCCACTTAACCCTTGCCCATGTTTCTAAATATATACACCATTTGGATCCTGCAGAAGGCTATTATTTATTTAGTTGACTCTTCCAGCTCTTGTTTTGTCAGTTTCTTTTTCAATCTCTGATTTGTTCAAGACGAGTTTTGCTTTGGAACTAGACGACACTTCTCTGCCTTAACCTCCATGTTTCTTCTTAAATCTAATATAGTTTATTAATACCAAGAACCAATCATAAATATTTAGGTTCTATGAATCAGTTCAAGTATTCTCTTAGAAATAAAATACACCTTTTGAGAATATGGTCACTAAGAGATTCTTTCTGGGTCCTCAGAGGTTTTTCTTGCTTACTCATATTCTCCATTTTTTTCTTCCTGTTGTTCTTTTTTTTTTTTCCTAGATAGTTTACAGATAAATTAAGTGCTACGTTGATGGATGCATTCATTATTGATTGTCAAACAAACACTAGCCCCCTGATTTTATAGGAGTTATTAAAAAATTGAAAGGCATAGCCATGAAATATTCTTCTTGAGGTAGAAAATCTTAGTATTTAATTATATATAACAATATCTTTGGATGGATAAAGTGAATATCTAGGAAAATGGTGGTGAACTACATTCTACAATGTAATAGCTATAGATGTCTCAACTTTATCAGCTAAAAAGACATTAAAAATTTGATATTTAAATTTTTTTTTTCTTTTTTTTTGTGGTACACGGACCTCTCACTGTTGTGGCCTCTCCCGTTGCGGAGCACAGGCTCCGGACACGCAGGCTCAATGGCCATGGCTCATGGTTCCAGCTGCTCCGCGGCATATGGGATCTTCCCAGACCGAGGCACGAATCCGTGTCCCCTGCATCGGCAGGCGGACTCTCAACCACTGCGCCACCAGGGAAGCCCCAAAATACTTTTCAGGTTTTTTTTTTTTTCTGTTTTTGTTTTTACCACTCAAGCAATTTTGCAATAAAATAAACTGCAAATATAATATACTGCATGTGACATTTTATTTATTTAAGATTTGTTCACACATTTAAGATTGCCATGTCAAAGTTTGTCATTATTATTATTTTTTCTTTATTTTTACTTTTCAGATACTGCAAGATAATCTCAAAAACATTGTGACAATTGTCATTTCTACAAGTCATGGATGAGGGTAACAGTATTATCAACAGCCTCATAATCTACCTAAATTGTTAACAATATGATGAATTTAAAATAATATACTATAATTTTAATTTTTAAATTACTATTATGGAGATGTAATATCTTTATTAGTCATTTTTATAGCTTCATTAATCAATTGCCTTTCATATTGTGACAGGAAGAGAGTTGGCATTGCCCAGGGGCAAGACAAAAGGTGTACTGCCATCTTTTACACTTGCAATACAAACTGCTGTTGATTGATACTCTTTGATGGTGACTGGAAATAAAATGCTTTTACCATATCAGCAGTTACATGCCAAATGCCAGATGCTATACTGATACATTTCAGTACAGATACTCATGCCAAGCTATTGGTGTTACAACTTGTCAAGTTGTATTTCCTTGTCATCAAAATTTTGAAGGCAATAAAGGGAAATGCACTGTAGTTATAATGGAGACCACCACACTTATAATTTTAGTCTTTGGTGTTGGTGTGATTTATTAAATATTTCCTGGAATAAAACATTGCTTTTTACTTACTACATTAATCAGATAGGGGCAGTTTTAGGAGCCTCCCCTTGATACTTCCTTGCATAATAACTCTTAACTTTCAGAAAAATAATTATAAAGTGAAGATGGTAAACATAGCCAAAAGTTTCTACATTTATTTGAAAGACTAATAAAATAACAAACTTCTGACACAACTGATGAAATAACAATAGAAAGAGTTAGTTAGGGGCAAAGAAGCAGAATGTACACACACAAGCACACATGAAAATAATATTACGTATAAAAAGGAGACATATGTTTAACTATATTGGGTATTAAAAAAATACACATCTAATCTCAAAAATATACCAATAAATTTGAAAATTCCTAGAAAGAACACTTTGCTAAAATATGTAGTACCAAAATTTGCTCAAGGGGAAATAAATAATTTGAATAAACCTATGAATATTACAGATAATAAAAGTGTGCCCTTGGGCTTCCCTGGTGGCGCAGTGGTTGAGAGTCCGCCTGCCGATGCAGGGGACACGGGTTTGTGCCCCGGTCTGGGAAGATCCCACAAGCCGCAGAGCAGCTGGGCCTGTGAGCCATGGCCACTGAGACTGCAAGCTCTGCAAAGGGAGAGGCCACAACAGTAAGAAGCCCGCGTACCGCAAAAATAAAAAAAAATGTGTGTCCTAAATAGTTTATTTTACCGGTAGGATTTATATATCAGATATTACCAATATTACTTGACACATAGTACCATAAGACAACTAAAAAAGAGGGAAATCTCTCAAGCTCTCTTCTAGAGTCACTATAATCTTCATGCCACACCATCCAAGTAGTGTATTTACATACTATTTTCACTCATAAATATAGATGCAAACATCTTTAAAGTATCAGCAAACAAAATCTAGTAATGTGTAAAATAATATCAAATGATAAAGCCCCTAGGAATGCAATAATTATGTCATTATAAGTTCTGTTAGTTTTTTTTTTTTTAGCCACATTATGAGTTAAAGTGGAAGGTCATAAAATTATCTGAATAAATATAAAAATATATTTGATCTATTTTAGCTCCCATTTGTTCTAAAGCCCTTAGAAAACTAAGAATAGGAGAAAACTTCATTTACAAGGTAAAGATTATCTGCAAATCACATATTAAGCCTAAGGCTAGAATATTAGAAATTGTTATTTTAATTTCAGAAATGAGAAAAGTGTGTTATTTATTACTGCTTCTATCAATATAGAAATGGAGGCTCTAAACAGATCAGCAGGAATAACAAATAAATAACAATAAGAAAATTTGGAAGAAACAAATCTTTCATTAATTGAATACAATAGATTTCCCATATACAAATATACAAATTTGCTAGATACAAGATCAATATAAAAAATAATAATAAATATATATATATATATATATATATATATATATATATATTTTTTTTTTTTGCTGTACGTGGGCCTCTCACTGTTGCGGACTCTCCCATTGCAGAGCACAGGCTCTGGACACGCAGGCTCAGTGGCCATGGCCCACGGGCCCAGCCGCTCTGTGGCATGTGGGATCCTCCTGGACCAGGGCATGAACCCCTGTCCCCTGCATCGGCAGGTGGACTCTCAACCACTGAGCCACCAGGGAAGCCCTGATTAAATATATTTTTTATCAAGTTATGGAACATATGCTTTGTGTCCTACGTGTATAGTAACCATAAAATGAAAATCCCTAGGAATGAATCTAATAACACCTATACATGACCCTACAAGAGAAATTAAAATGCATATATGAGTGTATATATATATGTGTATATATACTTATACTTTAGTTTAGGAAAGGCCCAATACTACAGGTATGTCAATTATTCTCAAATGTATCTACACTTTGAAAGTAGGTTTAAGTAAATAATCTTCCAGACTGTTTCATGGAACTTGACAAACAGTTTTTAACTGTGTATTAAAAATAAAGAATCAAGATTAGCTAAGGAGGTAGTAGTATACAGAATAGCCCTGAAATGAAAACAACCCACATATCCATTAACTGATGAATGGTTAAACATATATATATATATATATATATATATATATATATATATATATACACACACACACACACACACACACCCACCCATATAATGGGCTTACTTGACTGTAATAATAATAATGAAGAATTGACACACATTACAACATGGATGAACCTGGAAAACATTATGCTAAATGAAAGAAGCCAGTCACAAACCACACAGATTGTATGAGATTGTATGATTCCACTTACATGAAATGTCTAGAACAGGCAAGGCCTACAGAGACCAAAAGCAGATTATCTTGTGCTTATGACTCTGTGGGTGGTGGGGACTAGAAAGTGACTGTTACTGGGAAACAAGGTTTCATTGCAGGGTGGTGAAAATGTTCTAAACTTAAATTGTAGTGATAGTTGTACAACTCTGTGAATATACTAAAAAAAATTAAATTGTACACTTTAAATGGACGAATTTTGTAGTGCATAAATTATATCTCATAAAGATGCAGAAAAGTACTGGCTACAAAAATTTTGCAGACGGACAGCTGTATACATTATGATGGCATGCTTTTGACACTGTGATTGACAAACAATAGAAAGTAAAAAACAGCAGAGAAAGCAGATATGGACAGATACATTCATAAAAATTTGTTAAAATGGCTTTAGAAATCATTGAGAAAAAGATGGAACAGTCAACAAATGATTCTTGGAAAAATAAAATTGAATGCTTCACATGATATACAAAAATAAATTAAAGATAAATTTTAAAAAGGAAGGAAGCAAAATATTAAGTCATTTTGGAGGAAATATATAAAAATATATTTATTGGGGGCTTCCCTGGTGGCGCAGTGGTTGAGAATCCGCCTGCCGAGGCAGGGGACACAGGTTCGTGCCCCGGTCTGGGAAGATCCCACATGTCGTGGAGCGGCTAGGCCTGTGAACCATGGCTGCTAAGCCTGTGTGTCTAGAGTCTGTACTTCACAACGGGAGAGGCCACAACAGTGAGAGGTCCGCATACCACACACACACACACACAAATATATATATATATATATATATATGTATATATATATAAAATCTTAACATAGGGAAATATAAAAATATATTTATTATTTTAATATATTAAATTAACAGACTAAAAAGCACAAGCCATGGAAGAAAAGATTGATAAATATATGTATTAACATGTGTAAATTTCTGTGCATCAAAAAATAACAAAACTGACGTGATGAGCCACAGACCACCAGAAGTTATTTGCAACAAATGTATTACACCAGAATCTAAAATAAAAAACCACAAATAAGTAGAAACAAGATAAACATTCTAACAGAGAAAGATTGTGAATAGGTAATTAACAGAAAATGAAATTCTAGTTAGCAATAAACTTACAAAAATTTGCTGAACCTCCCAGGAGGATAGAGCAAACAAGTTGAAACCACAGGGAACCACCTTTCACATTACTACTCTATTTTTCTAGAGAGGGTGGAGAATAGGCAATACTAGGTCTTGATGAAGATGTAGATCAGTGGGAGTGCTTGTGTAATTCTTTTGTTAATGGGATTATAGATGTTAATTTCTACAGTCTCTTCAAATAATTATTTGGTTTTTCATATTAAAGGTGATAGTACACTTATTCTGTTACCTAGAATTCTCTGTTAGAGAATCTCTCATATGTTTACAAAGGAGACACATATCTTAATTTCTATTATAGATAACATTGCTTTGTTATGTGTGTCTATACGTGGAAATACATGTGTATGCATTATACACATACACCCACGGTAACACAATTGTTTTCCCATCAACAGAAGAATTGATAAATTAATTGTGGTTTATTTGTACAATAGGACACTATAATCAGTGAAACTAGAAACTCTGGAGTAACAGATGTCAACATGAAGAATTTGACAAAACTATTGACTGAGGAAACATACACACAGTAAGTAACCACTTAGATAAACATGAAAAACAAAGACATGTAACATAATTGTTTTTATATATTGTTCTATATATGTCTATATTTACTATAAGAGTATATACATGTACATGTGAATATGAAATCAAATTCAGATTGCTGTTGATCACTGGAAAGGACAATTGTACCTGATGCAACCAGATAGGTATCAGGTACCACAACTAGGATGGTAATATAAAATTTATTTATAAAGCTGCTGGTGAGATGGGAATTTTTTATTTTATTCTTTATGTGTTTGCTGTATTTTAAATAATTTAAAAAACTAATTAGGTGTATAACATACACTACTGGTAATGAGCATTTAAGAAATATGTAATGTAATTCTCTTTATGTATTCTTTTCCACAACATAATCATTCTCCAAATTTTTGGAACCCTCAAATTATCCTCAGCAGTGTACAAATCATGCTGAATAACTTCTGAATAGCTAAATAATATCAATATATTTGCTACTGCTACATGTCATTCTGGGCAGTTATATAGACCATGTTCCGGAATGTCTAGTCCAATGTGTTCAAAGAAAATTATAAAGAATTAAGTGGCTTAATAATGCTTGTTAAATTAATTTTAATAAGAAACTACAAATAATATTTTAAAATAAATTTTAGAGTAGGAACATGGTTACAGATATTGAATACATTTTACTCAAATAGAGATATAATCAAATTGAAAGTCAAGATTAGCATCACGGTAGTATGAGTTCTTTCATTTTGTCCCTTCTTTTAACACCTAAAATCCAGCATTCATTCATGAACAAAAATGCCTCTGAGGGAGTAGTGGGACCCAGCACCATATACCAAGGGTCTCAGAAGGAGTATTGCCCATCTATGCATCAAGGAAGAGGATAGATCTTGGTACAAGCTGTGGAACCAGCAGGAGCCTGTGAACTAGCTTCAGCCCTCTCAGCTGTATTCACCAAGCACCTGGAGAGCACTGACTTGAGCAGACACCCACAGACAAGACAGGCTTTTTAGTTGTCCAAGTATCCAGAGGAGAGATTCAAATACTCTGTTGGAGAAAAAAAAAATGCAAGCTTGAATGCACTGGAAAGAGTAAAATAAATTTTACCAGTGTACCCCTCACCTATGGTGGCACAATGTGGGGCTGAACTAGCCTGCAGTGACCTCTCCTGTGGAGGAAAAGTGGTCAGTGAGTGCTCGACTTCACCAGCCATGCATGATGCTGCTGCAGAAAAATTTTTGTACCATAGCACCCAGAGTACAGAGGCAAGATCTCCATGACAGGGGAGAAGGAGAGCAAGGAAGAGGCAAATGAGAACATGAGAGGGCCTTAAAGGGAATGTTTCCTGCTGACTGTGTCCAGGACTCCAGCAGGAAGTTCGCCTACAAACTGCTGGGTAAACATCACCTGCAGATTCCCCCAGCTGACCTAAAGGCACCCCAAAATACCAAGTACCAAACCCATACTTCCCCCCATAACTATGCTGCCAGCTTCTTGCATGCTATTTCAAGGGTGACAGTGAGAGCAAGCCCCAGTAGACGGGAAGTGCCTGCAGAAAACAAGCCAAGGTCTAATGACAAGAGAGAAACCATAAACTTAAACATTAGCGCCACCTTCAGAAAAAGAAAACAGAAGTTTCTAGCAGCCATCCTGGTGAGCTATGAAATCAAGAGAAAACACCGAAGATTAAGAGTTCTGTCACAAGAGGGGGCAAGGAGCATGGAGCAGCTGTATCCATGCAAAGTCAGAGAAAACCTCAGATAAAAGCAGAACCAACAAAAAGTATCTCCCACCTGAAGGCAGCTAGTAAAGATTGTAGGAGATGACAGCTCCTTAAAAGGTAAAATAGCAATTCAACATTCCAAGGAATGTGAAGAATCAAGAAAATATGGCATCACCAAAAAATCTCAAAAATCTTTCAGTAAGCAAACCCAAATACATGGAAATCTGAGATTTGGCCAACAATATTTAAAATAGCTATCTTGAGGAAACTCAATGAGCTACAGAAACAAAATGAAACAAAACAAGCAAACAAAAATCCACAGACAAACAAATCAAAGATAATAGAAAAACAATACATGAATAAAATGAGAACTGTAACAAAGAGTTAGAAATCATAAATAAATTTAAGAAAACACAGAAATTTTGGAACTAAAGAATTCAGTGACTGAAATGATAAATGCAAAAGAGAACACTGACAGTGAAATAGACCAAACAGAAGAGAGAATAAATGAGTTGGAGGGTAGAAATTTTGAAACAAACCAGTAAGAGGAGAACAAAGAAAAGTTAATGAATAAGAAAATAGAAAACCTTTGTGATCTATAAGGCTCCAACATAAAAGCAAATATAAGAATCAGTAGAGTTCTGGAAGGAAAAGAGAAAGAGAAGAGAGCATACAGTTTATTTAAACAAATAATGGCTGAGAACTTCCCAAACTTGTGGATAGGCTTGGACATTCAACTTCCTGAGGTTAATAGATTACCTCATTATTTCAATCCAAAATGAACTTCTCCAAGACACATGATAAAGAAACTGTCAAAAATCAAAGATAAAAAGGATTCCTAAGAGCAGCAAAAGGTAAAACATTGTAACCTACAAAGGAACCCCAATAGGCTATCAACAGAGTTCTCAGTAAAAGACCTTACAGATCAAGAGATAATGGAATGATAAACTCAAAATTCTGAAAGTGTGTATATACTGAATGAAACACAAAATTAATAGAATGAAAGGTAAATCCATATGATCAACTCAGTAGATGAAGAAAATGTATTTGACAGATTTCAATATTCTTTCATGATAAAAACATTCAACAGATTGGGTATAGAAGGAACATTCTATAAAGTAAAGACCATCTATGACATACCCATAGCTAATATCATACACAGTGAGTAAAGGTTGAAAGCTTTTCTCCTAAGATCAGGAACAAGACAAGGATGCCCACTCTCATTCAACATAGTTCTGGATGTCCTAGCTAGAGCAATCATCAGGAAAGACAAAGAAATAAAATATATCCAAAATTGGAAAGGAAGAAGTCAAATTGCTATTATTTGCAGATGATATAATCTTTTTATAGAGAGAATCCTAAAGACCCAATCAAAAATCTGTTGGAACTAATCAACAAATTCAGTAAAGTGGTAGCATATAAAAACAACATACAGAAATCAGTTATATTCTATACAATAACAACAAAATATCTGAAAAAAGAAATAAGGAAAGCCTATTCACAATAAAATATTTAAGGGCTTCCCTGGTGGCACAGTGTTTGGGAGTCCGCCTGCTGATGCAGGGGACACGGGTTCGTGGCCCCGTCCGGGAAGATCCCACATGCCACGGAGCGGCTGGGCCCGTGAGCCATGGCCGCTGAGCCTGCGCATCTGGAGCCTATGCTGTGCAACAGGAGAGGCCACAACGGTGAGAGGCCCGCATATCACTAAAAAAAAAAAAAAAAAAGATATTTAAGAATAAGTTTAACCAAGGAAGGGATAATCTGTACAAAGAAAAACATGACTTTGTTGAAAGAAATTGAGGAAGAGACAAACAATGGAAAGATATCCCAATGTTCATGGATCAAAATAATTAATATTGTTAAAATGTCCATATTATCCAAAGCCATATATAGAATCAATGCCATTCCATCAAAATGCCAGTGACTTTTTTTCATAGAAATAGAAAAAAACAATCCTAAAATTTGTATGAAACCACAAAACACTGAAAACACAATCCTGAGAAAGCTGGAGGCATCACACTTCCTGATTTCAATCAATACTACAAAGCTATAGTAATTTAAACAGTGTGGTACAGGCATAAAAATAGACACATAAATCAGTGGAACACAGCTGATAACCCCCCCATACACATATATGGTCATCAACTAATATTTTAACAAGGGAGCCAAGAATACTCAAGGAGGAAAGGATAGTCTCTTCAGTGAATGGTGATGGGAAAACTGTACAATCATATGCAAAAGAATGAAACTTGACCACTACTTACACCATACACAAAAATAAACTCAAAATTCATTAAAGACTTGAACATAAGACCCGAAACCATAAAACTCTTAGAAGAAAACACTGGCAGAAATCTCCTTGACCTCAGTCTTGGTAATGAGTTTTTGGATTTAACACCGGAAGCAAAGGCAATAAAAACAAAAATAAGCAAGTGGGGCAACATCAAACTAAAAGCTTCTGTACAACAAAAAAACCACCTACAAAATAGAAAGGCAACCTATGGAATGACATAAAATATTTGCAAGTCGTATATCTGTTCAGGTGTTAATAATTAAAATATAGAAAGAACTCATACAACTCAATAGCAATAAATAAATAGATAAACAAACACAACCAATCTAATTAAAAAATGAGCAGAGGATATAAATAGACTTTTTTTTCCAAGAAGACGTATAAATGGCCAACAAGTATATGAAAAGGTGCTCAACATCACTAATCATCAGTGAAATTCAAATCAGGACTATGATGAGATACCACTTCACACCTGTTAAAATGGCTGTTATCAAAAAGACGAGATTGCAAGTGTTGTCAAGGACATAGAGAAAAGGGAATCCTAGTGCACTGTTGGTGGAAATGTAAATTGGTGCAGCCACTATAGAAAACAATGTGGAGTTTCCTCAAAAGAGCAATCCCACTTCTGGGTATATATTCAAAGGAAATGAGAACAGGATATTGAAAAGATATCTGCACTCCATGTTTATCAGCATTATTCACCTTAGCCAAGTAACAGAAATAACCTAAGTATCCATCAGTGGATGAATGGACAACAAAGACATAGCATATTTATCATGGAATATTATTAAGCCATGAGAAAGAACGAAACCTTCCACTTGCGACAACTTGGATGGACCTTGAGGGCATTATGCTAAATGAGGAAAGTCACATAGAGGAAGACAAATACTGTAGGATATCATATATTGATGTAATCTAAAAGAGCCAAACTTGTAGAAACAGAGAGTAGAATGGTGATTATTAGGGCTGGGAGATGTGGGAATTAGGGAGATATTGGTCAAAGTGTACAAACTTGCAGCTAGAAGGTAAGTTCTGGAGAGCTCATGCATAGCTTTGTGATTATAGTCAACAATACTGTATTATATCCTTCAAAGTTGCTAAAAAAAAAACCCAAACAAACTAGACTTTAAGTGTTCTCACAAAAAAGAAATGATAATTATGTGACTTGAGGGGATGTTAGCTAATAATATGGTGGTAATCACATAGTAATATATAAATGTATCAAATCAACATGTTGTACACCTTTAACTTGCACAATGTTATATGCCAGTTGTATCTCAAAAAAAAAAAAGTTAAAAAGCAAAAGAAACTCATTTAATGCTCTCCAGAGAGAACAATGTTGAATTCTGTAAAATGTGGACTGGGTAACATAATGCCATATGTAGACTGATGATGCTCTGCTGAGAGTGTTGGTTAAATGGTTCAGATTCCACGTCATTGAAGATGGTCATTGTAAGTATGTCTGAAGATGACCAGACATCATAAAGCTGGAAGAGCCAAAAGACAAATGTCAAATGACCCTTAAAGTTCAAAAGAGTTCATTCAGGCCAAGAAGATGACACATAATGGGAAAAGGTAAAAGATCTGCTCTTTGAAAATTTGTAGAAAAAGTGTTGCACTGTATGCCATGTAGCAAACAAACAGTAAATAAAAATAGGGGGATGTGTGTGTATCCTTATATATCTTAAAATATCCTTTAAAATCTAAAAAAGAATATAGAATCACTTTGCTGTACACCTGAAACTAACACAACATTGTAAATCAACTATATTTCAATAAAAAAATTTTAAATTCCTTTAAAATAACCTTGCAACTCCTTGAAAGATCTTGAAAAAGCCTATATATCTTAAAATATTTGTGGAAATGGACCTAGGATATTTTTGGTCTGTGGGGAAGGGAACTAAGGCCAGAAGACAGAGATGTGGAAGCAAAATTTTTCACTCAATAATACCCTTTTATTTTTAATTCTGAACCCTGTGAATATATTGCCTACTCAAAAATTTTTAAATGCTAACACTAAGGGGAAAAAAAGAAAGAAAATCAAAGTCCCACTATTTACAAAATTTAAGTACCCAAGGTCTAAACTACAGGGATCTTTAATTTCATGCATAGTTAAATAAAATTTTCTTTGAGGGAGAAAAAAAGTATAGTTAAATAACAAATTACAACCCTAACAGTGTTCCCATAATCATTAAATATTATTTTCTTATTGATTCTTCCCTGTCATTACAAAGCCTATCCATGAGGCAGTGAATTTTGAGAAGGTACTTAGGTTTTTAAGACTTGAAGGAAATTCTGTAAGGCAACAATGCTTTTAGATATCTCATTCACTCAGTTATTAATTCATTAAATGCTGAACTGATCACCCTCACCATGTTAGGGTAGAAAATATTCGTCCCTTATGGACTTTCGATCCAGCAGTTATACAGACAAACAGTAACACACACACACACGTGCATGGACTTTGGATTCAAAATAAACAATATCTAGTCTAGAAAGCTTTGTGTATATGCCACAATTAGTGGCTTCAGTAAGTGATATTCAGAATAAATAATTCCTGAAATAATAAAACCCATTAGTAATTTTCAGGGATCTATAAAGAGGTGGGTTTCATTATTTCTTATACATTATAATGGCAAAAATTTATTTGAAAAAAAGACTGTGGGCTTCATGATCCGCTGACCATCATGCTATAATGGTAAATAGGGACAGCATGGTGGTAGGTTATGTATTCATACAGAAGATGAACAAAAAGTGTTCTTTCCATTGTCTCTCAAATTCAATTCTTCATCATTGTGCAGAGATTACTCTCAGTAGAGTATCTGAAGGAATTCACCCACTGTGCATGAGTTCAGAGGAGAGAAAAACTCAAAGTTACCTGGGGTAGACACAAAAGACTTTGATGGAGAAGAATTTGGCAAATTTTTACAGGGGAAGAGGATGGGAAAAGATAGCAGGAGACATTTCTCTGAATAGCAATTTTTCCCCCTCAGGTAGGTTGATCTTAAACAACCTCAAGTAATTTAGCCAGTTAGTTTTCAAGAAGTCTTGATACCCAAGCAGGTGCTAGAAGTCAAGCAAGCAAATACATTTAGTATTCAGAGTGAGGCTGTGTTTTGACTTTCCTGCAGTGTTACATAATTAAGATAGGCATTGAGATAAAAGATAAGCAAATATATTGCTTTTCTATTGTCCATTTAGGTAGTCTGAGAGATTCTTCAAAATTAATCTGTGTTGAGTTGCAATACTGTTTGAATAATAATGACTGAGATTAATATAAAAACCTTCTCCAAGGAGCTAAAGGAGTTTTATGGATGTTGCCTAATTAGTCTTCTTAAGACTTTGTGTAAAAGAGGGCTGGGGCTAGTGACCTCATAATCACAAATGAGAAAATGTAGATATGAAATTCTAACTAACATCACTTAGCAAAGCAGTAGTCATGGCTACTTGAAGATGCTTCCCATCCCTACCAGATGTCCTTTCATTCATGCCAGGTGTTATCAGCTTGTTAGGTAAAGGCATGAACATGGGGCTTACAAATAGAGAAATTTGGTTTGAAATTCCTGTTCTTGTTATTAAACTATGTGATCTTGGACATGTTTAATACATCTAAAGCTTCTAGAAAGAAAATCTTTCTGAAAAATCCTCCTCATCTGTAAAATACAAACAGCCAGAATAGTGCCATTTTGAAGATTTAATTGAATAATGCATATAAAGCTCCAGGCACTGTAACTTAAAGTAAGTGTTCAACCAATGTTCCCTTAACATAATATGAGCTCTCAAATACCACATCCAATACAAAGGCCAGACCAATATTTATTTTTTTAATTTTTATTGAAATATAGTTGATATACAATATTTGTAAGTTTCAGATGTACAGCAAGTGATTCAGTTATATACACACACACACACATATATATATTAGATTCTTTTCCATTATAGGTTATTACAAAATATCGAGTATAGTTCCCTGTGCTATACAGTAGGTCCTTGTTGGTTATCTATTTTATATATAGTAGTGTGTTTACGTTAATCCCCAACTCCTAATTTATCCCACCCCCTCCTCTTTCCCTTTTGGTAACCACTATGGAGAACAGTATGTAGGGTCCTTAAAAAACTAAAAATAGAGTTACCATATGATCCAGTGAAAATTATAATTCGAAAGAATACATGCACCCCAGTGTTCATTGCAGCACTATTTACAATAGTCAAGACATGGAAGCAACCTAAGTGTCCATCGACAAATGAATGCATAAAGAAGATGTGGTATATAGACACAATGGAATATTACTCAGACATAAAAAGGAATGAAATAATGCCATTTACAGCAACATGGTTGGACCTAGAGGTTATCATGCTAAGTGAAGTAAGTCAGGTAGAGAAAGACAAATATCATATGATATAGCTTATATGTGGAATTAAAAAAATGATATAAATGAACTTATTTACAAAACAGAAATAGATTTACAGACATAGAAAACTGAACCAATATTTATATAACATATTATGTTGACTTAAAAGGATCAGCCTGCATTCTATTCCTTCAGCAGAGCCTTGACTAACTTCTGGACCCCATCTCATGCTCCAGCGCACTAAGCTGCTTCCTGTATCTCTCCATCGCTGTACAACAGACTCTTATACTCTCTAAATCTTTTCTTTCTCACTTTTCTCTCTGCTTGCCCACAACACATGTTCCTCATTTTGTGCCCCATTTGTACAGGAATTTTCTAAGCGATCTTTTTATAAACTCATTTGTTAAGTTATTAATGGTTTGAACAAACTGTCTTGGAAAGTCCCTTCCAGTTTTTTTTCTGCGTAAATGAAGCAACTGCCCAAGAGATGAATCCTATAAATTCACACATTGCGAATATTTAAGGCAAGACTTAAGGATCATTGTCTATACTGCTTCGTAAGTCATGTGGGTGGGTGGGATAGGGGTTCAAACACCTACTCACATGTCAGGAACTTTATAATCATCTTTTCTAATTAGGAGCACTAGCAGTGTCTGTTATACCAGTGTGTTTTATATAGAAAAAAAATGTACTTGCTCTCACTCTCAAAATGATAACATTTAAGTCAGTTAATTATGTGATAATCTTATCTTTTATCTGCATGTATACACAACCACATACATAAGCAAGTTAATTTTAAAAATAACATCAGGAATTCAGAGAAATTAAATAATTTTATCTTAAATCACACATAACTGCTAAAACCAGTGTACAAAATTTAGAGCATAACGCTTAGCATTTGGCACATAATACAGATTTTATTTTTTTCATGAACTGACTGATAAGATCCATGGTCTTTCTTCTGATAAAATGTTGTCATACTATACCACCAAGCCCAGATTAAAAATGCAATTTTACTTAAACCCAATTTATTATGTTTTATGTCCAAGTGCCCTGGGAAAGGAAGGCAAAGAGAGCTCATAGGTGTGTGTTTTTAGTGGAAAAGCTAAACATAAGAGTGAGATTGAGTTGAATTTTGAACATACTTAGTTTGAAATACAAGTGGCACATTAAAGTGGAGATGTCAAATTCAGACTAAGGTTTATGTGTCTGGAACTTATAAAAGTGCTCTGGAGTTATGAACTTCAGAGGCACTAGTATACAGACAGTATATGAAACTATTCCACTAAGCTTATAATCAATAGTTTACTGCATGTATTTTACATAATATTTTACTGCATGTATGTTGAGTAGATTATAAACTTCTTAACATAATGTCTGAGGAAACAAGACCACCAACATCATTCCCCAACACTGGACTAACTGTGTATCAATTATCAATAGATACTCATTAAGTTGATTTGCTTTGACATGAATAATCTGTGTGACCATGTTTCTTTCAACCTCTATGGGCTTCAATTTTATTATCTATAAAATGGGGGTCTGAGCTAGGCACTGTTTCCAATTCCTTGTCAAGTCTAAAGCTCTGATTTTATATATTGTTGAATTGTACTATATATCTCTTGTTGGTAGTTTATTAAATGCTTGTATATGGATCTTCAAAAGCCCCTGATTAAGTGAGATATCCTAGTTGTCATTCTGGGTGAGCAAATAAGGGCCTGACTTATGCCCTAAAAATAATTTTATTGTACATAAGTCTATGTGGGCAGGAAATATATCTGGTTCAAGTGGTTGGTTTTCTTATTGAAAAATAATACTGAATGTTTCATCCTGTTTTATCTATATGAGACAATTTATTTGAGGTGACTTTTATGAATGTGTGACTTTTCACCTATTATGTCTCAGAGAATGGAATACAATTGGAAAATACTTTTTGGTACCAGAAATTTGAAAGTTATTCACTCAAAGGAATTCTATTACGAAGTAACAGGTGATTTTTCCAAATATAAGGTAGCACTGTGAAGATGGGTATTTGTTATCTATTTGGGTATTGCAGAGATTTCAAAAGATCCTCTTTTTCTGTCATTTCTTTCTCAAAGTATGTTTATTACTTATAGGGTCTTATCAAGTAACTTATGTTCAATGAGCCTCTGTTTTCTCACATCAAAATATTGATATGTTCACAAACTGGTTCAAAAGGTTAAAATTAGTTTTAAATAATATTACATAAAGTTGAATGCATAATTATATGAATATATTTATATTATTTAACATAATTTTATCAAACACAGTATTTTTGTATTTTTCATGCTCAACGCATGTATTTAACATTTTATTCTGTTTATATTTTAGTAACTGACACATAGTGTGTGCTCAGTGACCATACACACACACACACACACACACAAACACACACACACACACATATATATGCATAGATATATATATATATGTAGTGATACCCAGAT
This sequence comes from Monodon monoceros, assembly GCF_005190385.1. Classification (NCBI taxonomy): domain Eukaryota; kingdom Metazoa; phylum Chordata; class Mammalia; order Artiodactyla; family Monodontidae; genus Monodon; species Monodon monoceros. The sequence continues at coordinate 105,712,052 of NW_021703772.1, read as the reverse complement.
ATATATATGTATACCCATATACATGTATATATATGTATATATATGTATATATATATACATATATATATACACACACACACATATATATATATAAATAACAAGAGGAAAACAAAATGAGAAATGGTGTTCTGTGCTCAAAATAACTTTAAATCTTCTAGAAGGGAATTTATAAGTGAGGTAAAACAACATAACGAAGGCCATAAAAGAGGTAAGATGCTCTTGGTATTTAACGTAAGGGGTGGTTATATCCAGTGGTGAGAAATCAAGAATTATTGGGGTGTCCTGGCCTTGGGAGTCTCCAGCCTAGAGAGCGGGATCTTCCCTTAGATGTATTGATACTTATACAATTAGTTTCTTCTGATTGGTGTGAGAAGACACTTATTTTTCAAAAGAATACCCTCAGTAATAAAAGAGCAGTGAGTGGCCAAGTCTAAATGAGAAATCTGGGAACGTTTCTCCGAGGTTATTAGATTTGAACTGGGTCAGCCTTAAGCAGAGAGAAAGGTGTCATCAAATGGGATGGGAGGGTCCAGAGTGTGTGAGGGGACTGGAGAGTGACCTGGCTGGCAGTGAGGACCTTGAACAAACACTCACACACTGGGTAGGGAGGCAGAGCAGGAAATGAACTAGAAATTGGTGTTGGGGAACTTTTGAAGATGACTTTACATGCCACAGAGGTGCTTGGTTTTTATTATTATTACCACAGAGGAACCCCAGATTGCCTCTTTTAAGGAATGAGTACTACAGTTACATAATTATCGGTGTGTTGTAGAAAAGAGACTCTGGTTGCCGTGTGAAGACTGTAATAAAAGAAGTGGCTGTACGGCAGGTAGAGCATTAAGAAGACATATCCAGAATAAAAAAAATAATAATACATAAGGAAACAAACATGAAAACAATGGCATGGGAAATTAAAGGACAGGGCAGGATGGCACACCCTATGAGTTTTCTACAAATAGAAATGAAGCATGAAGATTCACTGATTAAATGTAACATTCGTATAAAACTGGCAGCAGATCATTAGGTGAAGTTGCTGAGTTTGTTCCAAGAGAGGATGATTGGAATTAGAGAGAGAATTGAATGTCATTTTTGTAGAGATGACTATGACAAACACAAGAGAGGGTCATATCTTCAAGACAGTCTCTTAATCTATTAAAGAAAAAAAAAAGAGAGAGGAAAGGAAGTTTGTACAGATAACCTAAAAGATCTTCCCTCCATGACCAAATTGATGCTGGGCATTTATTAAATACCAGGTGCTGTTTCATGTCCTGAAGATACAGGTAAGTAACATTGTCAAGGACTTTGCTCTAATGGAACATAGAGTATAGTGGACAGAGATGAAGAGTTTGTACATAAATAAATATATAGACCAATAGATAGGATAACTTTATGCATCAGTCATTGCTAAAATTAAAGATGAGATGGTGGCAGTAAGGCAGAGGGGAAGTCAGACACCTCAGATACAGGTCCTTTTAGGATTCCCTCACTGAAAAGGAGGCATTTGAGCTGAGAACTTAAGTAATAAAAAAGAATGAGCCAGAAGGTGATCTGGAAAGGTCTGTCTCAGGCAGAAGAAGGAGGAAGTGCAAAGTTTCCAAGAGAGAGAAGCTTTGCATATTTCAGAAACAGAAAGGTCACAACCGGTAGGAGACTAGGAGACGAAGTTCAGAGTGGCGGCTGAGAGAGGTGGGGGCAGGGATTTCTAAGCTTCCAGGTGGTCTGAAGAGATGAATCTTGTATTAAAACCCATACCGCAGCTTTCTGTGGCATCAATCTGCAAAATGTTGCTCAAAACAAACAAATGGAATGCCTCCAGTTAGTAACCTTAGTCAAAGGATGTATCTCATGGGGTTTAAAATTACTTTCAATGGCTTTATGTACTCTTGAGCTTTGTTTCCCTATTGCATTTCTTGCACACGTTTGTATGTATACACAGGTGCAGAAGGTAAAGACAAAATTAATTTAGTCACTAAAATGAAAAACTCCCCACCAGTGCAATTGGCTATCCTACCATACAGCCACCAGATTGGATTAGGGTAAAGGTTAATAGAGCCACTGTGTGCCAAAAAACAAAAAGAAACAAACAAAACCTCTTCATGCAGTGTCTATAATACGAAACACAGCCATTTCCTCAAAGCCTAATTTGGAACTCTTTCTCCCAGAGCTGTTTTCGTTTCTCTTCCCTGTATCACAGCACAGATGGCTACTTGACGATGCAAGCAGATGAGGAGAAGCTTTTTACCACCTGAACATCCAAAATGACCAACATCAGAGAGGTGAGTTAGAGAGAAAAGGCCAAACACAGTCCTGTCCAAATGCAAAGATCATTTAGGACCATTTAAAACCCACTTGCATCAACACACTGAAAATTTACAGTCACTAAAATTGATCTCAATAGAGCTATTTCAACATGTCTAGGCTTTCCTTTCAGGCATTGCCACTGTGTATTCACATCCAGGTTTCCCTGACTCTCTCTTGTTCTGAATTAAGTCTACCTTTTCATCTTTGTAATCCCAGAATGTCCTCCTGTGACTGGCGTTGAGCAGACACTCAACAATTATATGACTTGAATACACAGAAGAAGCAGGACAGCACAAAGTAACAACAGAAATACGAAAGCACCAAGTACAATTTCTCATGTTAATAAAACTTCTGTTATACCTAAGTTCATTTAAACATTATCTATCTTTAAAGATATAGTTTATCCAACTAGTAGCTTTTTAGATATATCATTTGTTCCCATTTTTCTATAATAAATAATGATTTCAAAAAGGGTCTGAGTCTTTGTACCTGCCCTTCAATTTTGATGAGAATGTAATACTGCTCTAAAATAGTTGTCTTAATTTTAGGTGTAAAATAATAATTTAAGAAAGAGAGTCTGCAATCTTCTGGGTCAAAGGCCAGATAGTAAATATTTCAGGTTATTTTGATCATGCTATCTCTGTCTCAATTATTCAACTCTGTGGTTGAAGCACAAAAATTCTATAGACAGTACATAATTGAATAGATATGGCTGTCTTCTCATAAAGATTTATTTTTTTAAAAAAGGAAGTGGGTCAAATTTGGCCAGTGAGGAGTCATATCAGAAATTTACTTAACACTGGTTTAAAGCGTATTATATGCACCCACATGTTGGATCACTGCTTTAGTATCCCCAAAGTGTAATTAATCAAAGAAAGTAACATTTTAAAATTCCTTGGTACATGTTGTCAAATTGTTTTCACAATCTGTAATACTAAAAATATTAATGCATATATATGGCCATATCTTCACACTCTCATTAATATATCTGTACATATATAACAATATATAGCTACATATTCACTCTATTACTCCATTTTATATAAGGGACTTGAGCATCTGCAGATATTGCTATACACCAGGTGCTCCTGGAACAAATCCCTCGCGGATACCAAGGTACCACTGTATATAACTATATAACTGTGTGTGTGTGTGTATATATATATATATATATATAATACATATATAAATATATATATAATACATATATAAATATATACACACATATGTATATATACACACATTTACATACATATGCATATGTATATATCCCTAAATTTGTTTCTTTCAAAATAAGAATAATTTTTCCTACAAGTTCTCTCAGCAGTCACGTTTTATGAAAATGATATTCCATTTTATACTATTATTGTTATTATTACTTTTTATAAGCCATAGATTTGCTATAAATATTCTGGTTCATATTATTGAAATAAAAAATCTAATCATTTACTTCTCTTGCTTGGCTAATTGTTCTTACTAGAATTTTCAATGCTATATTGAGTAGTAATGGCAGAAATGGTCATATTTGTCCTGTTCCTCATCTTAGTGGAAAAGATTTCATTCTTTCCTCACTGAGTATAAAGTTGGCTCTGGTGTGTGTGTGTGTGTGTTTTGTTTGTTTTATGTATGTCATTTATCATGTTGAAGACATGTCCTTCTGTTTGTAGTTTACTGAGTGTTTTTATCATGAAAAAGACATTGAATTTAGTCTAATACTTTTTCTACATCAATGGAGACCGTCAATTGTTCATTTTTTCCTTCATTTCATTAATGTATTATATTATATTGGTTGATTTTTGTGTATTGAACCATCCTTCCAGTCCAGGAATAAATCCCAGTTGTTCATGGTGTAGAATCCTTTTAATATGCTGTTGAAATTGTTTTGCTAGTGTTTGGTTGAGGATTTTGGTATCTCTATTCATATGGGACATTGGTCTATAATTTCCTTTTCTTGTATCGATAATTGCCTTCGTCTGACTGTGGTATAAGGGTAATGCTGTCCTTATAGACTGAATTAAGAAGTGTATATTTGGAAGTTTCAGAAGGATTGGTGTTAATTTTTTAAATGTTTTGTAGAATTCACCAGTGAAATCATCTGGTCCTGAATTTGTCTTTGTTTAGAGTTTTGTGATTATTGATTACATCTCTTTACTAGTGTAGGTTGATTCAGATATTGTTTCTTCTTGGATCAGTTTTCATAGCTTGTGTGTTTTATAGGAATTTGTTCATTTCATCTAAGATATCCATTCTGCTGTCATACAATTGTTCATAGTGTTCTCATATTTATGCCTATAAAACCTTAGTAATTTCCCTACTTTCTTTATGATTTTAGAAATTTTGGTCTTCTTTTTCTCATAATACATCTAGCTAATGGATTCTCAATTTTGTTTCTTTTGAGAGAATCAGTTTTTTGTTCTGTTGAATTTCTCTCATTTTTTTAGACTCTGTGCTCTAATCTTTATTATTACTTTTTTTTCTTCTAGATGTGGATTTAGTTTGTTTTCTCTAGTCCCTTAAGTTGTAAATTAAGTTATTGATCTGAGATAGTTCTTTTTAAATGTATGCATTTATAGCTATAAATGTATCTCTTAGCACTGCTTTTGCTGCATCTTGTAAGTTTTGACATGCTGTGTTGGTTATTTTGTTGTTGTTGTTTTTTTAATTTTTTGGCTGTGTTGGGTCTTCCTTGCTTCACGCAGGCTCTCTCCAGTTGCAGTGAGTGAGGGCAACTCTTAGATGCAGTGCGTGGACCTCTTATTGTGGTGGCCCCCTTGTTGTGGAGCACAGGTTCTAGGCGTGTGGGTTTCAGCAGTTGTGGTGCACGGGCCTAGCCACTCCACAGCATGTGGGATCTTCCCAGACCAGGGATCGAACCTGTGTCCCCTGCATTGGCAGGCAGATTCTTAACCACTGCACCACCAGGGAAGTCCCAACATGTTGTGTTTTTATTTTCATTCAGCTCAAAGTATTTTCTAATTTCCCTTGTGATTTTCATTTTAACCCATTGATTGAGTATGCTAACTTTCACATATTTTAAATTTTTTTCCAGTTTTCATCTTATTGATTTCTGATTTCATTCCCTTGCAAGCAGAAAGATACTCTGTAAGATTTCAATCTTTCAAAATTTATTAAGACTGTTTTGTGACCTAATATATATTTCCATGGTGGGATGTGTTTTATAGATACTTGAGAAAAAGGTGCCCTATGATATTGTTGGATGGACTGCTCTCTATATATAACTATTAGATCCAGTTGGTCTGTATTGTTCAAGGCCTCTTTCGCCCTACTGATCTTCTGTCTGGTTGTTATCCAGTATTGAAAGTGAAATATTGTAGAACTGTCTATTTCTACCTTCAATCTGCCAGTTTGATACATATATAGTCTATTTTATTTAAGCTTATTTTGTCTGATATTAGTCCAACAACTCTAGCTTTATTTTTGTTATTACTTGCATAGAATGTCTTTTTCCAGCCTTTCACCTTCAATCTATTAATATCTTTAAATCTAAAGAGAACATATACTGGATCATGTTTTTTCATCCATTCTGTCAGTCTCTGCTTTTAGCTCAGAGATTTTAATGCATTCACATTTAAAGTAATTCTGATATTACTTCTATCATTTTTCTTTTTGTTTTCTGTATGTCTTGAACTTTTGCTTTGTCATTTCTCCATCAAGGCTTTCTTTAATGTTTAGCTAGTTTTTTTAGTGATACATTTTGATTCATTTCTCATTTTTTTTTTTGTATATTCTGTAAAGTTTGTATTTTATGTGGTTACCATGGTGATTACACCTAACATCCTAAAGATGTAACAATTTAATATGAATTGACACAAAATTAACGTCATCCACATACAGAAATTTGACTCGTACATCACTCCTCCATCTTTATGTTAGTCATAAAACAAATGACAACTTTATGCATTGTGTGTCTGACAATATAAATGATTATATTTTTGCATTTGTATTTTAAAGTCTGTAGAAAAAAAATTTTAATGGAGTTAAAATGAAAATTGTGATAATACTGGCTTTACATTTGCCCATGTATTTACCTCTGTCAGGGAACTTATATTTTCATATGGTTTCCAGTTACTGTCTAGTGTCCTTTTTGTCTATCTAAAGGACTCTTATCAGTATTTGTTAAAGGTCAGGTGTAGTGGTTATCAACCCCCTCAGATTTCATATCTAAATGTCTTCATTTCTCTATTTGTCAAAGGACAGTTTTGCAGGATATGGAATTTTAAGTTAACTTTATTTTTTCCTTCAGCACTTTAAATATGTCATCCTACTGTCTGGTGAACTCTAAGCTTCCTGATGAGAAATCAGCTGATAATCAAATTGCAGATTCCTTGATATAACAGGTCACTTTTCTCTTCCAGTTTTCAAGATTTTCTCTTTCTCTTTGTCTTTAAACAAATCAATTACAATGTGTTTCACTGTGAGTCTTTTGGAGCTTATCCTAATTAGAATGCACCGAATTTCTTGGATTTATATATTCATGCCTTTCATTAACTTTGGGAATTTCTAGCCATTATTTCTTCAAATGTTCTCTCTGCTTCATTTTCTCTCTCTTATCATTTAAGGATTCACATAATGTATTGATCTGCTTGATAGTGATTAACAGGTCCTTTATGTAGTGTTCATTTTTCTTCTTCCTTTGCCTTCTATTCCTCAAACTCAGTAATTTCAACTGTCCTATATTCAGTTAATTGATTATTTCTTCTTCCAGCTCAAAGTTACTGTTTAACTCCTTTAGTAAATTTATTTCATATATTGTTCTTTTCAGCTCCAGAATATTTGTATGGTTCTTTTTTACAATTTCTATCTTTTTGTTGATATTCTTTTGTTTCTATATAATTTTCCTGATTTCATTTAGTTATTTTTCCATGTTTGTCCTTAAGTTTTTGAGCATATATAAGGCACATGTTACAAGATATTAATGTAAAATTTTATGACCTTGAATACTTACTGTGATTATTTAAGGACGTGGCCTTGTTCTTAGAATATATGTGATGAAATGTTTAGGGGTAGAAAAATTAAGGTACTAATTTTTACAGATTCAGAGGTTTATCAATTTTTATTAGTTAAAATGTATTTTTGGAATTTGAGGAAGAGGAATATTTAGGTAGAAAAACAAAATCCAAATGAATACAGCTTGTAGATTTAATTGTATTAAAATTTGATGAAAGTGTGAGATTAATGACAGGAAATATTTCAAGAATTGAACAACTGAGCATTACGTGTATATTTTTATATTTGTTAGCCTGGGTATTTATCTGACATATAACACTTGTAAAGTGTCTTATCAAATGAACATTAACACTGTCAATACTTAACAAAATATAGACAAATATCCTGTGAAATAAATTTTTAAAAATCATCAATGTATCTCACTCAAGGTTAAAATTCCAAATTATTGACTGTCACTAAATAAAGGGAAAAAAATTTAAAGCAATAACATCATTGTAGGCACATATCTCTATAGAACATATTTTCTTAATGTAGTAAAATGCAACGTCCTTTGTGACAACAACTATCATCCAATTCGCTATATAGGGAGCATATCTCAATAGAGTAAAGGTCATTTATCACTAATCAGTAGCTAACCTCAGTGATGAAAAGCTGAAAGCCTTTCCCCTAAAGTCAGGAACAAGACAAAGATGCCCACTCTCACCACTTCTATTTAACAAAGTATTGGAAGTCCTAGCCACAGCAATCAGCCAAAAATAAATAAATAAATAAATTTTTAAAAGGCATCCAAATTGGAAGGGAAGAAGTAAAACTGTCACTGTTTGCAGATGACATGATACTATTTATAGAAAACCCTAAAGTCTCCAACAGAAAACTATTGGAACTGTAACGGAATTCAGCAAAGTTGCAGGATACAAAATTAATATACAGAAATGTTCCCTTTCTATACATTAATAATAAACTATCATAAACATAAACTAAAAAAATTTTTTTCAATCACAGCAAAAAGAAAAATATACCTAGGAATAAACTTAACCAATTACGTGAAAGATCTATACTCTGAAAACTATAAAATATTAATTAAGGAAATTGAAGATGATACAAAGAATTAGAAAGAAATCTCAACGTTCTTGGATTAGAAGAATTAACATTGTTAAAATGACCACACTACCCAAAGCAATCTACAGATTTCATGCAATTCATATCAAATTACCTCTGACATTTTCCCACAGCACTAGAATCAATAATCTTAAAATTTATATGGAACAAAAAAAGAATCCAAATTGCCAGAGCAATCTTGAGGAAAAAGAATACTGAAGATATTACACTCTTTAATTTCAGACTGTACTACAGAGCTACAATAATCAAAATAGCAAGATACTCAAAAAACAGACACATAGATCAATGGAATAGAATAGAGAGCCTAGTACTGAACACATGTATCTATGTCAATTAATCTACAACAAAGGAGGCAAGGATATACAAAGGAGAGAAGAGAGTTTCTTCAGTAAATGGTGCTGGGAAAACTGGACAGCTACATGTAAAAGAATGAAATTAGAACACTCCCTAACACCATACACAAAAATAAACTCAAAATGGATTAGAGATCTAAAAGTCAGACCAGAAACCATAAAACTCCTGGAAAAGAACATAGGCAGAATACTCTTTTACATAAATCAGCAATATTTTTTTGGATCAGTCTCCTAAGGCAAAAGAAACAAAAGCAAATAAACAAATGGGACCTAATTAAACTTAAAAGCTTTGGCACAGCAAAGGAAACCATTGACAAAATGAAAAGACAACCTACTGAATGGGAGAAAATATTTGCAAATGATATGACCAATAAGGGATTAATATTCAAAATATATAAACAACTCATACAATTCAATATCAAAAAATAAATAACCCAATTAAAAACCTAGCAGAAGACCTGAATAAACATTTTTCCAAACAAAACATATAGATGGGCCTCAGGCACATGAAAAGATGCTCCACATTGTTAATCATCATAGAAATTCAAATTGAAATCACAATGGGATATCACCTCACAACTGTCAGATGGCTATCATCAAAAAGACCAAAAATAACAAATGTTGGCAAGAATATGGAGAAAATGGAACCCTTGAACACTGTTGGTGAGAATGTAAATTGGTACAACTGCTATTGAAAACAGTATAGAAGTTCCTCAAAAAACTAAAAATAGAACTACCATATGATCCAGAAATTCCACTCCTGGATATATACCCCCCCACCAAAAGAAAATGAGAACATCCACTCAAAAAGATACATGCATTCAATTTTCATAGCAGATTATTTACAACAGTCAAGATATGGAAACAACATAAGTGTCCATGAACAGATGAATGAGTAAAGAAGATGTGATATATATATATATATATATATATATATATATAGACATATAATGGAATTCTACTGAGCCTCAAAGAATAATGAAATTCTGCCATTTGCAACAATGTGAATGAATCTGTAGGGTATTATGCTTAATAAAATAAGTCAGACCAAGAAAGACAAATACTGTGTGATATCACTTATATGTGAAATCTAAAAAATAATACAAATGGACGTATATAACAAAAGAGAAATAGACTCACAAATATAGAAACCAAACTAGTGATTATCAGTGGGGAGTTTGAAGGGAAGAGGGGCAAGACAGGGTTATGGGATTAAGAGATACCAACTACTATGTATAAAATAAATAATATATACAGCATGGGTATATTGTACAGTACAGGCAATATAGCCAATATTTTGTGATAACTTATGGATTATAATCTATAAAAATATTGAATCACTATGTTTTACATCTAAAACTAATATAATTGTGCAAATCAACTATATTTCTATTGTATAAATACATATATGTGTGTGTATACATATATATATATATATAGAGAGAGAGAGAGAGTCTATAAAAAAAAAGAAACATTGCATAAGCACTATAATCTAGCAGATAAAGTTGTTTCCCAGGAGGGTATATCTAATAGCTCTGACACTTTCCTACAATCATGTTGGACTGGAATGGTTAGATGAATGAATGGAAGATGGTGGAACCAGGCTTCTCCATGTTGGAGTGTAAGGTTATATATAAACAAGGGAAGGGGCTAGAATGACCCATGTGGTTATGGATTTTAGTTGGAGACATTAGTATGAATTCATAGTTAGTTAAAGATATAGAAGATTGGCTGTAAATAGGTATATATATGCACCTGGTTACTGAACATACATGTATTTCCTTGCTCTGTCAGGTGAGAAGGCCTAAAAGCAATGTCTCAGTAGCACTGAGCACATTTAGTGACCAGATCTTGGTTTGAATTACTATTCTCCAATAAAAAGAACCAGACCTCTTTAGGGAAAAGACTGATTTGGGGACTGAGGCCATAAATATACAAGATGAGCCTGGAGCATCATGTGGTGCCAGAAAATGTGTTAAAAATAAATAAATAAATAAATAAATAAATAAATAAATAAATATATATATATATATATATATATACACACACACACACACACACACACAGAGTATGTCAAAGAAACACAGGAATCAAATGAAATTGCTTCAATGGCCAAAGCTGGGACAACTTAAGCATTAAAATAAATACCATAGTTTTGAATTAAAATCTAAAGTGTGTGTGTGTATATGTATATATATATCCATACTGATAACATATACATATCTCCATACTGATTATACTTTAATAAATTATTAAATACATAAATATTTGGGAAAGCAAATCTTCTGTGCAGAAGAATTCCAAATAATTTACTTAAAATCCTCCCTTGAAGAAGACAGAGCATATCTCTCCACTCAAGCGTGGGCACTGCACAATGACTTTCTTTCAAAGAAGACAGTGCAGAAAGGGAGATCAAAAGAATAAGTTTACAGTGAAGAAATCTGTCAAACACTGTTAACCTTTAAAAAAATAAACTGATGTTGCTACTAAAATAATTAGCTCTTTTTTTCAAGTAGCAGAGAATTGCCATTTGGGACAAGAAAACTACGATGAGCATAGGCAAGTCCGGAGAGCAGAGGAGAGAGGCTTGCTTTATAGAGGAAAGGAGGGAACTGGGGTGGCAGTGGTGGTTCTTCACTGTCCCCGGGCAGTGGGTAGCTTGTTTCTGGGTCAGGAGGAAGCCTTTCTTCCCGATGGAGTCTGTAAGCTGCTGCTGATGCCTGTGTGAGACCTCCCCACTTCAGGGCTTCCCCACTCCACCTTAAATGAGGGTCCCTTCATGCTCTTTCACACTATCTCAGCAATGTGATCAAGATTAACATGTTGGTAGTTAATATCAACATGATATGATAAGAAAATGACAATTTACCTCTGTGGTCTTCCTTCCCAAAACCCATAACTCCAGTCTAATAATGGGAAAAGCATCAAACAATGATCCAGCAGTCCCACTCCTGGGCATACATCCAGACAAAACTCTAATTTGAAAAGATACATGCACCCCATTGTTCATAGCAGCAGTGTTTACAGTAGCCAAGATATGGAAACAACATAAATGTCCATAGACAGATGAATGAATAAAGATGATGTGGTACATATATGTAATGGAATACTATTCAGCCATAAAAAGAATGAAATAATGTCATTTGCAGCAACATGGATGGACCTAGAGATTGTCATACTAAGTGAAGTTAGTCAGACAGAGAAAACAAATACCATATGATATCACTTATATGTGGAATCTAAAATATGACACAAATGAACTTATCTACGAAACAGAAACAGACTCACAGACATAGAGAACAGACTTGTGGTTGCCAAGGGGGAGTGGGGGCAGGGAAGGATGGATTGGGAGTTTGGGGTTAGCAGATGCAAACTATTATATAGAGAATGGATAAACAACAAGGTCCTACTGTATAGCACAGGGAACTATATTCAATATCCTGTAATAAACCATAATGGAAAAGCATATGAAAAAAAGAACATATATATATATATATATATATATATATATAAAACTGAATAACCTTGTTGTACACCATAAACTAACACATTGTAAATCAATTATACTTCAATAAAAAATTAAAAAAAGAAAAAATCAAAAAATTCCAGTTGATGGATATTCTAAAAAATACTTGACCAGACCTCCTCAAAATCCTTGAGATCACCAGAAACAAGGGAAGCCTGAGAAATTTTCACAGACCACAGGAGGAGTTTTTCTTCAGAAAACTACTAAATGTAATATGATATCCTGGATGGGATCCTGGAACAGAAAAAGATGCTACATCAAAACTGAGGAAATGTGAGTAAAGTTTGACTTTAGTTAATTGTAGTGTATCAACATTGGGTCACTAGTTTTAACAAATGAATCATGTAAAATATTATCAATAGGGGAAACAAAGTGTGGGTTATATGGGAATGCTCAGAGCCCTCCTAGCAATTATTTTGTAAATTGAAATGTAGATATCTAAGTGCTTATGTTCCAGGCCCTTTAGAGGGAAGGCAGATCAAGTGATGAACAAAACAGATGAAATTCCTGCCTCACTGATCTCATATACTAGGGAGAACAGACAACAAACAGGTAAACTAATAAAAAAGATAATTTTTTGCATAACGTAAAATGATAAGAAGGGAATGAATCAGATGTTAAAATAAATAGTGTCTTTGTGAGGCACAAGAGATGATGAGAGAGACAGATATTTAACCAGGTTATCAGCAAGGCTAGTTACAACATTAAAAACCACAAAGCCTGTGACCATTCACTCATATACTATTCAAAATAAAACAGCAATTTTAAAATAAGTAAAACATTTTCCTATTTTTTTCCTTTTGACAATTAAGTTATTTTTTTTAATGCTCACCCAAAAACCCTGCTTGCTGCAGCACTAACAATACATTTTTTTCTGGGCATCAGATAACTACATCTGAGCTCAGATCTGGAAGGTAAGAAAGCATCAGAGATTTCAAAAACAAGGAAGGGCCAAAATAACAATGGCTACAGCAACAATAATAATATTAACTAAAATATGTTGATCACTTCCTATATGTCATAGATTATTCTTAGTGTTTTACCGGTACTATCTGATTTGGTTCTCACAACAGCCCTATGTGGTAGGTATTAGTGTGAATCCCAGTTTACAGGTCAAAAAATTGAGGTCCAGAGACATTTACCTGCCACAAGATAGGATTTGAACTCAGGCCATCTGGAACCAGAATATATACTCTTAACCTTATTACCATACTGCTGGCTCTGTCTCAGCTAACATTTGTTGAGTGTTCAATGAATCCCAAACGATGGTCTAGGTCCTCACTCTATATTAATATTTCATTCTCACTATATTGCAGGAATTTGATCCTATAAATGTCACTAATTTAGAGACGAAGAAGTGAAACTAATTTTCCAGCCCAGGCAGTTTGGCTGCAGAGGAGATGATCCATGTAGACACAGAGACAGGATGTGTTTGAAGTATTTTTAGAATAGAAATGAGCCCAGAATAAGTAGCACTAGATTGATATTAACAGATTTGACATTGATTCTATTATTTGTTTTTCTAAATGTCATCTGTATTGTTTTCTTTATCTGCACAATCTGTATTTATGGTGAGTTTTTCATAGTTAGTATTTTTTAACTTCTTGAGTTAAAAGCTTATTTGACATCTCTTATTTTCTAGAATTAATGGGTATCTTAAAACATCTAAGACTGATTTTATTCCTTTGCCTTTAAATGGTGAAGTGTTATAAGGATTTCTGAGAGCTTTGAGGGTGCAGGTATGTACATCTCATGATCAAGCAATTCTACTCTTAGGTGTGTATCCTAGACTCAACCCTCTCACTGCTGTACTAGGATGTTATTTCCATTTGTATCATACATGTATCTGTTAATATTTTTCCCCCTCTATAGCTTACAAGCTCCTTTAGGGCAGACACAAAATTCTCTTCATTCACTTTTTTCAGTACCCACAAGAGTACTCCACACAAGGTAGGAACTCAATATATGTGTATTGCAATGTACTCAAAAATTTAAAACGAAGTGATGTAGTAAAGAGAATATATGTTCAGTTATATCTACTCCTTTAGGAAGGTTCCTATAATTCTTCAGACCATGTCCTTCCCAGGTGGGGAGTTGCATAATTAAAAAAAAAAAATCAGAACAAGTTTCTTATTGACAACTAACACATAAAATATCAAGGGGTGTTACTTCTGGAGATAAGTAATAAAAGATTAAGAAAGTCTGAGGATTATAGCATCCAAGAATCTCTTGCTGTATTGTGTACTTCACTGTATTTTGAGACTCTCAAGAGATTAAGGGCTATGTTGGATTTACCATTATGTAAGCATCAAATCCCAAAAGACCTTAACATTTCTCCACCTCAGATAACCCTCACCACACTTCAGTACTTACACAACTTCTATGGAATTCAAATTCCCTTCTCTCAAAAATACTCAGGCATTGAACAACTATACAGTATTAATGATATTCAATTTTTACCCTTCTTAGGAGAGTAAAGTTTGACTGTTTGTTAAACTAGACTAGTTACTTTTTCCTAATAAGAGAATCTTATATTCTTATATAAGAGAATATATATTCTTATATATATATTCTTATATATATTCTTATATAAGAGAATCTTATAATCTTATACATATTTAACATTGAAAATTGTAAGAAGTAATAAAAATAGTTCTTTGCAATTGCACAACATTTAAAGTAGTAATTATAATATTAATACCTGTGAACTCATTAATTTTTAAGAATTTCAGGATTAACAAGTATCCCAAAACACCCCCAACATTCTGAAGTATGATTAACTACTATTTTGAATGTATGCTTTACATCTAAGAAGAACAGAAATAAGGGCATTCAAATTACCGGTAAGGAAATTAATCAAAGAGATAATAATGAGATACTATTATGAGTGTGAAATGAACATTGTGATTAAGCCACATGAAGTAGCAGCAGTGCAATCTGGGAAATATCTCAGAAAGGAGCCTGAGTAGTCTGGAGGCCATGCTATCAACAGCAGTTGGTCCAGGAATGAGCACGTGGCTATATGCTGGCAAATAAGATGCAAGGCAAGGTTGCTGCAAGACTTGAGAGGACATACTTTTCTAGCACTAAAGAAAGTTAAAGGAACATAGTTCCATCAAGATATCAACAAAGCAATATGCAACATTCTTAATAGGTTTATGGGCAAAGGAAGAACATGCTTTATGGTATAGGGAACAATGTAGATTGCAGAACAGAGGGATAGAAAAACCTAGATTTTTCAGTGGCTCCAGAAGACTGTATTAATGCTAGACTTCCTATTATGTGCACTAATGAATTTATAGCTATATAAAGCAGTTTGGAGCAGGTTGTCTGGTGTTTAAAGCCAAATATTTTAGCTACTACGGAGAGTTCTAGAAATAACCACTGTTAAAGCTATTTTCTGACATCCAACCTGCAAGTTTTCTATGAGGACCTCTGCTCACATGGCAACCTTTCATAAGGGCAAGTGATAAAAACCATCTTACCATTTTCACATGAGCTCTTGCCTTCTTTTCCTCCCAAACTTCAACTGTCCCATGTACTTTTATCAATTCCCAGAAGTGAATGGGTAGAGAAATTAGAAGTGTGATTTTATCTATTTATTTACTTAGAGAAAAGAGATAATGAACAAGAGGGCAAAATGAAAAAGGCAGAGTTAGTTGTTTGCACAGGAACCTGTCAGACAAGAAGCCACTCTTGTCTGGTTCTGTCATCCCTTGAGCGTTAGGAATTGGGTACTTAACAGCCACTTTCCAGAAAATTATCTTTCTACACAATGCACTTATTCAGCTATCCCTTTTTAAGTATTTGTCCTACATTAGGTGCTACAGGGCTTACAATGTGCAACAATGATCTTTGCCTCTTAAACAATTACAAAGTAATCTGTAGTTAGTATTACAAACATAACAAAGTAAGGAAAAGGCAGGACAGGAAACTGACATCTATTGAGTGCTGAAATTAGGCCACTATTACTAGGAGCAATTAGGTATTTTCACATGGCACTAGGTATTTTCACTAGGTATTTTCACATGGCACTTATGGGAAATTCCTCCCAACTCTCTGAAGTTTGTGGTTTTATCCCCATTTTACAAGTGGAAGTGGACACTTCAAAAGTTAAATAACTCTAGAATTAACACAGATTGTAAAAGAGGTGATATTCGAAGCCACTCCTAGGGAAAAAAAAAATAGTGAAAGCTTCTAATAAGCACATGAAAGGCTTAAAGAAAATTTTTAATCAAGAATGTAGGTTGGGGCTTCCCTGGTCGCGCAGTGGTTGAGAGTCCACCTGCCGATGCAGGGGACACAGGTTCGTGCCCCAGTCCGGGAAGATCCCACATGCTGTGGAGTGGCTGGGCCCGTGAGCCATGGCCACTGAGCCTGCGCGTCCGGAGCCTGTGCTCCGCAACGGGAGAGGCCACAACAGTGAGAGGCCCGCGTACCGAAAAAAAAAGAAAAAAAAAGATTGTAGGTTGAATACCTAAGTCTACAATTTTTCCTGTAAAAAAGACATTCTTGAACACCTGAAAATATGATACATAATGTTCTGGAAGACAACAAGGGATGTCATTAGCAAAACAAAATTTTGAATTATTTCTGAATCATAAAATGCTTCAGAAGTGAACCAGAAAAATAAGGCTTCTAGAAGGATGTCATTGTTCCTGTGGTGGTCAAGTTCATGGTCAGTAGGTGTGAGAGCAGAAAAGACCTCCGGAGCAATAGCAGAATGATGATATGGGGCAGGTAGAGGCTGGATTTATCCTGCACAGAGTAAGGGGCATATCTCCATGTAGACCATAAATATCCAGGGATGTAGAGACCACACACCAAGATGAAAGCCGATTTTAGTATAGTTCTTACACCTACCCCTTACAACCACCAGGGGCAGTTATGCATCATGATAACTTGTCCCTACAATGATGATAAAACAGGAATGTAGGATATGAAAGGCAGCATACGCAGCTAAAACAGCAAACATTTGAGGGAATTAAAATCAAGACAAAAGGAAAATTAGAGGAAGGACTATCGCGTGAAAAAAATGAGTCAGCAAGCCAAATAAAGACATTTTAAAATAAAGATAATAACTATTTTCGGGATTAAATAGAATATTGTTTCATACACAGACAGCTATGCAAAAGATGCAGTTAGACATTTTGACATTTGAAATGTAATCACACACACACACAAACACACACACAAACTGATGAATGGAAGAAAGAGTTGAAAAGTGATTGATTTTTAGATTATTTTAGAGCATGGCAGAAAAGGGTAAAGATGTAGTTTGGGGAAAAAAATTCAAGAGATAAGGATAGAATCAGATATACTAACCTAAAAATTTATTTAAACTGACAAACGTACTTAAGTCATCAGATTATAAAAGTTTTCACTTGATAGTAGAGAAAAGAAAATATAAAAAGATCAATATCTAGATATATTTTGGTGAAATTTTGAAAAATTAAGTATAAAGAAAAAATATGAAAGCTTCTAAAAGGAAACAGAGGTCTGTTATTTACTGTAAAAGCATAATTGGGCAATAACTTCAAAGTTCATATCAACATTACTGTGTGAGTTAGAATCTCAAACCTGGAGATACTAGCATTAAAATAAAAACAAATAAATTAAAAAATTTATGTACACAAGAAATCAGAAAACTTATCACAATCACATCCTCTCTAAAAAGATAACTCAAAAATTTAAGGTAACAAAATAAAACTGCCAGACTTCCCTGGAGGTCCAGTGCTTAAGACTTTGCCTTCCCATGCAAGGGGTGTGTGTTTGATTCCTCGTCAGGGAGCTAAGATCCCACATGTCTCAGGGGCAAAATACCAAAACATGAAACAGAAGCAATATTGTAACAAATTCAATAAAGATTTTTAAAATGCTCCACATCAAAAAAATCTCTTAAAAAACTGAAAAAAAGTGCAAATGTGAGAAATATGAAATAGCAATAATATTAAAAACAAAAAAGCAAATGTGTCAATATTAATATCAGACAAAATAAAATTCAAGGTGAGGACATTATTAGGACAAAAAAGGTTATTTTTTACTTGTAAATTATTCAATTAACCATGATTCTATAGCAGCCATGCACATTTCTATATATATATATAAACATTTCCTCTATCCAACAAGGTAAAAAAACCTGCAAATTGATAAAAATGAAAGTAGACATTTAAAAAATCTATAATGTGAAGTTTGATTATGAAAACTTATGAATAAAATAGAAACAGTTAAATTATTTGTAATAATCAAAAACACAAAATTTATTTGATTTATGTAATTTTCACCACACAGAGAATGCTCATTTTTTCAAACAAATTTAGACCAATTAAAAACATAAATATGTTTATTGAAAACAAAGAAGAAGTAGCAAAACAACAATCATGGCAATGATACCATTGAGAATTCAATAAATGGGAGTTGAAGGTGGGGATTGTTATAGAACAAGAAGGGGATGAATGATGATCTAGGAAATTCTAGAGGATATAATCTGCTGTCTGCTTCTATGATCCCAAGCTTACCTGGTTCTACTTTCATGAGCTGTCACACTGTGGTCAAAAGTCATACACACTGTTGAATTCTAATGGTCAAATTATGAAATGTGTTCAGTCAGCATTATAACACTGTGCTACAGGGTAAGGGGGAGAACAGGAACTTTATTTTTCTTTTTTTTTATAACATATTTATTGGAGTATAATTGCTTTACAATGGTGTGTTAGCTTCTGCTTTACAACAAAGTGAATCAGTTACACATATACGTATGTTCCCATATCTCTTCCCTCTTGTGTCTCCCTCCCTCCCACCCTCCCTATCCCACCCTCCCTATCCCACCCCTCTAGGTGGTCACAAAGCACCAAGCTGATCTCCCTGTGCTATGTGGATGATTCCCACTAGCTATTTTACATTTAGTAGTGTATATATATCCATGCCACTCTCTCACTTTGTCCCAGCTTACCCTTCCCCCTCCCCATATCCTCAAGTCCATTCTCCAGTAGGTCTGTGTCTTTATTCCCGTCTTGCCCCTAGGTTCTTCATGACCATATTTTTTTTTCCCTTAGATTCCATATATATGTGTTAGCATATGTATTTGTTTTTCTCTTTCTGACTTACTTCACTCTGTATGACAGTCTCTAGGTCCATCCATCTCCCTACAAATAACTCAGTTTCATTCCTTTTTATGGCTGAGTAATATTCCATTGTATGTGTATGCCACATCTTCTTTATCCATTCATCTGTTGATGGACACTTAGGTTGCTTCCATGTCCTGGCTATTGTAAATAGAGCTGCAATGAACATTGTGGTACATGACTCTTTTTGAATTATGGTTTTCTTAGGATATACACCCAGTAGTGGGATTGCTGTGTTATATGGTAGTTCTATTTTTAGTTTTTTAAGGAACCTACATACTGTTCTCCATAGTGACTGTATCAATTTACATTCCCACCAACAGTGCAAGAGGGTTCCATTTTTCTCCATACCCTTTCCAGCATTTATTGTTTGTAGATTTTTTGATGATGGCCATTCTGACTGGTGTGAGATATCTCATTGTAATTTTGATTTGCATTTCTCTAATGATTAATGATGTTGAGCATTCTTTCATGTGTCTGCTGGAAATCTGTATATCTTCTTTGGAGAAATGTCTATTTAGGTCTTCTGCCCATTTTGGATTGGGTTGTTTGTTTTTTCAATGTTGAGCTACATGAGCTGCTTGTAAATTTTGGAGATTAATCCTTTGTCAGTTGCTTCATTTGCAAATATTTTCTCCCATTCTGTGGGTTGTCTTTTCGTCTTGTTTATGGTTTCCTTTGCTGTGCAAAAGCTTTTAAGTTTCATTAGGTCCCATGTTTACAAACCCATGTTGAAAAGGGTCAATTGTATTCAATTTGGTGTAGGATCATCATTTCATCTTTCATCAATATCCATCTCCCCTTCTGTTTGGGCCATAAAGTTCTCCAACCATAACTGGGCCCTCATTTCTGCATTTCAGTTCTTCTAAGTTTCCATTCCACCTCTGATTTACCATTGGTTCTCCATTCTCTTCTCTTCCTGATATCTTTTTCTCAAGACTCAGAAAAATATTTTCCCTCTTGACCAAGCTATATCCCGAAGGAAGATAGTTACATGTGTTCATTCTGCTGTCTAGAGCTGGAAATTCTCAAATAGTTTAAGCTTTGTTGCATTTGTTTTGTCTTGTTTTATAATTTAAACCAGGCCATCACAGAGTCTGTTATGCTAATGGATTATATGAATTATCAGATGAGATATACAGTACTTAGCATTTCTAAAACTGATTGTTCTATGCAATTACTCCAATGTACCATGTCTTTTCCTAATTTTTTTCTTTCTTTTTTTTTCTCCTTTGAGAATTTATTAGCAACTCTGTTCAAAAAAACAAAATGCTAGAACACTGAATAAAAGTTCTGATTATAAGACACTTTCTCAATTCATTCAGGGTTATGATTGCTAGTCATTAGGTCTGAATGTTCCATCAGATGCCTTATTCCAGTTTCTTACATCTGAAATCCTAAGTCACAGAAACCGTAAATGTTATGTGGGAACAAGAAGGATTCTTCCCTGTGCTTTGCTCACTGAAGTCTGTATGTATCATACCTGAGCACTACAGTAAATACTGCCAGGCATATATCTCTTTAGAGCCACAGGTTGACACAACAGCTTCGACACTGAGGACACTCATTAGAAAAGCAAAGTAGCTGAGAATGGACCACTAGGCTTTATATGAGTGCTTTTCAGAGTTTAAAAGAAAGGCTCAGATAGAATTAGGCTCAGATAGATTCCTATCTGAGAATTCAGCTCAGTCCACTTTGATTTGATTTGAACATCTCCAAGTTAAATGTACCTAATCTTTTAAAATGTCCTAGATGGTTTCTGACTAGATACCTAGGTTACTTTCTGAGGGCAAGACAGGGCTTCTGAGACTGATGTTTTGCCCCAGAGGATCAGGTCCTCCAGCAGGGCTTACATTCCTGACAATATAGGAGAAAAGGGATTACTGTTTAATGTGGTGGCCATATTAAAGTTTCATGAAGAAGGAGAAGAGTAAAAATATTTGTTTAAATGTCCAAAGGCAGAAAAAAGCAACTGCCTGTCTAGCAGGGAGACCAAAATGTTTCTGGCCGGTTTCAAGGATGATGGACAGCTAGAGAAGAGTGTGGTACTGATATTAGGGAATAACGGATGATGCAATTGCAAAGGTATCATCAAACAAATTCAGAGGGCATATATAATAGATTGAAACAAGGTTTCTCAATTTAACATCTGTGGCATTTTTCATCAGTCAATTACTAGTGGGGGCTGTTTTGTGCACTGATGGTTAGCAGCATCCTTGGCCTCTACCCACTAGATGTCAGTAGCGCCCCTGACCTCAGTTGTAATAACTAAAAATGTCTCTAGACATTGTCAAATGTCGCTGAAGAGGAGAGTGAGGGACAAAATCTCCCCTGGTTGAGAACCACTGGGCTAACTGAAGGATTTTGATTAAGAAAAAAAAAAATGTGTTTTCTGTAGGTTATTCTGATGACACTCTGCAAAACGTACTGCAAGTAAGAAGAACTAGTTTGGGTTCTAAGTTGCAATAATACAAAGATCCAGAATTAAATGGTGGCCATGGGAAGATGAGAACAAATGATAGTGAGAAGAAGGGAATTAGGGAGACAAGATTCAGCAGAATGATAACTGAGCTTGGGGAACAGAGAAGAGGAATGTTGACTGTTTCAATGACTTAGGTGGTACAGTGAATACCAGTTTATAATTCCTTTTACTCTTGGAGCCAGACTTTACTGTGATTTCTTTTCTTCCACTTTTATGCAAGGACAAGTTAAATGTTTCTTCTTGATATGATGAGGAGAATAAGCTGATAATGATTTAGAAATAGCTATTGGTGAAAGATGGAGAACAACTTTTGAAAACAAATAGGACCCTGTGGGGCCCTCCCTGGTACAAAAGCCTTTCCATGTCCCTGTTTCTTCTTTGTAGGAAAAAGGCTTCAGCCTCCTAGACCTTCCCTGAGTTCCAAAGGGCAGATTCAAACAGTTACTTATTGGGAGGGGTGGGTGAGAGAATGCAGAAAAAATCAGTAGTGCAGTGATGGAACAGGGTCCTGATTCCTCCTGGTTCCTCCTCAAGGAATATACATAACAATCTGATACCTAATTCTGAGTTCTTCTACAGGAACTTTGGTCCCCACCCAGGAGGACGATGGTAACTTCAGACGGAGCACAAGCTTGTGGACTTCAGACTGGTTGGAACAAGAAGGCTGATTCCAGGACCACCCTGTTTCCTTGCCACCAACCAAACAGAGGAGGGTCACACACACTGCAGACCTTCCCCCACATTTTGCCTATAAAACTCTTCCCTGAAAACTATTGGAGAGTTCAGGACTTTTGAGCATGAGCCAACCGTTCTCCTTGCTTGGCCCTGCAATAAACCTTTCTCTGCTCCAAACTCTGACTTTGCTCCAAATTCCAACATTTCAATTTGTTTGGACTCACTGTCTGCTGGGCATGTGAACTTGGGTTCTACAACACTTCAAGGAATTACACGTACAGAAAATATCAAGTGGAAAAACTAAGGAAGATGACAGAATGTTATAGGTAAAGATCTTCATGTAGAGAGGAGGAAGAAGGCAGGATGCAGGGGGAGAAAATTTCAGGCGGGTAAACAAAGACTCCAAGTCAGGGACAAAAGGAAAAATCTCTCAAGAAGGGTAAAATCAACTTCAATATTTTGGGACATAAAAGATCATGAGATCTAACAGGAGACCAAAATATTTGTGTGAATAAAAGATTTTATTGCATTTATTGAGTAGTGGTGGGGGCAGGAATTAGACGGATGTGAGTTATAGGGTGATGGGTGTTTATATAGAAGCATAAGATGAGTACTTTTTCAATATTTTGTCAGAATAGGAAACTAAAGAAATGGAATGTTATCCTGGGAGGGAACAAAAATCCAGTAAACAATTTCTGGAGGTAAGTGAGATCTACGTATATAGGAGGAACGAGTAAATGGAAGAAAAAAAGCAGTTGAAAACTTGAGAGATGAACTCAAATTTTACAGATGTTGGTTAAATGTGGACCTGTCTCTGTGTTTGTGTAGGTTTTCATAAATGAACTGGTTTCTGCTTCCATGTCTTTGAGCTGTGCCTCACATTTTAACAGAACTAAAGATTGACACAATTGGATATTACACCTATTTATGCCAGAAAGAAAGAGCAAATCCTATAAAGCTTGCCATTTTTCAAGAATTAAAAAAGTATGTCTACAAAAGGGAAAAGAATTAAACCATATACTCCAAATGTCAAAATCATGAGCAAAGCACATCCACAAGAATCAATAAGATTTGTGTATTTACAGCCAGTGCTCCTGCATGGAGAAACAGGTGGCAGGGTTTTTTTTAGTGAACTTTATACTCTGGCCATTTTTTACTCTTTAAACTGTTGCCATATTTTTGCAAGAGGTCCCAAATTTTCTCAGCAACGATTGCTAACCATAGATGCTAAAACATCAAAGTTGTGCAGGCCATGTTCAACCCATTTGTTTCAGAAAAACAAAGTAACAGAAGTAAGTTATTTATTGGCTCTAAAACAAGAAGCTTTAGTCATTTCAGTTGAAATCCTGTATTTTTGTTTTCGTTTAGACATCAAAACGAGGACTGGCATTAAAATGCAAAGCCCCAACCCTGCCTGTCTGTAGCTCACTGAATTTCTGCCTTCCTGTCTCAGACTCCCACAGTTGCTTTCAGCTGGGGAAGGTAAAATATTCCAATAGATACTGGGGTTGGCTCTTTGAGGTGAGTTAAAGTTTTGGGCAATGTGCACATTATTTATTTAATGCTCTGTTTCAAGTGAAGGGTGAAAGATGACTACAGTTACTAGATAATGTGAAATAATTCAATGTCGTTTTTGTATGTACAGTCACCCTTTGTATCTGCAGAGAATTGTTTCCAGGAACCCCTGTGGATATCAAAATCCGTGGATGCTCAAGTCCATTATATAAAATGGTGAAGTGTTTGCATATAACCTACATACATCTTCCCATATACTTTATTTTTTAAAATATCTTTATTGGAGTATAATTCCTTTACAATGTTGTGTTAGTTTCTGCCGTACAACAAAGTGAATCAGCTATAAGTATACATTTATCCCCATATCCCCTCCCTCTGGAGCCTCTCTCCCCCACTCCCTATCCCATCCCGCTAGATTGTCACAAAACATCGAGCTGATCTCCCTGTGCTATGCAGCAGCTTCCCACTTCCCACTAGTACTTGGTACTGTATATATGTCAATGCTACTCTCTCACTTTGTCCCAGCTTCCCCTTCCTGCCCTGTGTCCTCAAGAAATCATCTCTCGATTACTTATAATACCTAATACTATGTAAATGCTATGTAAATAGTTGTAAACACAATATAAATGCTATGTAAATAGTTGCCAGCATGGGGTAAACTCAAGTTTTGGTTTTTGCAACTTTCTGGAATTTTTTTGGAACAGTTTCGAACCTTGATTGGTTGAATCCATGAATATGAAATCTGTGGCTAAAGGAGCCCAACTGTTTGGTCATAGTTCTTTTTTATTATTATTTAAAGTTAAAATTGCCTACTTGGTTATTCAACATATGTTCCTAAACCACAGGCTTTAAGAAATCAGGCTGTGTGTCATCAATGTTTCCTACTATAGACATTGAAGAATTTCATCTCTGTTCCCACTTCCTACAAGTTAGAAACACACACTACAGAAGCTGCCTACAGAAGCTGTTAGTTAATGTGAACTCATTTGTACCCTAACTATTTTCTGCCCACACTGTCTTCACTATTACTTATTGGAGAAAGACTTTGGAATTCATTCTTTGTGCAGACCTTATGCTAGAGACTAAGAATAAACAGAGGAATGAGAAATACTTCCTACTCTCTTGTGGCTCACAACAGGGCTAGTCTACACAAGATGTACACAGTAGGAGTGGGGAGGAATCAAGGAAACCTTCAACAGAGGAGGAGACCCCCGAATGGCACATTGAAATATGCCAGGTCATCAGGTGGGCTACAGTGATTGGGCATCCAGGAAATTGAAATAGCATTCACAAGTACAGACTCTGACAGGCCATGGGAGATTTGGGGAATTGCAAGTGTTTCAGAATATCCAAAGCTTAGGGAACACGGCTCCATGGTTAAAATGAGGAAAGGCTTAAGACTAGCAATGTGAGAAAGATACAACCAAAGGAATCTTCTGGAAACTGCATTTCCCTAACAAAGATACTATTAATAATGATTGAGAGTGGCCTTTGTGCTAATGGAGAATGTGAGGGAGAGAAAGTCCATGCCGCCCTCCAAAACCAGTATCTGGAACTTCCTCTAATGACAGAATTTTTACAAGAAATCAGGCAAGAAAGTCAGGGGCTAGAGCCTGGATTTATCCTTGGATTTATCCTGTATGGGGCTCTCTGCACTTCCTGCACTTCCTGGACTTGATTGGGTATTTTCTTACACATATTAGGGAAGTTTTCAACTATAATCTCTTCAAATATTTTCTGAGTCCCTTTTTTTTCTCTTCTTCTTCTGGGACCCCTATAATTCGTATGTTGGTGTGTTTAGTATTGTCCCAGAGGTCTCTGAGACTGTCCTAAAGTCTTCTCATTCTTTTTTCTTTATTCTGCTCTGTGGTAGTTATTTTCACTATTTTGCCATCCAGGTCACTTATCCGTTCTTCTGCCTCAGTTATTCTCTATTGATTCCTTCTAGAGAATTTTTAATTCCATTTATTGTTTTGTTCATCATTTTTTCTGGCTCTTTATTTCTTCTAGACACTTGTTAAACATTTCTTGTATTTTCTCCATTCCATTTCCAAGATTTTGGGTCACGTTTACTATCATTACTCTGAATTCTTTTTCAGGTAGACTGCCTATTTCCTCCTCATTTGTTTGGTCTGGTGGGTTTTTACTTTGCTCCTTCATCTGCTGCACATTTCTCTGTCTTCTCATTTTGTTTAACTTACTGTGTTTGGGGTCTCCTTTTTGCAGGCTGCAGGTTCATAGTTCCTGTTGTTCTTGGTGTCTGCTCCCAGTGGCTAAGGTTGGTTTAGTGGGTTGTGTAGGCTTCCTTGTGGAGGGAACTTGTGCCGATGTTTTGGTGGATGAGGCTGGATATTGCTTTTCTGGTGTGCAGGACCACGTCCAGTGGTGTGTTTTAGGATGTTTGTCACCTTATTATTATTTAGGCATCCTCTTTGTGAATAGGTGGTGTTGTGTTCCTCTCTTGCTAGTTGTTTGGCATAGGGTGTCCAGCATTGTACCTTGCTGGTCGTTGAGTGGAGCTGGGTCTTAGCATTGTGATGGAGATCTCTGGGAGAGCTTTCACTGTTTGATATTACATGGGGCCAGGAGGTCTCCGTTGGACCAGTGTCCCACTTCAGAGGCCCAGGCCTGACACCCAGAAAGAGCACCAAGACCCTGTCAGCCACATGGCTCAGAAGAAAAGGGAGAAATAAAAAGAAAGAATGAAAAAAATTAAATATTTAAAATAGAAAAAAATATTAACAATAAAAAAGTTTAAAAGTAATAAAAAAAAGAATGAGAGAAAAAAAGCAGAGAGCACCCAAACCAAGAAACAAATCCACCAATGATAGCTAGTGCTAAAAACTGTATTAAAACAAAATAAAACAAAAAACAGGCAGTCAGAACCCTAAGACAAATGGCAAAAGCAAAGCTATACAGACAAAATCACACAAAGAAGCGTATACCTACACACTCACAAAAAGAAAAAAATGGAAAAAAATATATATATAAATTAAAAAGGAAGAGAACAAGCAAATCAATAAACAAGTCTACCAATGATAATAAGCTCTAAATACTAAACTAAGGTAAATATAAAACCAGAAACAAATTCAATGCAGAAAGCAAGCCCCAAGTCTACAGTTGCTCCCTAAGTCCACCACCTCAATTTTGGGATGATTATGATTCGTTGTCTATTCAGGTATTCCACAGATGCAGGGTACCTTAAATTGCTTGTGGAGATTTAATCCGCTGCTCCTGTGGCTGCTGGGAGGAATTCCCCTTTCTCTTCCTTGTTCACACAGCTCCTGGTTTCAGCTTTGTATTTGGCCACGCTCTGTGTGAAGGTCGCCTGAAGGCATCTGTTCCCTACCCAGACAGAATGGGGTTAAAGGAGTGTCTGACTAGGGGGCTCTGGCTCACTCAGGCCAGGGGGTAGGGAGGGGTGTGGAATGCAGGGCGAGCCTATGGTGACAGAGGCCAGTGTGACTGTGACGTTGCACCAGCCTGAGGCACGCCATGTGTTCTCCTGGGGAAGTTGTCCCTGGATCATGGGACCCTGTCAGTGGCAAGCTGTACAGTGTCCCAAGAGGGGAGGTGTGGATAGTGACCTGTGCTTGCACACAGGCTTCTTGGTGGCTGAAGCAGCAGCTTTAGCATTTCATTCCCATCTCTGGGGTCCACACTGGTAGCTGCAACTCGCACCCATCTCTGGAGCTCATTTAGGTGGTGCTCTGAATCCCCTCTCTTTGCGCACACTGAAACAAGGGTCTCTTGCCTCTTAGGCAGATCTAGAGTTTTCCCGGATTCCCTCCTGGCTAGCTGTGGTGCA
The DNA here is from genome assembly GCF_005190385.1 of Monodon monoceros. Classification (NCBI taxonomy): domain Eukaryota; kingdom Metazoa; phylum Chordata; class Mammalia; order Artiodactyla; family Monodontidae; genus Monodon; species Monodon monoceros. Next base: position 105,684,181 of record NW_021703772.1, on the reverse strand, counting down.
CTAGGCCTCTTCAGGCTGTGTTCAGGCTGCCAACCACAGTCCTCTCCCTGGGATCTGAAATCTGAAGCCCGAGCCTCAGCTCCCACTTCCCACTCACCCTGGCAGGTGAACAGACAAGCCTCTCAGGCTGGTGAGCGCTGGTCAGCACTGATCCTCTGTGTGGGAAACTCTCTGCTTTGCCCTCTGCACCCCTGTTGCTGAGCTCTCCTCCATGGCTCTGAAGTTCCCCCATGCCCACCCCCCACCTCTAGCAGTGAAGGGGCTTCCTAGTGTGTGGAAACTTTTCCTCCTTCACAGCTCCCCCCCTGAGGTGCAGGTCCCATACCTATTCTTTTGCCTCTGTTTTTACATTTTTCTTTTGCCTTACACAGGTACGTGGCAAGTTTCTTGGCTTTTGGGAAGTCTGAGGTCTTCTGCCAGCCTTCAGTAGGTGTTCTGTAGGAGTTGTTCCACATGTAGATGTAGTTTTGATGTATTTGTGGGGAAGAAGATGATCTCCATGTCCTAGTCCTCCACAGCCTTGAAGGAGCCCCCCACAGATTTTTTTTTTGGAATTTTATTTTAGTTTATTTTTTTATACAGCAGGTTCTTATTAATTATCTACTTTATACATATTAGTGAATATATGTCAATCCCAATCTCCAATTCATCCCACCACCACCACCATCGCCACCCTCCATTTCCCCCTTGGTGTCCACACATTTGCTCTCAACCTCTATATCTTATTTCTGCCTTGAAAATCGGTTCATCTGTACTATTTTTCTAGATTCCACATATATGTGTTAATATACGATATTTGCTTTTCTCTTTCTGACTTACTTCACTCTGTATGACAGTCTCTGGGTCCATCCATTTCTGTACAAATAACCCAGTTTTGTTCCTTTTTATGGCTGTGTAGTATTCCATTTTATATATGTGCCATATCTTCTTTATACTTTCATCTGTCGATGGACATTTCGGTTGCTTCCATGATCTGGCTGTTCTAAATAGTGTTACAATCAACTTTGGGGCACATGTGTCTCCTTGAATTATGGCTTTCTCTGGGTATATGCCCAGTATAATTGCTGGGTCATATGGTAATTCTATTTTTAGTTTTTTAAGGACACTCCATACTGTTCTCCATAGTGGCTGTATCGATTTACATTTCCACTAACAGTGCAAGAGGGTTCCCTTTCCTCCACACCCTCTTCAGCATTTGTTGTTTGTAGATTTTCTGATGATGCCCATTCTAACTGGTGTAAGGTGATACCTCATTGTAGTTTTGATCTGCATTTCTCTAATAATTAGTGATTTTGAGCAGCTTTTCATGTACCTCTTGGCCATCTTTAAGTCTTCTTTGGAGAAATGTATATTTAGTTCTTCTGCCTATTTTCTGATTGGGTTGTTTGTTTTTTTAATATTGAGCTGCATGAGCTGTTTATATATTTTGGAGCTTAATCTTGCCCGTTCATTCATTTGCAAATATTTACTCCCATTCTGAGGGTTGTGTTTTCATCTTGTTTATACTTTCCTTTGCTGTGCAAAAGCTTTTAAGTTTCATTAGGTCCCATTTGTTTATTTTTGGTTTTATTTCCATTTCTTTAGGAGGTGGGTCAAAAAAGATCTTGCTGACATTTATGTCAAAGAGTGTTCTTCCTATGTTTTCCTCTAAGAGTTTTATAGTGTCTGGTCTTACATTTAGGTTTCTAATCGACTTTGAGTTTATTTTTGTGTATGGTGTTAGGGAGTGTTCTAATTTCATTCTTTTACATGTAGCTGTCCAGTTTTCCCAGCACCACTTAATGAAGAGACTATCTTTTATCCATCATATATACTTTCCCCCTTTGTCAAAGATTAATTAACTAAAGTTGTGTGAGTTTATCTCTGGGTTTTCTATCCTGTTCCATTGATCTATATTTCTGTTTTTGTGCCAGTACCATACTCTCTTGATTACTGTAGCTTTGTAGTATAATCCGAAGTCAGGGAGTCTGATTTCTCCAGCTCCATTTTTTTCCCTCAAGATTGCTTTGGATATTCAGGGTCTTTTGTGTCTCCATACACATTTTAAGACTTTTTGTTCTTGTTCTGTCAAAAATGTCATTTTGTAATTTGATAAGGATTGCACTGAATCTGTAGATTGCTTTGAGTAGTATAGTCATTTTCACAATATTGATTATTCCAATCCAAGTACATGGTAATATCTCTCCATCTTTTTGTGTCATCTTTGATTTCTTTCATCAATGTCTTATAGTTTTCTGAGTACAGGTCTTTAACTTCCTTAGGTAGGTTTATTCCTAGGTATATTGTACTTTTGGTTGCAATGGTGTATGGGATTGTTTCCTTAATTTCTCTTTCTGATCTTTCATTGTTAGTGCATAAGATAGTAAGAGATTTCTTACTATCATTAATTTTCTATCTGCAACATTACCAAATTCATTGACTAGCTCTAATCGTTTTCTCGTGGCATCTTTAGGATTCTCTATGTATAGTATCATGCCGTCTGCACACAGTGACAGTTTTACTTCTTTTCCAATTTATATTCCTTTTATTTATTTTTCTTCTCTGATTGCTGTTTCTAGGACTTCCAAAACTATGTTGAATAATACTGGCGAGAGTGACATCCTTTTCTTGTTCCTGATCTTAGAGGAAATGCTTTCAGTTTTTCACCACTGATAATGATGTTTGCTGTGGGCTTGTCACATACGACCTTCATTCTGTTGAGGTAGGTTACCTCTATGCCTGCTTACTGGAGAGTTTTTATCATAAATGGGTGTTGAATTTTGTTAAAAGCTTCTTCTGCATCTATTAAGATGATCATGTGGTTTTTATTCTTCAATTTGTTAATATGGTGTATCACATTGATTGATTTGCATATATTGAGGGCCTCTTGCATCTCTGGAATAAATCCCACTTGATCATGGTGTATGATCCTTTTAATGTGTCATTGGATTCTGTTTGCTAGTATTTTGTTGAGGATTTTTACATCTATATTCATCAGTGATATTGGTCTGTAATTTTCTTTTTCTGTCATATTTCTGTCTGGTTTTGGTATCAGGGTGATGGTAGCCTTGTAGAATGCATTTGGGAGGTTTCCTTCCTCTGTAATTTTTTGGAAGAGTTTGAGAAGGATGGGTCTTAGCCCTTCTCTAAATGTTTGATAGAATTCATTTGTGAAGCCATCTGGTCCTGGGCTTTTGTTTGTTGGAAGATTTTTAATCATAGTTTAAATTTCATTACTTATGATTGGTCTGTTCTTATTTTCTATTTCTTCCTGGTTCAATCTTGGAAGGTTATACCTTTCTAAGAATTTGTCCATTTCCTCCAGGTTGTCCGTTTTATTGGCATAGAATTGCTTGTAGTAGTCTGTTATGAGGCTTTGTATTTCTGTGGTGTCGATTGTACCTTCTCCTTTATCATTTCTAATTTTATTGATTTGAGTCCTCTCCCTGTTTTTGTTGATGTGTCTGACTAAAGGCTTATCAATTTTGTTTATCTTCTTAAAGAACTAGCTTTTAGTTTTATTGATCTTTCCTATTGTTTCCTTTGTATATATTTCATTTATTTCTGCTCTGATCATTAGGATTTCTTTCCTTCTGCTAACTGTGGGTTTTGTTTGTTCTTCTTTCTCTAGTTTCTCTAGGTGTAAAGTTAGATTGTTTTTGAGATTTTTCTTATTTCTTGAGGTAGGAACATATTGCTATAAACTTCTCTCTTAGAACTGCTTTTGCTGCACCCCATAGGTTTTGGATCACCATTTTTTGGTTGTCATTTTTCTCTAGGTAATTTTTGATTTCTGCTTTGATTTCCTTTGATCTCTTGGTTATTTAGTAATGTATTGTTTAGCGTCCATGTGTTTCCAATTTTTACGGTTTTTCCCTGTAATTGATTTCTAATCTCACAGTGTTGTGGTTGGAAAAGATACTTCATATGATTTCAATTTTATTAAATTTACCAAGGTTTGATTTGTGACCCAGGATATATCTATCCTGGAGAATGTTCCATGTGCACTAGAGAAGAATGTGTAATCTGCTGTTTTCAGTGGAATGTCCTATAAATATCAATTAATTATATCTGGTCTATTTTGTCACTTAAAACTTGTGTTTCCTTATTAATTTTCTCTCTGAATGATCTGTCCATTGGTGTAAGTGTGGTGTTAAATTCCCCCACTATAACTGTTTTAGTGTCAATTTCCTGTTTTATAGCTGTTAGCAGTTGCCTTATGTATTGAGGTGCTCCTGTGTTGGGTGCATATATATTTATAATTGTTATATTTCTCCTTGGGTTGATCCCTTGATCATTATGTAGTGTACTTCCTTGTCTCTTGTAACTTTATTTATTTTAAAGTCTATTTTTTCTGATATAAGAATTGCTATTCCAGCTTTCTTTTGATTTCCATTTTCATGGAATATCTTTTTCCATCCATTCACTTACAGTCTGTATGTGTCCCTTGGTCTGAAGTGGGCCTCCTGTACACAGCATATATATGGGTCTTGTTTTTGTATCCATTCAGTGAACCTGCGTCTTTTCATTGGAGCATTTAACCCATACACATTTAAGGTAGTTATAGATATGTATCTTCCTATTACCATTTTCTTAATTGTTTTTGGTTTGTTTTTGTAGGTCCTTTACTTCTCTTGTGTTTCCCACTTAGAGAAGGTCCTTTAGCATTTGTTGTAGAGCTGGTTTGGTGGCACTAAATTCTCTCAGCTTTTGCTTGTCTGTCAAGTTTTTGATTTCTCCCTCAAATCTGAATTAGATCCTTGTCAGATAGAGTAATCTTGGTTTTAGTTTCTTTCCCTTCATCACTTTAAATATACAGTTGCATTCCCTTCTGGATTGTAGAGTTTCTGCTGAGAAATCAGCTGTTAACCTTATGGGAGTTCCATTGTATGTTAGGTTTCATTCTTCCCTTGTTGCTTTTAATAACTTTTCTTTGTCTTTAATCTTTTTCAGTTTGATTACTATGTTTCTTGGCATGTTTATCCTTGGATTTATCCTGCCTGGGACTCTCTGTGCTTCCTGGACTTGGGTGGCTATTCCTTTTCCCATGTTAAGGAAGTTTTCAACTATAGTATCTTCAAATATTTTCTCTGGTCCTTTCTCTCTCTCTTCTCCTTCTGGGACCCCTATCATGTGAATGTTTGTGTGTTTAATGTTGTCCCAGAACTCCCTTAGGCTGTCTTCATTTCTTTTCATTCTTTTTTCTCTATTCTGTTCTGCGGCAGTGAATTCCACCACTCTGTCTTCCACGTCACTTATCCATTATTCTGCTCTTGATTCCTTCTAGTGTATTTCGCATTTCAGTTATTGTATTGTTCATCTCTGTTTGTTTTTTTCTTTAATTCTTCTAGTTCTTTGTTCCTTAATTCTTCTAGGTCTTTTTTAAACTTTTCTTGCATCTTCTTGATCTTTGCCTCATTCTTTTCCAAGGTAGTGGATCATCTTCACTATCTTTATTCTGAATTATTTTTCTGGAAATTTGCCTATCTCCACTTCATTTAGTTGTTTTTCTGGGGTTTTATCTTGTTCCTTCATCTGGTACCTACCCCTCTGCCTTTTCATTTTTTTAATATTTCTGTGAATGTGGCTGTCATTCCACAGGCCACAGGACTGTAGTTCTTCTTACTTCTGCCCTACAGTGCATCCTATACTAAGAGAAGTAGTCATCAAACCTGTTGGCCAAATCTTGCCTCTTACTTGATTCTATAAATAAAGTTTTATTGGAACAAATCCTCCCCCGTTTGTTCCTTACTGTCATTGGCTGCTTCATGTCACTATAGCAGAGTTGTACAAACTACAAAGTTAAAAATATTTACCACTTGGTATTTCATAGAAAACTGTTGCCAACTCCTGACTTAAAGTGCATCCCTATTTAGAGTAACCACATTTCAAGTGTTCAGTAGCTGTATTCTATTCTATTCTCTTTCTTCCCCTTTTGTTTCCTTCAATGTTTTAGTAGCTAGAGCATATCTCTTAGAACATTTTTGAGAAAAAGTTCAGGGAAAGTAAAATTTTATAAGCCTCAATGTGCTTATTGTACCATCAAAATAAATTCACACACCAACTAGGTAGGAATATCCAGATTGGGAGGCATTTGTAGTAAATTTAAATTTTATCTTCTTAGTCTTTTGGCTTCAGTTTTGCTATTGAAAGTCTCAGACTCATTTCTATTTCCTGGTGTTTTATTTGAGGCTCTGTGAGTGGCAAGGAGCAGGGGGCAGGTATTGTTTCTCTCAGGAATCTTGTAGCATCTTTTCTTTGTCCAGAGTATTCAGAGTTTTAACAATGTTTGACTTGATTTTCTATTTATAAGTATTCATTTAAATGTCCTCTTTTAGGGCCACTACCTTTACCTTGGCCTGGTGTCCCCAAAGCAAGAAACACTGTTTTGTCTTCTATAGAAAATATACCTTTCTTCTTTTTCTTCTGAAGCCGTTGTCCAACTAGGCAGAGTGGGAGAGGGAATTAATGTCTTCCATTATAAGATATTATAATGCTTTTATCTTTGCCTTCACCCCTAGTATTTTGAGTACCTGCTTGCACAAGATTATGGACATTTTGTTTTTCTTTCTTTCTCTTTCTTTCTTTCTTTCTCTCTTTCTTTCTTTCTTTCTTTCTTTTTTCCTTCATTCCTTCCTTCCTTCCTTCTTTCTTTCTTTCTTTCTTTACTTCTTCTTTCTTCTTCTTCCTTCCTTCCTTCCTTTATTTTGGTATATACTGAGTTGCTTTTTATTTTTTCCACTGCTACCTAAGGGAATATCACTCTCTGATCTATTATTTCCCATGCATCTGTCTGCTTTGCAGCTTCCCAAAACATTATAGTTATTTTCTTTGCTGCTATTTCATTTTAACTTTATGCTTGTAAACAAATTTTCATGTAATTTTCATGGGATATTGGGATAGAGCATGCATGTCTAATCTACCAGCTTAAATAAAAAATCCTCCAATTACTTTCCAAAACCTTATTTTCTCATATTTAAAGTGGGGATAATAATATTTACCTTACACAGTTGTTTGAAGATTAGAGACAATATTTTCATGAACAATATCTCTCACCTAGAAACTCCATAAAAATAAATCAAGTGACTGTGTTAAATGTCTTCATGATAAGACACAGTAAGAGCAGAATCAGATAATGACAAAGCAGAAAGATTGTGCCACTCAACCTTCTCTTTTATAATTGAACTACAAATTCAATTGTAATTTGTTTATACTTTTGAATCTCATTACTTTATAGACTGTTCATTTGTACTATGCTACTAGTAACTTATATGATGACTTACAGGTAGATAAAACTCAAGCCAGTTATGAAAAAAAAAATGTTTGGTGAGGCTAGAAATGTTTAAAATGTTATGGATATGCTGGTGCAAGCAGCCCATAGTGACAGTTCTTCTCTAGAGAGTCTGAAACAGGTATAGACCCAGAACAAAGGTCATGTGGTGTGGTTGATCAGTGGACTAAAAAGATGAAGAAATTGTTGATCTCTTGGAAGGACCAACAGGAAGTGCTGGTCAGACAAGAAGGCAGAGAGGATGTGGAGGTTGAAACAAAGATGGCAAAAGCAGAATAAAGACACTGATAACTTGCATATGGATCCAAGACAGTTTTCCTGCTTTTCTGACATAAGACAGAACCAACATAGTTCATCCTTACATTTCTTCATTTTCTACTGAGTGAAATCTGAAGGATATTACATTAATTCTTCTGTTCAAAATCTTGTCAAAACCCTTCTTAACATTTTATTGCTAGTCCTGCTCCTTTAAACCAGTCTCATTCTGTCTTCCCTGACTGGTCTTTCTTCACTACAAACTAGGTTAATTTTCTAACCATTTTACTGCATCATATAGTAAATAAGCTCCCAAGCATGACACACTGATTATCAGAAGAAGTGTAAACTGTCTCATGCACAGTTTCTCAGTATTGTCATGTAGTGAAGACTCTGTTTCAATATTTTAAACAAACAAAACTTGACAGATCTCAAATGTGAAAGGATGACTTTCAGAATATACAGAGAGTCATTTTAATGTAACAGTTAAGACTAAGGCTCTGGAAATTTATACCCTGGGTTCAGATCTCACTCCACCATTTACTACCCATATGGCCTTTGTCAAACTACTTAACTTTCTTATACCTTGATCTCTTAATCTCAAAAACTGGGTAATCACAACAGAGCCAGCCTCACAGGGTTGTTTTTAGAATTTAAATGAAACACAAAAATACACATATAAAAGCTTCCTATTTTAAATGCTCAATAAATGTTAACTATTATTAATTATTGATTAAGAAAACATGCATTGACAAATATGCAGTATAAATTTGTATTTTATTCACCACAGATGCATCTCCATAAATTTGGAACAAGAAAACAATCGTTAATAAACATATGATGCATTTATAAAATCTGTAGAGGATATTTAGTGCACATTTGGAATTTCAGATTGATTTTAATAATTTTCTGGTACCTTGGGTTTTAGAACCAGTGGGTCTAGCATAATTACATTCAAGACCTTCTAATTTACTAATCATATTACTTTTGAAATCAGTATTTTATTTATTTATTTATTTATTTATTTATTTATTTTTGCTGTGTTGAGTCTTCGTTTCAGTGCGAGGGCTTTCTCTAGTTGTGACAAGTGGGGCCACTCTTCATTGCAGTGCACAGGCCTCTCACTATTGCAGCCTCTATTGTTGCAGAGCACAGGCTCAGATGCGCAGGCTCAGTGGTTGTGGCTCACGGACCTAGTTGCTCTGCGGCATGTGGGATCCTCCCAGACCAGGGCTCAAACTCATGTCCCCTGCATTAGCAGGCAGATTTTCAACCACCGCACCACCAGGGAAGCCCCTGAAATCAGTATTTTAAAATCATTTTGAAATTCTATATTCTTTTGAAAGTCTAATAAAAGCCTTAGATGATCTCCTCACCATGAAGATGCATAGCATGAATATATACAAAATTAGATATTCTGATTTCACTAAATGAGTTAATACAGACATAGCACTTGGAATAATCTCTGAAACATAGTCAGTACATTAAAAGATATGCATTAATTATAATTTTATGTTTATGAGACTGTGTGAAGACATTTCCACCACATTCTTCTCATGAGAAAAAAAAGAAAAAGAAAAGAAAAATATCCCCCAAACAATTAGAAGAATAAAATGGACTCACGTTGAAATTTCAATGAAACTAGGAATTACACATAATGTCCCCTCATAATGTTCAAGCAGGAACTGTGAGATGTACTGAAAGTTACATGAAAGAGTGGAGAGACAGATGACATGACATCTACAGTGGAAGATCTCAGAGAAATGTGGAATCTGAGCACAGTTTTCTAGAGTAGACAGCTTGCCTTGAAGGGTCAAATTCACATTATCTTTAGAACAATGGCAATGGGGTGTTTGCTCCAACAATAAAACCTTTCTTTAACTGCATTTCACATGATGAAGAAGCAGAGGAGTCCAACCTGATGAAGAAGTACACAGAGAAGTCATTTTAGTAGGATGTTGTCTCTCTGTGAAGCACGTCATATAAAAGAAATGTTATCCCTTTTAGTAATCATGCAGTTACTGATCTCTATTGGCTGGGAAGAAGTTAAAGCCAAATCAATGAAAGCAAGATGACTATATGCTGTGTGGAGCTTCACTGTAATTTAGATAGTATTTCTTCTGGCTTAGAATACTTCCCTGGCTTATTCCTGCAAACCTGTTGCAAATAGTTGAGGCAAAATATAAATTTTATCCAATGGTGAGAAATACTAAACTAGGCAACAATACAATGTACAAAGACACTACTTGTAACACTAAAAGGGAATAGGAGGTTAGATACATAATGAAAGCAGGGAAGAACACTCAACACACACAAAAATAAATCATCAGCAAGCAGATGAAAGGGGTGACCACACAAAAATTCAAAAAGATGGGGAGATACAAGATAATGGTAGGGGATTAAAAGTCACAGATTATTACATATAAAATAAATTAAGCTACAGGATATAATATACAGAACAGGAATATAGCTAATATTTTATAATAACTTTAAACAAGTATAATCTATAAAAATATTGAAATAATATGTTGTATACGTAAAACTAATATAATATTGTAAATCAACTATTTGTCAATAAAAATAAGTAAGTAAATAAAACAAAATTATGTAAACTTTAAAAAAGGATGAGACATTGAGATAAAATCAGAGGCGTTCAAAGTTTAGGATGATAGTGGAAAATAACAGCAAGACATGATTCAGGATTTGACACCTCAGTTAAAACAATGAAAAGTAAAAAAAAAAAAAAAAAAGGTAAAAAAAGAAAAAGAAAATCATGCCAGAAACAAATTCTATGTATGAAGTAACATAAAGAAAAGGTAGACACTGCTGAAAGCAGTTAGGGATATACAAAACAGAATGTAGAAAAGAGAAAAGAAAGAAAAATTTAGGGAAAACAAACAGGAAATTGAAAGAAAATATAAATATTTATTAGGAAAGACAAAAGAGATGCCACATTTACACAACTATGTCCTTTTGAAATAAAAGAATCAAATTTGAAAAGTTCCAAGATAGAATCCAAGAAAATTTTCCAAAATAAAAAGACCTAAACCTAGTCATTGAAGGAAACATCATTTTCCTAAAGAAAACCAAAGATTAAAAAAATGATCATTAATGTAGTACATCCTTGAAAAATCAATGGCTGTTTAAAATAATTGACTTTTGCAAGGTGTTGAAGGCTTAATCCCCATTAATTCCGAATGTGACTGTATTTGGAGATAAGACTTTTAAAAATGTACAGTAGTAAATCAACTATACTCCAGTAAAAAATTTTAAAAAATAAAAATAAAAAGATGCATACTAATAGAGGGATAACTATGTGAAGAAGCAATAAGAGAATCACCAACTACAAGCCAAGGTGAGTGGAGTCAGAAGACATAAACCCTACTGGCACCTTACTTTTGAAATTCCAGCATCCAGAACAAGGAGAAAAGAAATGTCTCTTAGTTAAGCCACTCAGTCTCTGGTATTTTGTTATGGCATTCCCAGCAAACTAATACCAGAATATTTAAGGCAAAATAAAATATCAAGCTATGTGGAAGATTAAAAAAATATCTGAGGTTGGTCTTAGACTTCTACAGTAATATTAAAATTTAGGTGACATTTGTACGATATCTCTGCTCTAGGGGGCAGAGTGGTTCAAGAATTTTATAGCCAATCAAACTGCCACAAGTTAAATGCAATGAATATTTATAAATATAAGAGAACTCAGACAGTATAGTTTGCATAAACACTTTATTTAAAAACTACTATAGAATATAATTTAATTAACAAAAACACTGGGTGCTTAATTAACAATGAAATATCTCTCAGAGAGCAATACATTGATTTAAATTTATAATTAAGCCTAAATTTTTTGTGGGATTTATATTTATGGAACAGAATGAATACATTAGAAACTACATGGATGTAGAAATAATATGACTAATAATAGGTAGGAGAGGAAGGAAGAATGTATACTGGGAGCATTATAAACCACAGTGACATTTTCAAGTTTAATATGAGGGGTCAAAATGTAATTTAAAGAATATAAACCAAATATTAGATATATTAACGTAAAAAGTGAAGAACAAAGAAAAATAAAATAATGAACTAAAATGTGTGGTGATGCTGAGAGGAGGAGGATGGGGAGATGCACAAAACTGTAAAGTATACTGATATATACATTGCTCAGGTTAGAAAGTCAAGGGTTACTACCAAAGATAAAAGAGGATCAGATAAATTGTAGACAGCTATGGTTAAAGTAGTAATGGCTAGAAAAGCTTAAAAAATAATTTTAAATTATGAGAAAAAAATCTTATGTATAGAAAATCAATAGCAAAACAGGAAATGAAAATACCAACCATATCAATAACCATATTAGGTGCAAATGGACTATAGATCCATTAAAAGTTAGACAATATCTAGCTAGGTAAAACAAAGATCCAAATATAAGTTGCCTTCAAGGGACAAACATTAGACTCCAGGAACAGAATAGTGTATATTATAGAAACAGTAATCATATGAGAAATAAGGTGGATGCATTAGCATGAAACAAAATAGACTTAAGAAAAAAAAGAAAAAGAAGTATCACTAGTGACATAGAGGAACTTTCCTAAAAGAGTTAATACATTAGAAAGAAACAGCAAGTATAAATGTACATAGGCCTGATAACAAAATATATGAGCATCAAAATACTTGAAACAAAAATGGGAGGGATTGAAAGAAGAAAGAGACAAAACAAGAATGATACTTGGAGATTTCAATACATGACAATCAATAATTGATATATGACAACTAGACAGAAAATTAACAAGGGCACAGAAGAGCTTAATAACACTATTACCAACTTGACCTAACTTATATAAAATGTTGAATCCAGTGCAGAATATGCAGTATTTTTAAGCATACATGGAACATTTTCTAAGGTAGACCATAGAAAATTTACTTGTTAGGCCACAAACAAGTAAATTTTAAAATATTGAAGTCATACAAATTATGCTCTCTGACGACAGCAGACTTAAGTTAGAAATCAATAATGGAAAGAAATATGGGAGATTCTCAAATATTGTGAAATTAAATTATCCTCTTCTAAATAACCAATGGGTCAAGAAAAAATTCCAAGGGAATTTAAAAAATATTTCAAATTAATGGTAACAAAAATAAAATATATCAACCTATATAGACAACAGGGCAAGTAGTACTTAGAAGAAAATTTATATTGCAAATGCCTAGATGGGAAGAAAGAAAAGTCTTGAATCAGTTAGCTAAGCTACTATCAGGAGAAACTAGAAAATGGAGAATACTAAACTCAGAGCAAGCAAAAAAATAAATAATATAGAGCAGAAATCAATGATTTTTTTTTTAAAGAAAATACAGCAACTTCCCTGGTGGTGCAGGGGTTAAGAATCTGCCCTCCTATGCAGGGGATGCAGATTCATTCCCTGGTCGGGGAACAAAGATTCATATGCTGTGGGACAACTAAGCCCATACACTCTAGAGCCCATGCAGCACAGCTAGAGAGACTGTGAGCTGCAACTACTGAGCCCGCACTCTCTGGACCCCATGCACCACAACTAGAGAGAAGCCCACACACCACAATGAAGAGTCCGTGTGCCACAACAAAAGATCCTGCATTCTGCAAATAAAACCCATTGCAGCCAAATAACTAACTAAATAAATAAAGAAAGAAAAGAAAATAGAACACAAGGGAGAAAGTAATGAAATTTTAAAAATTGGTTCTCTGAAAATAACAACAAAATTCATAAACCTGTAGCTATATCAGGGGTCAGCCAACTATGTCCACTCTGGCTTGTGGACAGTTTTCTACAAAAATAAAATAAAATAAAAATTATTGGAGGACACAATGTACATTTATTGGAGCACAGCAATGTACATTTATGTATTGTCTATGGCTGCTTTCACACTACAGTAACAGGATTAATTAGTTGCAGTAGACACTCTATGATCTGTAAGTCATAAAACATTTATTATCTAGTTCTTTACAGAAAAAGTGTGCCAACAGTCAGTGTGATACAGACTGACCAAGAAAACAGAAAAACAGACAGAAATTATCATAATTAGGAATAAAAAAATATAACTATTACCAACCCTTTAGAATATAGAATATGGAAAAAAATAGGTCAACAAATAGACAATTTAGATGAAATCGATAAATTCTAGGAAGACAAAAGTTACCAGAACTGACTCAAGACTATAGGAAAGTAGAAAGAAAAATAATAAATAGAAAACAAACAAATTGAAATAATGAGTAGAAATATTCCTCCAAAGAGAGGCTTAGACACAGATTGCTTCAGTGTTATATTCTACCATCTATTTAAAGAAGAAATACCAATCATTCACAAACACTTTCAATTAATAAGAGAACATTTTCCAACATATTCTATGAGGCCAGTGTTACCCTGATACAAGCCAGACAAAGATATCACAACCAAAGGAGACTATGACTAATATCTCTTATGAACATAGACACAAAAATCTTTAACAAAATAGTAACAAAAACATATAAAAATAATTTTATACCATGATCAAGTAGAATTTATCTTAGGAATGCAAAGTTGGTTTAACAACTGAAAATCAATTAATATAATACATACAGTTAATATAATAAAGGGCAGGAAAAATACCACATGAATATCTCAATTAATCCAGAAAAATTGACACTAGTTTATACAAACATAATAAAATTCTTAAAAAACTAGAAATATAAGGGTAGTTGTTTAACCTCCTAAAGACTATCTGTGAAAATCCCATAGCTAAAATGTTACTTAATGGTGAAAGACTGAATGTTTTTCCCCTAATATCAGCAAGAAGCTAGGGACACATGCTCTTGCTGCTTTTGGTCAATATTATGCTGTGGTTCTAGGCAGTGAAATAATGTTGAAGGAAGAAAGGAAGGAAAGGAAGGAAGGAGAGAGGAGAGAAAGTCATCACTATAGGAAAGAAAAAAACTCTAATCACAGATGACATAATTCTGTAAGTAGAAAATACTAATACACTAATAAGAAAAAATGCTTAAAAAAACAAGTTTATTACAGTAGCAGGATATAGTATGAATATATAAAAAGTGAAATTAATTTTATTTCTAAACACTATCAGTGAATAATCCAAAAATAAAATTAAGGAAACAATTCCATTCACAATAGCCTCCAAAAAGAAAAAAAAATTTGAAAATAAATTTAATAAAATAAGATCTAAATGAAAAACTCCAAAACATTGCTGAGAGAAATTTAAAATAAAAGTAAATGAAAAATATTTTTATGATCATGGATTAGAAGACTAAAAATTTCAAAATCAGCAATTCTCTCCAAAACAATCCACAAATTCAATGCACTCCATATCAAAATATTAAGCCTGTTTTGCAAAAATTGACAAACTGATTCCAAAATATATGAGACATTATGAGTCACCTGAAAAAGCCAAACAATTTTGAAAAAGTTAAACAAATTTGAAGAATTACACTACACAGTTTCCAGAAAAAAACATGAGATCATGTTCTGACCTTGCATTTGATAAAGAGTTCTTAGAAACAACATGATCTATAAAAGAAAAATTCCATAAATTAGACTACATAATAATGAAAGAAAAAATGTGTGTTTCAAAAGACACCATGAATAAAATGAAAAGGCAAACCACAGTCTCCTAAGAATGGGGGAAAATATTTTCAAATTATATATCTGACTTGTATCAAGAGTATATAAAATCTTACAATTCAATAACAAAAACAACAACCCAATTAAACAGTGAACAAACGATTTGAATAGAGATTTCATCAATGTAGATATGCAGATGGCTAATGATCACATGAGATGATGACCCAAATCAATATTCATTACAAAAATGTTAATTGAAACGGCAGTGAGTTACAGCTATATATCAACTATAATGCCTTTCATAAAAAAGACAGAAAATACAAAGTGTTGGAAGGGAGGTAGATAAACTGTAACCTTCGTGCATTGCTGGTAGGAATGTAAAATGGTACAACTACAATGGAAAACATTTGATAATTTTTCAAAAGTCTAAACATAAATTTTCACTTCTACTTTTAGGAAGTTACTTGATGGGGGCAGGGGTGGGTATGTCCACAAAAAGGCATGCACACAGATTTCATAGCAGCATTATTCATTGTAGTCAAAAACTAGAAAATGGATAAACAAAATGTGGCCCATTCATACAATAACAATGAACCAACTCCTGACCTACTATAACATAGATACATTTCAAAAATACTATAAATGAAAAAAGCTAGACATAAAAGTGTTGACATAAAGCTTCTACTGTATTGATATGGAATCATTTCTTTAGCTGGGTGGTATGGGTAAATTGTTGTTCAATATGTTTGTTAATACATCATTCTGTTTAAAGTATTTCATAATATTTTTAAAAATACAAATTTTAAAATAGGAATAAATTTAATGAGAAATACACTAGAGCTATACAAACACAACTTCAAAATTCTATTCTGAGGAACAAAAAAAAGAAAATAAAATAAGGCATACTCACTCCTTACATAAGAAAACAATATCATAAAGTCTCCAATTTTTCCCAAATCCATATACACATGTAATGAATTCCTAATTAAATTGACAACAGGATTTTTAAAGAAGTAGAGTAACTATTCCTAACAAATATAAATAAATAAAAGCTCAGCTCATTAATAAGCAGGAAAATTCTGGCTATAATAGAAGAGTTGTGAGCAGAAATTAGCCCTGGCTGATTCCAACAGCAACTATATAGCTACAGTAATTAAAAATAGGATGCTAACCTATAAATAAATAAAACACTAGAGGAACATATGTAAAGTCCATAAATATACTTAAATAAATATAGAAATTGAGTATATGAAAGTGATAATGAAATTTTAGTGGCCTAAAGATACTTTACCAAATAAATGATGTTAAGACATTGAGTAGACATCACATAGCAAAATTCATTCCAGATAGAACAAAATTTAAACGTGAAAAATAAAATTATCTAATATTTTAGGTAAAAATGTTATCTATGATCTCACATGAAGAACTTTCAAAATATAACAGAGACTCAAAATTATTGAAGTTTTATAAATTCGAATTTTAAAAAGCATTTTGCACATTTAAAAACACAAAGTCAAAAGATAAATTAAAACTCCAGGGAAATCTTTGTAATACATAGTACAGATGTGTAGATAACATCTTTAATAAACAGCCTTACGAGTTATTAGGACAATTTAATGATCCCCTTAGGAAAATGGCAAATGATGTGAATAAACAAGTTAAAGAATGAAACATGAATGGCGTTAGGTACATGAAAAATGCCCAATTTCACTCAAAATAAGAAATGTTCAGATTAAAATTATAATGGGATATCAGTTTCACTTAGAGTAATAGAATTTCAGGCAAGTTTATAATACACTTCATGGTTTGATAGAGAAACAGAAATTCTCTTATGTTCCTGAAGTGTAACATGGTAACTCTCTGTTGGGGCAATTTAACAACATTTATACACGTTTAAAATGCACATAAACTTTAGCACAGCACTTGGATTTCCATGAATGTGTCCTGCTAATATGATATGCTTAATAACAAAGGTACAGGTTGCATATTGAGTATGTATGTGTATTAGCAAAACTGAAAGCAATCTAAATGTCCATCAATAAACTACTGGCTTTAATAAATGCTGGAGAGGTTGTGGAAAAAAGGGAAACCTCTTGCATTTTTGGTGGGAATGTAAATTGATACAGCCACTATGGAGAACAGTATGGAAGTTCCTTAGAAAACCAAAAATAGAACTACCATATGACCCAGCAATCCCACAACTGGGCATATACCCTGAGAAAACCATAATTCAAAAAGAGTCATGTACTACAATGTTCATTGCAGCACTATTTACAATAACCAGGACATGGAAGCAACCTAAGTGCCCATTGACAGATGAATGGATAAAGAAGATGTGACACATATATACAATGGAATATCACTCAGCCATTAAAAGAAGCAAAACTGAGTTATTTGTAGTGAGGTGGATGGACGTAGAGTCTGTCATACAGAGTGAAGTAAGTCAGAAAGAAAAACAAATACCATATGCTAACACATATATATGGAATCTAAAAAAAAAAAAAAAAGATTCTGACAAACCTAGAGGCAGGACAGGAATAAAGATGCAGATGTAGAGAATGGACTTGAGGACACGGGGAGTGGGAAGGGTAAGCTGAGACGAAGTGAGACAGTGGCATTGACATATATACACTACCAAATGTAAAATAGATAGCTATTGGGAAGCAGCTGCATCACACGGACTTATCAGCTCAGTGCTTTGTGACCACCTAGAGGGATGGATGGGGAGGATGGGAGGGAGATGCAAGAGGGAGGAGATATGTGGATATATGTATACATATAGCTGATTCACTTTGTTATACTGCAGAAATTAACACAATATTGTAAAGCAATTTTACTCCAATAAAGATGTTAACTAAATAAATAAACTATTGGTCTGAAGATTGTATGACAAATATATGTAACTAGATATCATGTTGCCGTGGAAAAGACTGAGAAATCCACATTCTGGTGTGGATGAACCTCCAAGGTCTACAATACAAATTAAAAATAAAGCAGGGGATAGAACTATTAGTATAATATGCAACATTGGTTTAAAACATACATTTCATATTCTATGCATAGAATATCCCTGGATGGACACAGGAAAACAATAGCAAGGGGTACCCTCATAGGAGTGAGGTTTTGGGGATGGTCAAGAAGCTTGGAAGGATACATACAGTTTACTATATACCTATTTGAATAGTTCATATATAACTTATGCAAGAAATTAATTTAAAAATATGCAGGATGGATGATAGAATGGGACACTTTGTCTCCTGGTTTTGATCACAATTCTTAGACTAAGAACAAAACAAGATTTGCCAAATATTCCACAGCTAGACCAATGATGCTAGACCAATGATGAAGGAGTTATCTTAATTAATATGGCCATTTATTTATTAAAGATGATACTACTTATCTGTACTATTTATTGCAAAGGTTTTCCCAGTTTTTCATTTGTCTTTGACTGTTTTTCCAGAAGAGTGGCAGCTATTAGATGTTAGGTGTTTTTCGAAGTCTTGTTAGCATGCCGTATGGCCTCACATCTCCCACAACCCCTCTTGAAGAACACAATGGGTGATTTCCCTGCACCTTGATACCCATGTGGGGAGTTCCAAGGAAAACCTCCCAGAACTTCACCTTTGGAGTTCTGGAATGTGAAGTAATGCAGTACAGAATCTTGAAGAAGTCTGTTTTTGAGAGGATGACTCAAGATTCTGAAGGGGCCTTCTCGGGAACAAGCAGCATTTCTAACTATTTGGGGCAAAGGTAAATGTTTGTTTTATAATGGGCTGGTTTTGTATCCCACAGATGGCAACTT
This sequence comes from Monodon monoceros, assembly GCF_005190385.1. Taxonomy (NCBI): domain Eukaryota; kingdom Metazoa; phylum Chordata; class Mammalia; order Artiodactyla; family Monodontidae; genus Monodon; species Monodon monoceros. The sequence goes on along the minus strand of NW_021703772.1, from coordinate 105,665,265 downwards.
GACTGGGTCATTTTGAATAAAACTTGCATTTTGAAAAGAACTAAGTCATCTTGAAAAGAGGGATACTTGACAGTTAACCTTAGCAGAAATTGCCTGATGAGGCAGGCTTTCGGGCCCAGGAGCTCACTGGGTACATTTGTAGCCATCACAGGTCAAGAAGCTACACTTTTCAGGGAACTCCAGCACCCATGAAGCAAAAAGAATTCTCATTCAGAATCCAGTCTGCATTGCAGATTCTATCTGTTCCAACCATATTGCCAGGAGCCAACCAGGAAACAAACCCAAAGGGAATTGAAGATCCTGATAGGAGGCAGTGAAGAGCCCAGAGGGCTAACAACAGTGAAAGTCATTAACACCTCTAGCGGCACTGGACGGAGTCTGGGATGTTGAGCCCAAGATCCTGGGTCACCAGGAAGAGGCTAGAATCCTGGGAGGCCTGTTAAACGGGAGATGGGGCTATGAAGAATTGTCACCTGTGACAAAGAGAAGGGAAAGAAATACAATGGTTTTCCCCTTTCTCTTGGTCTTAATATTTTTCCAGTGCTCTCCATTGGTCAAGACCTGCCAGAGGTCACCCTCTTACTGGATGTGCTGTCACCAAGTGTTGGCTACCCTGAACTTCAGAGCAGAGGGGAAGGTGGAGGAGTGTATGTGAGACAAAAGTGCCCGAAACAACCACAGCAGCCATAAAAGACCTTCCTTGTGGTATGCAGTACATGGGGGAGAGAGAACCACAAGGTAGAAAACAGAGAAGAAACCAGCTATTTTCATCCGTATCCTTCTCACTCCCAAACCCCCTGTCCACACAAAACCTTTACTCAGGGAGTCTATTATGTGTACTCTTAGGCAGCCTGGCAAGAATGGCCCAAGTCAATTTCACACCATGCCAAGGGCTCACACTGTTGTGGAATCCCAGCCTCTGTGCACCTACACTGAATTGAATCTCAGAGACAGAGTTTTGGGTGAAGCAGAAAAGAAGAGCTCTATTGTTTTGTCAAGCAAAAGAGGATACAGCAGGATAATGCCCTCAAAACTCTGTGTCCCATCCTGGAGCGAGTAATGAGGAGTCTTACACTAATGTTTTAAGGAGAAGGGTGTGATCAGCACGTGGTGAGGTAATCAGGAGTCAGCATCATCAGCCTTCTGGTTCCAACCAGTCTAGGGTCTATGTTCTTGAGGTCAGTAGTTTTCATCTGGTGGGGGACTGCTTCCTGTAAAAACAACTTAGCAATCTCTGTCAGGCCTTTATCTGTATCCCTCAGGGAACTGGGAATTCAGTGACTCTGCATGTGGCTGATTTATAGTCGAAATTGTTACCAGTTTCTCAGCCAAAAAACTATTCTTTGTTTCTACATTGTCACCTTTTCTAATCATTAGCTCCTGAGTCAGCCTTCTACTTCAAAAACCAAGGACACAGGGGCTTGTACATGGTTTCAAAACTACACCAAACACAGGCTCTGAGACACAGACTGGTTCTAGTCACTATAGAGCCCACCAGCAATAATAATATTTTTCCTAACAAAAAAGGTAGAGTTAGGATTTTTATGGATTCTGTTTCAAATCTGGCTCTGTTTTTGTCAATATTAACGGTTTTATTCAAGGTGTTTAAACTCTCAGAAGTGAAATGCCCTTGTCTGGCATAGAGATAGCCATGCCAATCATTTAGGCTTTCACAAGGTTCATGCTACCATCTGGGATGAGGAAGATGCCTGACAGAAATTGGTATCTTTCCACAATTTCATTAACTGGAATATTCTCAATCTCCTCTCCATCTGTGAGAAACTCAACTATTGGATAAAACCCACCTCGTCTCTTTTTTGAGATTAAATCTCTGTCTGTGATGAGCCCTGTTTATCCATCCATCTCTTTTCACCATGCTCATTCCTTAGTGGCCACATGGTACTTATTCAATATATTAAACATGAAGGATATGGAGGATGAACAGTGCCGGTGGTGACTTCACTTACACAGTAGGCTCCAATCTGCATAAGATGATTGGAACCAAGTCTAGTGCGTGGTAAGCACTAGAGAGAGCTTGGATATTGTGATCCTATGTATGTACAGATAAGCTTTTAAATATCCCATTAAGTAATTAATATTCACTCAAGTGTGGTTTGTTTCTGGGGAAGTTTTCTACTATTAATTTGTATTAATTCATTTGTTCATTCATTCTTTTTTTTTTTTTTTTTTTTGTGGTACACGGGCCTCTCACTCTTGTGGCCTTTCCCATTGTGGAGCACAGGCTCCAGACACGCAGGCCCAGCAGGCATGGCTCACAGGCCTAGCCGCTCCACGGCATGTGGGATCTACCTGGACTGGGGCACGAACCCGTGTCCCCTGCATCGGCAGGCGGACTCTCAACCACTACACCACCAGGGAAGCCCCATTCATTCATTTTTAAAGGGAACTTTCCACTACATTTATTAACACAGGAAAATTCATATGCACACAAATAATTGCCAAAATTCAGTCCCCCAAATACTTCAGAGAGACCTAATCTATTTTCCAGATGGTTTTCCTACAACAGATGATAGACATCTGTATTAAAATAAACACAAACTGAATTGAACCCCCTGGGAAAATAGAAATCTTATCTATAGATATGCATCTGTATGTATTAAAAAAGTACACTTGCAGTGCTGATTCAGCAACACATATACTAAAATTTGAACAATACAGAGAAGATTAGCATGGCCCCTGAGTAATGATGACGTGCAAATTCATGAAGCCCCATATTTTTAGGAACTAGAAGAAAAAGAGCAAACAATGTTGAACAACAAAATAAATGAAATTAAAAATTCTCTAGAAGGAATCAATAGCAGAATAAATGAAACAGAACAGATAAATGACCTGGAAGATAAAATAGTGGAAATAACTACCGCAGAGCAGAATAAAGAAAAAAGAATGAAAATAATTGAGGACAGCCTCAGAGATTTATGGGATATTAAATGCACCAACATTCAAATAATAGGGGTCCCAGAAGAAGAGAAAATACTTGAAAATATTATAGTTGAAAACTTCCCTAATATGGGAAAGGAAAGAGTCAATCAGGTCTAGGAAGTGAAGAGAGTCCCATACAGGATAAATACAAGGAGAAAAAAGCCAAGACACATATTAAACAAACTATCAAAAATTAAATACAAAGAAAAAATAAAAAGCAGCAAGGGAAAAGCAACAAATAACATACAAGGGAATCCCCATAAGGTTAACAGCTGATCGTTCAGCAGAAAGAAACTCTGCAAGCCAGAAGGAAGTGGCAGGATATACTTAAAGTGCTGAAAGGGAAGAACCTACAACCAAGATACTCTACCCAGCAAGGATCTCATTCAGATTCGATGGAAAAATTAAAACCTTTACAGAGAAGCAAAAGCTAAGAGAATTCAGCATCACCAAACCAGCTTTACAACAAATGCTGAAGGAACTTCACTAGGCAGGAAACACAAGAGAAAGAAAAGACCTAAAATAACAAACCCAAAACAATTAGGAATATGGTAATAGGAACATACATATAGATAAATACCTTAAATGTAAATGGATTAAATGTTCCAACCAAAAGACATAGACTAGCTGAATGAATACAAAAACAAGACCTGTATATATGCTGTCGACAAGTGACCCACATCAGACTTAGAGAAACATACAGACTGAAAGTGAGGGGATGGAAAAAGATATCCCATGCAAATGGAAATCAAAAGAAAGCTGGACTAGCAATTCTCATCAGACAAAATAGACTTTAAAATAAAGACTATTACAAGAGACAAAGAAGGACACTGCATAATGATCAAGGGATCAATCCAAGAAGATATAACAATTGTAAATATTTATGCACCCAACATAGAAGCACCTCAATATACAAGTCAAATGCTAACAGCCATAAAAGGGGAAATTGACAGAAACACAATCATAGTATAGGGGACTTTAACACACCACTTTCACCAATGGACAGATCATCCAAAATGAAAATAAATAAGGAAACACAAGCTTTAAATGATACATTAAACAAGATGGACTTAATTGATATTTACAGGACATTCTATCCAAAAACAATAGAATACACTTTCTTTTCAAGTGCTCATGGAACATTCTCCAGGAAAGATCATACATTGGGTCACAAATGAAGCTTTGGTAAATTGAAGAAAAGTGAAATCATATCAAGTATATTTTATGACAGCAGCACTATGAGACTAGATATCAATTACAGGAAAAAATCTGTAAAAAATAAAAACACATGGAGGCTAAACAATACACTACTAAATAACCAAGAGATCACTGAAGAAATCAAAGAGGAAATCAGAAAATACCTAGAAACAAATGACAATGGAAACACAATGACACAAAACTTATGGGATGCAGCAAAAGCAGTTCTAAGAGGGAAGTTTATAGCAATACAATCCTACCTCAAGAAACAAGAAACATCTCAAATAAACGACCTAACCTTACACCTAAAGCAATTAGAGAAAGAAGAAGAACAACAACAACAACAAAAAAAACCCCAAAGTTAGAAAAAGGAAAGAAATCATAAAGATCAGATCAGAAATAAATGAAAAAGAAATGAAGGAAATGATAGCAAAGATTAATAAAACTAAAAGCTGGTTCTTTGAGAAGATAAATAGAATTGATAAACCATTAGCCAGACACATCAAGAAAAAAAGGGAGAAGACTCAAATCAACAGAATTAGAAATGTAAAAGGAGAAGTAAAAACTGACACTGCAGAAATACAAAGGATCATGACAGATTACTACAAGCAACTATATGTCCATTAAATGGAAAATCTGGAAGAAATGGACAAATTCTTAGAAATGCACAACCTTCTGAGACTGAACCAGGAAGAAATAGAAAATATAAACAGAACAATCACAAGGAAGAAATTGAAACGGTGATTTAAAAACTTCCAACAAGTAAAAGCCCAGGACCAGATGGCTTCACAAGCGAATTCTATCAAGAATTAGAGAAAAGCTAACACCTATCCTTCTCAAACTCTTCCAAAATATAGCAGAGGGAGGAACACTCCCAAACTTATTTTATGAGGCCACAATCACCCTGATACCAAAACAAAGATGTCACAAAAAAGAAAACTACAGGCCAGTATCGCTGATGAACATAGATGCAAAATCATCAGCAAAATACTAGCAAACAGAATCTAACAACACATTAAAAGGATCATACACCATGATCAAGTGGGGTTTATCCCAGGAACACAATATCCATCAATATATGCAAATCAATCAATGTGATACACCATATTAATAAGTTGAAGGATAAAACCTTATGATAATGTCAATAGTTGTAGAAAAAGCCTCTGACAAAATTCAACACCCATTTATGATAAAAACCCTCCAGAAAGTAGGCATAGAGGGAATTTATCTCAACATAATAGAGGCCATATATGACAAACCCACAGCCAACACCATTCTCTATGTTGAAAAACTGAAACCATTTCCACTAAGATCAGGAACAAGACAAGGTTGCCCACTCTCACCACTATTATTCAACATAGTTTTGGAAATTCTAGCCACAGCAATCAGAGAAGAAAAATAAATAAAAGAAATCCAAATTGGAAAAGAAGAAGTAAAACTGTCACTGTTTGCAGTTGACATGATACAATACATAGATAATCCTAAAGATGCTACCAGAAAATTACTAGAGCTAATCAATTAATTTGGTAAAGCAGCAGGATACAAAATTAATGCACAGAAATCTCTTGCATTCCTATACACTAATGATGAAAAATCTGAAAGAGAAATTAAGGAAACACTCCCATTTACTATTGCAAGAAAAAAAAAACAACCTAGGAATAAACCTACCTAAGAAGATAAAATACCTGTATGCAGAATACTATAACACACTGTTGAAAGAAATTAAAGATGATACAAACAAATGGAGAGATATATCATGCTCTTGGAATGGAAGAATAAATATTGTGAAAATGACTATACTACCCAAAACAATCTACAGATGCAATGCAATCCCTATCAAACTACAAATGCATTTTTCTCAGAACTAGAACAAAAAACTTCACAGTTTGTATGGAAACACAAAAGACCCTGAATAGCCAAAGCAATCTTGAGAAAGAAAAATTGAGCTGGAGGAATCAGGCTCCTGGACTTCAGACTATACTACAAAGGTACAGTAATCAAGACAGTATGGCACTGCCACAAAAAAAGAAATATAGATCAGTGGAACAGGTTAGAAAGCCAGAGATAAACCCATTCACATATTGTCACCTTATCTTTGATAAAGGAGGTGAGGATATACAATGGAGAAAATACAGCCTCTTCAATAAGTGGTGTTGGGGAAACTAGACAGCTGTATGTAAAAGAATGAAATCAGAACACTCCCTAACACCATACAAAAAAATAAACTCAAAATGGATTAAAGATCTAAATGTAAGGGCAGACAGCATAAAACTCTTAGAGGAGGACAACATAGGCAGAACACCCATGACATAAATCACAGCAAATCCTTTTTGACCCACCTCCTAGAGAAATGGAAATGGAAACAAAAGTAAACAAATGGGACATAATGAAACTTAAAAGCTTTTGCACAGCAAAGGAGACTATAAGCAAGGTGAAAAGACAACCCTCAGAATGGGAGGAAATATTTGCAAATGAAGCAACTGACAAAGGATTAATCTCCAAAATATATAACCTGCTCATGCCACTCAATATCAACAAAACAAACAACCCAATCCAAAAATGGGCAGAAGACCTAAATAGACATTTCTCCAAAGAAGATATACAGATCTCCAGCAAACACAAGAAAGGATGTTCAACATCACTAATCATTAGAGAAATGCAAATCAAAACTACAATGAGGTAATACCTCACACTGGTTAGAATGGGTGTCATCAGAATATATACAACCCATAAATGCTGAAGAGGGTGTGGAGAAAAGGGAACCCTCTTGCACTGTTGGTGGGAATGTAAATTGATACAGTCACTATGGAGAACATTATGGAGGTTCCTTAAAAAACTAAAAATAGCACTACCATACGACCCAGCAATCCCACTACTGGACATATACCCTGAGAAAACCATAATTCAAAAAGAGTCATGTACCACAACTTTCATTGCAAGACTATTTACAATAGCCAGGACATGGAAGCAACCTATGTGTCCATCGACAGATGAATGGATAAAGAAGATGTGGCACATGTATACAATTGAATATTACTCAGCCATAAAAAGAAATGAAATTGAGTTATTTGTAGTGAAGTGGATGGACCTAGAGTCTGTCATACACAGTGAAGTAAGTCAGAAAGAGAAAAACAAATATCGTATGGTAACACATATATATGGAATCTAAAAAAAAAAAATTCTGAAGAACCTAGAAGCAGGACAGGAATAAAGATACAGACATAGAGAATAGACTTGAGCAAATGTGGAGGGGGAAGGGTAAGCTGGGGCCAAGTGAGAGAGTGGCAGTGACATATATACACTACCAAATGTAAAATAGATAGTTAGTGGACAGCAGCCACATAACACAGGGAGATCAGCTTGGTGCTTTGTGACCACCTAGAGGGGTGAGATAGGGAGGGTGGGAGGGAGACGCAAGAGGGAGGGGATATGGGGATATATGTGTACCTATAGCTGATTCATTTTGTTATACAGCAGAAACTAACACAAAATTTTAAAGCCATTATACTCCAGTAAATTTGTTGAAAAACAAATGTACCCTTGTATATACACTATCTTTGTGTACCTTCCTTCCTCACATACTAAATATTAGGAAATTAACTTTTGTCTATGTAACATATATCTTTTATTTGCAAAAAAGGAAACAAATAAATATGTGTTTTAATATGTTTGCTTTACTATGTCTTCTTACAAAAAAATTGGTGTCTGACTTGCTTCATAAAGTGTATGTAGTCCTGACACATGCTGTCCTTTGCGTGATATGTAGGTGAAATCAATTACAAATCCATCTACCCTGGCAGATGCCCTCACCTTAGTGAGCCTTCAGCTACAAATTGACACTCTGCAGCTTCACAACTTTTATATTTGGCTCCCTTTTACCCCACCCATGGTATTACTTTTAAAGTGAAACCTTCATGTATCCACTTTACAAAGAAACCATGACTTTGAGTGTCTTGGCTTGTGCCTCTCAGGTTTTCTAATGAACACTTGTCACTTTTAGACCAATATAATTTAAGGCACTGTTTGTGTATTTTCCTCTCTGTTTCTCCTTTCTAAATAAAGTTTATATCACTCCCCACTACTCAATACTTTCCCCACTCACACAGTCCTCTACCACCAAAGGCACATCCAGACAGGCTGTTTTATGTCCAATTTGTTTATCGTGATGAGAAATGTGAAAATCTTTGGCAGAGACCATTAATTTTATAGCTTATGTTTCAAAAAGTAGTTCCTGGGATATTCACATCTCTTCATATTAACACCAAAGAAAATGAGTGTGTTGAAGATATAAGACTTGAAAGCAAATTGTGTTTACTGTCTCCTTCTAAATATAATTAATGGCTTAAAACAGTTCTTTATGGCTCATGATCAAATATTTTCCTGGTGTTGCATTTGATGTTTGCTTCAGTGACATTGAATGTCTTTGAGTCTTTTGATTCCAAGACAGTTAGCTTCCTATTGGATTTTGATATTCAAGGTGAAATTATTACAGTTCATCTTGGCAGGGACAATTACTCTTTGAATTAACTGATATGAGTGTCATGAGTAGCAAAAGATTTCCAATTTGGGAAAACAAAATGTATTTACTTTATAAAAAGAGGAGCTGAACGGAATCTCAGAAATTATATAGTGCCGTATTATTTATTTTATTCTATTAATTTTTAAAATTCAGCTTTATTGAGGTATGATTGACAAAATTGTAAGATATTTATAGTATGTATACATCATGGTGATTTGATAAATACATATGTATACATATAGATATACATTGTGAAAGAATTCCCATCATCTATCTGGTTAATTAACATGTTTATCACCTCACATATTTATCTTTTGTGTGTGTTTGTGTGTGTGAGAACATCTGGTTTCTATTGTCTTAGCAAATTTCAATTTTACAATGTAGTGTTATAAATTTTAGTCACTGTGTTTTACATTGTATCACTGGATCCCTAGAATTTATTCATCTTATAGCTGAAAGTTTGGACCCTTTTACCAATCTCTCCTTACCTCTCCCACCCCACCCCCACATTGCTGATAACCATTTTTCTACCTCTGTCTCTATATGTTTGATTTTTTATTTTTAGATTTTAAAAATAAGTGAGATCATACAGTATTTGTCTTTCTCTATTTTAATCTTTTCACTTAAGATAATGCCCTCAAGGTCCTTCCATGTTGTTGAAAAAATCAAGATTTTCTTCTATCTCATGGCTGAATGATATTTCAGTGTATGTTTATACCATATCTTCTTTATCCATTTATCCATTGATGGACACTGGATATGTTTCCACATCTGGGCTACTGTGAATAATGATGCAATGAACCTGAGTGTGCATACATCTCTTCAATATCCTGTTTTCATTTCCTTTGGATGTTTACCCAGAAGTGACATTGCAGGATCATATAGAAGTTCCATGTTTAATTTCTTGAGGAACTTCCATACTATTTTCCATAGTGGCTGCACCACTGTACATTCCCATGAAGAGTCTACCAGCATCCCATTTACACCACATCCTTACCAGCATTTACCTCTTCTCTGCCTGAAAATAGTCATCCTAACAGGTGTGAGATGATGTCTAAATGTAGTTGTGAGTTACATTTCCCTAATAATTAATGATGTGAGCACCTTTTCATTTACTTGTCCATTTTTAAGTCTTCTTAGAGAAAATGCTGTTTAGTTCTTCTGCTCCTTTTTAAATCAGATTGGTGTTTTTGGTTTTTTGTTTTTTTTTTTGCTACTGAGTTGTATGCATTTATTATATATTCTGAATATTAACCCATTAGCAGATATATGAATCATTATTTTTTTTTTCCTATTCCATATGTTGCCTTTTCACTTTGTTGATGGTTTCCTTGGCTGTGAGGAAGCTTTTTAGTTTGGTGTAGTCCTGCTTTATTTTTACTTTTGTAACATTTGTTTCTGGAGTCATATCAAAAAAAAAAAATCATTGCCAAGCCCGATATCAAGTAGTTGACATACCATGTTTTCTTTTAGAAGTTTTGTGGTTTCTGGTCTTATGTTCGAGTCTTTGATGCATTTTTAATTGATTTTTGTGTATGGTGTAAGATGAGGAGCCTGTTTCATTTTTTGTGCATGTGTATATCCAGTTTTCCCAGCACCATTTATTGGAGAAACTATCCTTTCCCCATTTTATATTCTTGGCTTCACTGTAATAAGTTAATTGAACTTGTATGCATGTGTTTATTTCTGGCCTCTCTCTTCTGTTTCATTGATCTATCTCTGTTTTTATGTCAGTATTCTCTTTTGATTACAGTAACTTTGTGACAAAGTTTGAAATCAGGAATTGTGATTCCTTTAGGTACATTCTTCTTTCTCAGGATTGGTTTAGCTATTCAAGAGCCTTTGTAGTTCCATACAAATTTTAGTTTTTTCTCCCTATTTCTTTGAAAAATGCCATAAGAATTTTGATAGAGATTGCATTGAATCTGTAGATTTCTTTAAGTATTGATAGTATGGAAATTCTAAAAATATTAATTCTTTTAATTCATGAGTATGGATTACCTTTCCATTTATTTCTGTCTTCAATTTGTTTCATAAGACATTGGTCTTACAGTTTTCAGTGTACAGGTCTTTCATCTCTTTGGGTAAATTTTTTCCTTGGTGTTTTATTATTATTGATACAATGACAAATGAGATTGCTTTTTTAATTTCTGTTTTAGATAGTTCATTTTTAGTATATAGAAATTCAACTTATTTTGAATATTAATTTTTTAAGTTGAAACTTTATTGAATTTGTTTATTAGTACCAACAGTTTTTTGGTAAAGTCTTTAGTGTTTTCAACATATAATATGTCACCTGCAAGTAGAAACAGTTTCTTCCTTTTCAATTTGGATGCCATTTATTTCTTTTTCTTATTTTTTTTTTATTTTCCTAATTGCTTTTTCTAGGACTTACAGTACTATGTTAATTAATAATGATGAGATTGGGTTTTCTTACTTTGTTCCTGACCTTAGAGGAAAGCTTTCAGATTTTCACCATTGAGTGTGATGTTAGCTGTGAGCTCATCATATATGGGCTTTATTATGTTGAGGTACATTCCCTCTATATCCACTTTGTTTAGAGTTCTAATCATGAATTCTTGTTGAATTTTGTCAAGTGCTTTTTATGCACCTGTTGATATGATCATATGATTTTTTTTCCCTTTATTTTGTCAATGTGGTGTATCACACTGATTGATTCATGAAAGTTGAACCATTCTTGCACCTCTGGAATAAACTCCTCTCAATTATGATATTTTGAATGTACTCTTGATTTCAGTTTGCTAATGTATTTTGAGGATTTTTGCATCTGTTTTCATCTGGGGTATTGGCTTACAATTTTCTTTCCTTGTAATATCCTTATCTGGTTTTGTTATAAGGGTATTGCTGGCCTCAGGAAAGAACTTTGGAAATTTTCTTTCCTCTTCTATTTTTGGAAGGGTTTGAGAGGATTGGCACTAATTCTTCTTTAAATGTTTGGTAGAATCCACCAGTAAAAGCATATGTTCTGGACATTTCTTTGCTGGGAAGTTTTTGATTATCAATTCAATTTCCTTACTAGTAATTACTCTGTTCAGATTTTCTATTTCTTAATGACTCAGACTTGGTAGGTAATATCTAGGAATTTATCCATTGTTTCTAGGGTGTCTGATTTGTTGGAGTACAATTATTCTTAGTAGTCTCTTATGATCCTTTATACTTGTATGGGTATCAGTTGTAATATTTTCATTTTCAACTTTATTGAGTACTCTTACATTTTATGTTGGTGAGTCTAATTAAAGAATTGTCTATTTGTTTATCTTTTCAAAAAAGCAGCTCTCAATTTCATTAACCTTTACTATGTTCTTAATCTCTCTTTTATTTATTTCTGCCCTAATCTTTTCCATGTCCTTCCTTCTACTCACTTTTGGCTTAATTTATTCTTTTTTTTTTTTTTCTAGTTTCTTAAGGTGTAAAATTAGGTTGTTTATTTGAGGTCTTTCTTTTATCTTTTTTTTTTTTCTTTTTTTTTCTTTTGCGGTACACGGGTCTCACACTGTTGTGGCCTACTCCCGTTGTGGAGCACAGGTTCCGGACGCGCAGGCTCAGTGGCCATGGCTCACAGGCCCAGCCACTCCACGGCATGTGGAATCCTCCCGGACTGGGGCACGAACCCATGTCCCCTGCATTGGCAGGCGGACTCTCAACCACTGTGCCACCAGGGAAGCCCAGGTCTTTCTTTTTTCTTAATGTAGGTGTTTATTGCTATGAACTTCCATCTTAGAACTACTTTTGCAGCAAACCATTAGTTTTGGTATGTTGTATTTCCATTCACATTTGTCTCAAGATATATATTTTTTTATTCTATTTCGATTTCTTTTTTGACCCAATGATCCTCAGGAGTGAGTTAATTTCCACATATTTATGAATTTTCCAGTTTTCTTCTTGCAATTGATTTCTAGTTTCAAACCACTGTAATCAGAAAAGATGCTTAATATGATTTCAGTTTCTAAATGTGTTAAAACTTCTTTTATGGCCCAACACATGATCTATCCTGAAGAATGTTCTAATGTGTATTCTGCTGCTAATGGATGAAATATTCTATAAATGTCTGTTAAGTCTGTTTGGTCTAACATGTCTTTTAAGTACAAAATTTCCTCATCAATTTTACCTATGGATGATTTACCCATTGTTGAAAATGGGATACTAAAGTTTCCTACTATCTTTGTATTGCTTTATGTTTCTCCCTCAGATCTCTTATTATTTGCTTTAGATATTTATGTGCTTCTATGTTGGTTGCATACTTACAAATTGGGTATTTATTTATAGATGTTATACCCTTTGTGGATTGACCCCTTTATCATTATATAATGGCCCTTTTTGTGTCTTTTACAGTCTTTGGCTTAAATTGATGTTGTCTAATATAAATATAGTTACCCCTGCTTTCTTTTGGTTTCCATTTGCATGGGATATCTTTTACTCCTCTCTTTACTTTTAGTCTGTGTTGTCCTTAAATCTGATGTGAGTCTCTTATAGGCAGTGTATAGCTGTGGGTTTTTTTTTGAAACCATTTAGCCACTCTATGACTTTTGATTGGATAATTTAGTCCATATACTTTTAAAGTAATTATTAACAGGTATGGACTTAATATTGCCATTTTGGTGTTTATTTCCTGGCATTTTCAAATTATTTTTTTCCTTTTTCCTTCTCTTGCTCTCTTTGTGATTTGATAATTTTCTATAGTGCTATTCTTAGATCATTTTCTCTTTTTCTTGTGTGTATTTATTTTAGTTTTTTGCTTTGCATTTGACTTTTGAAAATTTAATTACGTGTCTTGGGTGGGCCTTTTTAAAAATATGTTTATCGGAGTATAATTGCTTTACAAAATTTTGTTAGTTTCTGCTGCACAACAAAGTGAATCAACAATATATATACATGTATCTCCATATCCCCTCCCTCTTCAGCTTCCCTCCCACCCTCCCCACCCCATCTTTCTAGGTCATCACAAAACATCAAACTGATCTCCCTGTGCTATGGAGCAGCTACCCAATAGCCATCCATTTTACATTTGGTAGTGTATATATGTCAGTGTTAATCTCTACTTGTCCCAGTTTCCCATTCCCCCCTGTGTCCTCAAGTCCATTCTCTACATCTGCATCTTTATTCCTGTCCTCCCACTAGGTTCATAAGTACCACTTTTTTAAATTCCATATATGTGCGTTAGCATATGGTATTTGTTTTTCTCTTTCTGGCTTACTTCACTCTGTATGACAGTCTCTAGGTCCATCCACCTCATTACAAATAACTCAGTTTCATTCCTTTTTATGGCTAAGTAATATTCCATTGTATATATGTGCCACATCTTCTTTACCCATTCCTCTGTTGATGGACATGTAGGTTGTTTCCATGTCCTGGCTATTGTAAATATTGCCACAATGAACATTGTGGTACATGTATCTTTTTGAATAATGGCTTTCTCAGGGTATATATATGCCCAGGAGTGGGATTTCTGGGTCATATGTAGTTCTGTTTTGAGTTTGTTAAGGAACCTCCATACTGTTCTCCATAGTGACTGTATCAATTTACATTCCCAGCAACAGTGCAGGAGGGTTCCCTTTTCCCCACACCCTCTCCAGCATTTATTGTTTGTAGATTTTTTCATGATGGTCATTCTGACCAGTGTGAGGTGATACCTCATTGTGGTTTTGATTTGCATTTCTCTAATGATTAGTGATGTTGAGCAGATTTTTGGGTGGGCCTCTTTGGATTCATCTTATTAGGAAACTTTATGGGCTTTCTGGATCTAGCTGTGTTTCCTTTCCCAGGTAATGGAAGCTTTCAGCCACTATTTTTTGAATGTGTATCTGTCCCTATCTCTTTGTTTATTCTCTTTCTGGGATCCTTATAATGCATATATTGGTCCTTTTGATAGTCTCCCATAAGACTCTTAAGCAATTTTTACTCATTTTCATTTTTCCCCTCACCTCTGATTGAATGAATTCCACTGCCCTGTTTTCAAGTTTGCTTATCTTTATTTTTCTTTTGCACCTAGTCTGCTGTTGAATCTCTCAACTGAATTTTTAAGTTCAGTTATTGTGTTCTTTAGCTTTATGATTTCTGTTTGGTTATTTTTTAATAATTTTTATCTCATTGAAATTTTCACTTTGTTCTTGTATTTTTCTCCTGACCTCAATAAGTATCTTTATAACCATTATTTCAAGCTCTTTATCAGGTAAATCACTTGTCTCCATTTCATTAATGTCTATTTTTGGAATTTTATATTGTTCTTTTGTTTGGAACATAATCCTCTATTTCTTCATTTTCCTTGACCTTCTGTGTTGTTTCCTGCACATCATATAAAAAACTATGTCTCACAATCTTAATGGAGTGGTCTCTTGTAGGAGATGAACCTTATCATTCAAGTTGGCCTGAGCCCTTTATTGTCTCTCATACCTCTAAGATTGTCCAAGTCACCTTCTTTGTTTGTTTTTAGTGGCTCCCAGTAGTTGAAAGGGTATTACAAAACATATCAGTGTCACAAAGGGGAGCATATCAGTCAGCACCTAGACTTAGGGTAATTGGAAATGACCCTCAGGCAGCACACATTCCAAAGTACGCCAATAGACTTCTTTCAGGGAATGATGGGGAGCTGGGCCTTTTCTGTCTGCTCCCTCTGTACTGAGCCCTGCGAGGACAGCCACAGTGAGTCCTTAGGAAGCTGTTAAGAATGGTCTCTTTGTTTATTATAGTGTTGTAAGTCAAGACAACATAAGCCCCATGGGATTTCAGAGCTGGGTGTTTTGTGAGCTCATACATGAGGTGGAAGATTTGAGAACTAGAAGTTGGGTCCAAATTCTTTTCTCTTCATGGAGAAGCTAGGATTTGTGTGTTCCATCTCATTTTTGTGTTGCTGTGATGGAAGTGGGGTTTATGATGAGAGTATGTCTCAGCCTTTTCTTCCCATTTCAATGTGGATAGTTTCTCATTTGTCTGATGTTTATAAGTCACTCAGGTATACTCTGGATTTCTTTTAGAGGGAATTGCTCTGTGTGTAACTGTAGATTTAGTGTGTCTATGGGAGGATGTGAGTTCAGGAACCTCTTATGTCAGTGTCTTGGATCAGAACCACAACTCATTCTCTTTATTGCTAAGACAAATGAAATCAGAAAGGCTCACCTACACAAGGATAAAGTCCCGTCCAGTCTCAGCATCTGTACAGTGCTTGGCACATAACTCACACTCAAATGTTTGTATTACCTAATGGAAGAACTTCCACTCTCTCTTTCCTTCCTTTCCTCCTCATTTTTCTCTTCTTCCAATACATGTTCATTGATCATTTTCTGGTGAATCAATTAGAAGTATGTATAAGCAGAAGCTAGGTTTCTATTTAGAGGTGCTATAGAAGAAGAGCAAAAAGGCTTGGTCCAAATCTTCTCTAAAACAAGTCATTCTGAACCACAGACCTGCACCAGCTTACCACAAGAACCTCAATAAAAATTAATTTTTAAGTTATATTTGTAACAACTAGGGTATAATCTAGGGATACGTACTTTTAGTATCTTCTTTGGATTTTTTTCTAAAGATGTAAACTGATTTGCCAAATTTACCTACCATTCTTCCCATAGTTTGGTGAAAGGTTAGAGAAGATATACAAAGGACAATAAATGAGGTACAGGGTGAAGATATAAAATACACCAGTGATTTTGATGACATTCTGGAAGACAGAAAGAGAATAGGACAGTACAACAGTGGTGAGAACTCAGCCCACAGAAGCTTAAGGCATTTGGGAGTTCTGGTTGTTCTTCTCACAGGAGAGAGGCTCTGGTTTGATATTGGGGGGCACAGAAAGCCAGAGAAGGATGAGGGCAGAGATCAGAGGAATTGATTGATCAGAGGCATCGGACTGCCTGTCTCCCACTCCACCCTCCACAGAATCACAGGCATAGAATTACTCCAATCTAAAATGAAAGGATGCTCATCCAATGGTATTTTACTATTTCCCCAAGGAGAGCTAGCACTCCTAGTTTGTAACTAGTATAAGGCCTCAGTCTTTGGAGTTGTGGGGTTTTCACACAACCCTTCATTTTCAGACACCTACAGTGAAATATTTCATTGAAAACAGCCCATCCCTAGGCTTACAGTCAGCAGGCTTATAGTCATCTCCCCTTTCTTTCAGACACAGGAGCTTATGGGAAGACATACCTACTCAAGAGCAGAGGAAGCTCAGGCTGCTTCTTATACAGATCAGTATTACTTTTCATGCAAAACTATGCAAGAATATCCAGAGATAACCACACACATTTAAGAAAAAAACAAATGCAAAAACTAAAAAAAGAGAAGGAAAGCATTAAGGAACAAGATGCATACTTCCAAAGAAAAACAAAAATTTGAGGGAAAAAAAGAGAACTTAAAAAAAAAAGAACGCTAGGAGAGAAAAATTTGTATTCATTTATTAATGAATTTATTAATAAAAAATAAATATTTACTGAGCACCTGCTATGAGGCAGGCACTGTTGTAGCAGAGATGATATAGTGTAGGAAGCAAGATAGATAATGGTTCTTCCCTCATACTGCTTACATTTTGTGGGAAAATAGACACTGAAAAATAAGCAAATAAAGTGTAAGTTCAGATAGCAATTAAGAACTAAAAAGATCATCAAGCAGGTTAAAAAACTAAAGAGTGGCAACAACAAAACATTGACTCCATCTGACAATGACAGAGAACAAAAGTATTACTTGGATTTCAAGGAGGGCTGGAGAATCAGGCTTTACAGCTTTATAGAAAGTTATAGTGACCGAAACCAAACCACAAGACTAGTACAACGTGGAGACCAGTGTTCTCATCACTGGGTGCTCTACATATTACCCAGTACCTACATCATCAGACACATTGCAAAATCACTGTAATTGAGGCATTGGGAAAGTCAGTGGAGATGCCTCCTCTGTCAGGGAAATGAGTCAAGCCCGCTTTACTCAGATCACTAGCTTCCAACTTAAAGTCTAAAGTGGATGCATCTGATGGAGCCTTGACCTTCCTAGCAGCAAGGAAGGCTGTAAAAGTAGATGGTATTTTCAGTTCTAGAGTATGAGGCACACTCTGACTCTTAAATGGGGGATTTATTAAAAAATAGGAAAAGGTTTCAGATAGCGGGCACCAAAACAAATGACGAACATTTCCCACAGTGGATAACAGGATCAGGCTGCAACTTCAGGACATGCTTTCATCTTCCGCTGCCTTCAATGTCTTTATTTCCCCATTTGCAAAACCAAGGAGTAGGATCCAATTATTGCTGAAGTTACTTCCATCTTTTACACTTTAATTTTCACTCATTCAAAGAGAAATGACAAGACAAGAACCGTTCAAATATAATGTTCAGATAGTAGACAGATGAAGCAAAATGAGAAAAGGATTCTCTAAGTCAAACAAAAAGTTCAATGCATTCTTGTCATTGCAAAATGATGAGAGAATGTAGACTTATGAGAGGAAGAAGAGAGAGAGAGAGACTGAGAAAAAATAGTATGCAGAGAAGCTGACTTATGCATTTATGAGACAGTTGAATTTTGCTTAGAAACTCAATGAGCCAAACTGACTGAGGTGAGAAGGTAACCATAAATATTTCTTAGCTTCACATTCACAGTAGAGTTCACCAGACAAAACTTACAATGCTGAATGCCTGACCTGAAGGGGGAAAAATCTAAGAGTATAAGAAAGGCTTATCACTCATTCATTCATTCAGCAAACATTTTGTTTCATCTTCTACATTATTAAGAATGAAACACATGCTCCCAGCTGGCAATGACTCACAGCCTAGAAATTAATGATTGCAACAGCATGGCAAGTGTCAAAAAATCAGTAACACATGTGACATCAGAGAACAGAGTATGCAGGGAGCCACAAAAATATTTCCAAGAGGAGATTAAGCCACATCTTGAAGAAAGAAAAGAGCTCACCAGGAGGATAAGTAGAGGATGGCTGTTTCAGAAAAAAAGAGAACATATGATCTGAGAAAATAAAACTGAAAAACAAAAAAAGTGTTTGACTTAATTTGGGAATTCAAGGTCAGTGCAGGTGAGATGGTTGTTACATATGGAAAAAAGGGCCTGGAAACCCAAGACATGAGCCACATCACACTGGGCTTTGTGTTTCTTGCCAAGTGTTTGGTGCTAGATTATGGAAACTACAAAGTGGCACAGAAGAATTTGGGGCAAAGGAGTAACAAGGCCAGAGTTGAGAATTTTGGAGGCTGGAAGCAACAGGACAAGTTAGAGGACAATTTTAATAATTCACAAAAGAAGCTATGATAGATCCACATCAAGGGGATGGAGATAAAACAAATAAGATAACATGATGGGGTCAAAGAAAATATGGAAGATAGTTAAGAGGATATAGGGTAATATAAGCCTGAGTGTGGTTTCCTCAAGCCCTAACCTCAAACAACTTTCAACCTGAAAAGCAGGGAAGGAAAAGTGTATATGTATGTGTGTGTGTGTGTGTGTGTGTGTGTGTGTGTGTGTGTGTGTGTGT